>NC_089748.1:79036649-79046649 GCF_040412425.1 Macrobrachium rosenbergii
TTCTTTGACGCACTGTTATAGCCAACTGACTTCATGGCTTCATTGTTTCAGCTTTGATACATATGTAACACTTGTCCATTTTGGTGAGCTCTAGAATTTAAACTTTTTTTCTTTAAAGATGGCCGAAACTATTCATTCCCACTAGGCAACTTTGTGTTTAGGTTTCTACCGAAGTATTACTTGAAGCGGCTAAAAGGAAAAATTTAAAACATTAAACAAAAAAGTAAAATGAAAAATTTTCAACTTCCACTCCGACATGTGTGATATAACCATATGAGAGAACAAACACACAAATAACTATATATGCTTTTACATTTAAATGACGTATAAATTCCCACCTCACACAAATGTACATACACACACACATATATGTATGTTATATATGTGTGTGTGTGTGTATTTGTGCTAGTGCGCATGTCCATCTGTGTGTGTGTGTAGATTTTTAATAACAATTTCAGGAATTAATACAGTGTTGAACACACTATAGCTAGAGAGAAGAACGTTCTATTGAGTATAGTAATTGCAATAACCAATTGCGAATATTGAAAACAAATAAAAAGCGATATTTATAACAACCGTGTTTTGATGACAATTATTGCGTAATGGTTAAGAAAACATCATGAAATATTATTCATTTTTCGCGACAAAATTGCAATGCATTTTTCACCCTAGCACATTCTGGGTTTGCAGAATGCAAGCAAATTATTACCGAGGGTATAGGAATTTGCGGTAATTTTTTTTTCTTTTTTAGAAAATTGAAAACCCCAACCAATTGGCATAGGTATTAATTATATGGATCAGGGGCGGAACATGCAATTACGGTGCATAAACTACATGCGGGTTAGGTAAAAAGTTGTGCTTATCTTAGTTATGCTTAGATTTCCCGCTTTACGATCATTGTTCCATTTGGATAATGTATATCGGAGCTTAAAAACATAAATATGAGGTTAGATATGTATTGATTATCATCGTAGTTATAAATTGTTCGTATGTAAAATGCAAAGCTCTATCGATCCCTCCATCAGCTCCAGACGCCGTTCTGTCATAAGAAATTCAGGAATACCATTGATTTCAGAGACGCGCACTGGTTTCTTTTTAGACTTTATAAAATTCCTTTTCGTTTTTATATATGAATGTAATGCGATGTCATGGGAATGAGAATAAAGATCGGATTTTAAGGTTTTGAAAGTTTAACTAGTGTGACAATGCGAAATGTAAGAAGGAAAAATCTTCACTTGGTGGTTCTTTACAGCTATCAGTTTGTGGAAGCTTGTTCTTTTTCCGAAGTTGATGTTATTACCCTCTGTCTTGCAAACATACCCATACATACATTGAGATGAATGTGTAATTAAACTGAAGCTTGAATGTGTCGGGAGTGTTGATGTCCTGCAGACGGTTCTTCTTTGTTATGGATCTGATGATAACATGAAAGTTGTAGACACAAAGAGTTCAGTTTCGTACAGTGACTAAATGACCTATAGTTAACTAACAAATGGTATTTGCTAACAAGAAACCAAATGAGGCCCATGGCAGCATTGTCAAACTGTCGGAAGAAGCCGCCCTTTGGCGACAAGAACGGGGCTTCTTTAGTACCATTCTAGAGGAGGAGCCGAAGGACGTCCTCTGAAATATTTAGAGTGGTAGAATCAGAGTAAACCTTAGTGAGGATGATCACGTGAGTCTTGTTAACTGACATTCGTGAAGAGACTTCTTTCATCCAGCGATCGACCTGGGAGGTGCGGTCTTCAGGAATATCTATATACTCCGCCGGCGATGCCACCGGGTACCCCTGAGAGATGTAAAGGGTGAGGAATCTCTAGGCAATATTGTAAGTAAGTGAACTTAACCTGAGCGATGATGGAACGGAGGGGGTTTCACAGGCTTAAGCGTCTTGACAGCGCCGTAATAGTAACCTGACCCATAGTTTCCGATGATAACAGGTAGTTTGACCTTGTCACTCACACGGTCTCCATTCCGATGGTGGTCTTGTGGCTTTTCTTCAGGCTGTCTTCAGTCTGCTATGTAATCAGTCATAATGCATGCTAAAAGTTAGCAGTGAATACCAAATTGAGGTAAATGAAATCATTGTTATTCCTCCACAGGCGCTTTTGTGTATATACTATATATACGCATCTTCAGAAGAATGACGCTGAAAATCTCTTGAATTTCTGAAATCTGACTATGGCATTCTTCTGAAGTATACCTGGTTATTCCAGAAGTAACGAACATTCAGTACTGCACTGTACATACCTGTATTTAAAAATACAGAATTATATTTCGTCCTCGTAAAGGGCCAAATCTCAAAATGACGAACTCGTTCATTTTCAGATTTCTTGGGTCAATAATAACGTTTTAATTTTTTTTTTTTTTTGCTTTTTATTTATTTTAAGAAGTAATCAAATAGCCTTAAAATTGGAAAACCTTTTCTTGTAAATTCTTATGTACGTGGATGCAATGATGCCTCCTTGTCATCAGGAACATAAAATAATTTAATGACAAGATATTAAATCAACTCAATAACAGTAACATTAGATGAAGAAGATTCTCGCTGTTTGATCGATATAATTGTTCTTAATCAATACAGAAGTGCTATTGATGAAACCTAGCAGTATTAGTATAAGTATATTTGTATAATATATAATATAACGAACATGGAAGCATACATACATTAATTGTGTACTTATATATATATATATATATATATATATATATATATATATATATATATATATATATATATATATATATATATATATATATATATGTGTGTGTGTGTGTGTGTGTGTGTATATGTATATATATATATATATATATATATATATATATATATATATATATATATATATATATATATATATATATTAATTATATAAATGTTTGTGTATTATTTCATATACCATACGACTGCATACATGTTGGCCACCAATCATGAAGAAACCAGCCCTCTTGAACCATTGTATACATATTGTAAATTTTAAGATTTGAAAGGAACAGGGGTTACAGCTGTTATTTTATATATTCATGACCTTACCTGTATAACCCTGCTGCTTTATGTCAACGCGGTACAGCACCACATTTTGGAGACATTTTGGTATTATATAACGGGACATTGCTCATAAAACTTACCAGATAATCCTTTAATGTTGCTACACTGGACAGGCAGCAGCCACCACTATTAGGTGAGCGTTAATTCTAGAATTGTCACACACATGTACATGGGAACTCGTGCATAAGATCAGTATCGCCATATTAAGCTATTAATTTCAACACAAATTTTGCAGGATATCCACCGCACAACTGTTACCCACCGGTAAATTTATTGTTCGTTTTATTCCAGATAATTAGGATTTACATGTCTGTTGAGGTGTTTCTTCATGAGGGACTGGCCATATTGACCTGCATAAGACCTGATCAGAGGTTCACTGTCGCTGGGGCTGAACTGGACACCTGAGTACAGTACCTTTCTCTGGAGATGTTTATCACCATTTGATGAGGAGTAATACTGCTACATTTTGTGTGTTTTGCGGATGTTTATGTAATCCTTTTGCTTATGACTGTTAGGAGCTTGTTGATTCGTGGAATATTTTTCTTGGAGTTTTTCTTTTTTCTTGTGGCAGAAAAACAGGGAAGCAATGGATATTTTACACACCAACTACTCAGCAAGAAATATGACCAATGATAAAATTTTTCGCTGAGAATAAATTGCATATGACTACGCTTTTAGTATTGAACAGTTTTCTTAAAAACAAAAAGAATAAGGAATGTTAGCGGATATCTTAAATTATCTGAAACTAAAGAATACTTCTCACATTCTTCGGGCCTAGAAAAGAATTTGTTCCAAGCCAGTGCGAACGCAGAGAGGAACAAAGATTTTTCTTGCAAACACGAATCCACTCGAAGTACCAGAAAATGTTCAGGAATGGTGACTTTCCATCAATCGGTAAATCGAAACGTCGAGGATTTGGATTTAACATTGATGGCAATTTAATTCTTTCACTAGTATATTAAGAACTCTTTCTGTGCCTTTTTGTACAGACTCAGAAGTACCATGGTGAGGAAGGATCTTCAAAGACCAATAGCTAAGAGCATGACGCTAAAAAGCATTTGCTGACACGTTTCGACGCTGTGGTTTTCAGCTGCGGTAACCACAAAGTAATGTATTTTTTTGCGGAAAGTTATGACATCAAAGTTTCATTCTATTAGATATTTGCTGTACAATCCGAGCATTTAAGCGCCTATGAATATCAGATTTTGGGGGGATTCTTATTATGCATTTTGCGTAATGTTTATTCTGCATTTTAATACTGCCTTAGCTAAGATCTTCATATCGTTCGTTTCAGCGGAGTAACTTGGGGATCAGATTACGTACTCAAATCTTCAGAACAGTGTTTTCGCTGACAAATGTACATTATCAGCCATAAGAAACATCCATCTGTTGGAGAAGTAATTGCAGAAATAATCTGGCAGACACTAAGGTTCGTTCGATTTTCATAGAACATCTTGATACACAGAGAATTTATTTTTGTGATTATGGAGAGCTCCAGATCCAAGGCTGATATTGGATATGGAGTGTCCTGTAGAGAGTTTTTGCAAAATTACACTTCTCCTTGCAGTGTGTATTTTCACATCAGTTACATGGCATTTTAGTTGCTGTCGAGAAAAAAGGCAATATTTTAACCAAAAAAAAAAAAAAAATCGGTACCGCATTTTATGAGATGTGTAGTGTAATGAAAACGTTAAATAGAATCTGTAAGTAATTTTTATGCTGAAAGTGTTCACCAATAACTGAAATTTTGGTTCTCAAAATTTTACAATGGCGTTACGCAACTGTATGTTCAAAGATCAGGTCGGAGTTTGTTTAAAGATACAGGTCAAATTTTGTTGGCTACCAGCTCATGGTGTGCTTAGGAATAGAGAGGCAGATAAACAATCAAAGCAAACAGAAGCTGAATTACCTAAAAGAATAAAAAAAAAAACACTTGCAGCTGATTGTTATTCTGTCAAGTATCAGGAGGTAAGTTCATGAAGCATATCAAGATGGCGGGTCCATGAAATATACTGTATAATATAAGAGATGAGTGGTAAAACTATTCGGAATTATGGCTGAATGACGAGAGGATGGAAAACAGCACTATGTTGACCAGCCTTCATTACGTGTGAGATGAGTACATATCGGCTGGTGACCACTAGCCATATTTAGACGATCATCTGGTTCCCCTTGATTCGAAGCATTGGCTGGCTGAATGCTTCAGTGTTGAGTCTAGCGGAAAGAATCATCGCTAAGGTTCGAAGGTTCGTGGTGGGCTAAATCCAGACTCAGAAATGGGTAAATAGACATTCTCAGCAAGTAACCCTTCCACTTTAATCAACAGACCAGTGTTACAATTATTGACACCTCAAAAGAGAATAGCTACAAGTCTCTCTCTCTCTCTCTCTCTCTCTCTCTCTCTCTCTCTCTCTCTCTCTCTCTCTCTCTCTCTCTCTGTCAAACTTAAATAAATGCATTTTCGTCAGCCTCATAAGTGGCCACTCTTCTAAAGATTAATTACTCGAGGAGTCATATTTACCTTGGCGTTAATTGGTCACCTGTCCACGAAATGGCCAGAACCAACGTTGAATAACTACACTGATTGTAAAACCGATGAAGTAGTGAACGTGAATGAGTGTTCTTGTGTGCGTGTGTATATGTTCACAAATAGAGTGATCAGTGATGTACCTATTTGAATATATATTTCAAATGATACACATGTGATTCAAAATATTTTGAATTCGTCAAAATAACTGCTACATGAAGACAAAACAGCATTGGCGAAATAGTTTATCCCCTTTTCTTCATTTTTTTTTTTTTATTTTCGTGCTAATAGAATATAAGAGGCTCCCCTCTACCTCCCTCAAATCTATTTACCAGCAATTATCCTTTCCATTCATAGACTATTAAAACGGAATTAACCCGCATAATAGGGGCCCTCATTAAGGCATACAGAAATAAATGTTTAAATTAGCGATAACCACGCGTCTAAAATTAGCCACATAAGCAAAAAATACACAAAGTAATGGGGATATATTATTAAGAAAGAAAAGAAATCCCTCATTTTCTTTGGAAAAGGAAGCATTTTAAGTTTTGGCCGATGACGTTTTTCCAACATGGGATTAGTATTAGTGGAGCGAGTGTATTAAGTAAACGGCGATAAATGTAAATATATGTTGAATTCCTTTCAAGGCCCATAACAAAACCTGAAAGTTGGTATAAACCCGATATCATCTCCGAACCAGCTCGTTCTGGTGGCAACAAGCGTTCCAGGTAATTTTTTAAGTATTTCTTGATATTTGCTGTTTTTAATTACTCAAGACCCACTTAGTGGGTCCTGTAATTGCCTCCCTGATTTCGAATTTTATTTATCTTTATATTCCCCAGCATATCTTATTTAGAGAAAATGAAGATAGACAGTTATTTTTCCTAGTGAAGCAAAAAGAAATCAAATAAATAAATTTTCTTAAAATCAGAAAAAAGTGAGAAATATAATAACCATAAGGTGAATATTCAAGATTCAAAGACATCCAGTTTTTTTTAACATCAGGCTGAACTCGAACAATAAAAACTAAGGCAGGATGAAAAGCGATGGAGAAAAAGTTGGATGGAAGCGCAAAGGATAGACTAGGCTGTCAGTAAGGAAGGTCGAATGTGAATCTGGAAAACAGGTATCCAGAGATTACTAGGCATTTGCTGTAGAAAGAAAGCACCGGTTATGCAGCTGCCTGGAAAGAGGTGCTAGTCGCTATTTCTGACCAGGGAAACAATTGCTAACACTACCTGAAGAATAAGGATTAACTAGACGGTCTTACAGCGAAGAGCCTGGGGATTTGAAGTTCTAAAGCTTTCACTTTCTATTTAAGATTGACCATGTTTTCACTCAACTGATTTCGACACCAGCGCATGGCCTTGCGGTGCAGTAATCTCCAAGAGTTAAGATGCTTCTATCACAATTAAATCCATCTGATGTTAAAAGAAAAAGATAGCCGATATTTCAGCAGTACCATTTCCCTCTTTTGTTTTATGAATCAAACGTCTATGAGGACCTCAATCTGACGTTCTTTCATCACTGTGTAATCGAATACTTTTACATTGCACACGCTTGGATTGATTCAGTTTTTATATTCACTTATAAGATTACATCTAGCAGATCTGTCGAACAAATCTCTCGAAGTCAGTAGTGAGGCCAAAACTATCATTGTGTCAATAGCCCACATAAACCTAGCCCATTACCAAAGTTCTTTCGTGATTCTATCGTACAAATACGTACTACATTTCTCAAGTGATTCGGTCTTCCTAATAGAATTCAGTAAGTTTTTTTTTTCTAATATCCCTGTAGTAATCAAAAGCCAGAATATCCCACTTCCACTCAGAGCTTTAACAAAGCGAAAAAGGATGATCACTGGAACAAAGGAAAACAAATAAGATCTGACGAGCATTCTACCTGTTTTGCGATGCCTATAGTCACCCCACGTTGCGAAAGAGTAAAGACACTTCGAGATTGTAACTCTCCACTTCGTCATTCTGCGATTGATTCAAAGACACATTCCTTCTCTCGTGTTATCTAATCCGTATCTCTTCAAGAATTAGCCCATTGGTCGTCGGAGAGGCTTTCATTAACATCATCTTAATTAATCCAAGAGATTACGTTAAGAATAGAATGAAATCAATCTTCGTTTTTTTTAGTTTCATGATATATTTGTAGTTAGTGGAAAGAACATTACTAATTAAAGGAGAAATCGTGTGCTAAGAATGGTATAGAAATAGACGATGCATCCCGAATTCTTAGTATTTTTTATAGAGCTGAAACACAAATAAGGAATAAGTGAAAACAGTTGGATCTAACTGTGAAAGAAATGATACGACTTCCAATCGTCTTGTGAATATTAGAGAATACAAGATAAACGGAAGCATGAGGAGAATTTCAAGGCTCAGTGTACAACGAAAAATGCAGGAACCAAACAATTTTTGTGTTGGATGTGTTACCTTGGCTGGTGTAGACACCAACCCACGTTACCTAAGAGCGGATTTGAAATGAGTGCATAGGCAAGGCTAGAATCAGTCCATTAAATCCTTTCATTAAGGAAAACATGAGAAGCACCCCAGTGACACCAGAAAGACGACAATCAGTGCCAGGATGTCAAGTATCCGCAAGTAGCGTGTTTGTCACGAAAGCAATCGTGGGTTTTATATCACCTTCATAGTTTAACTCTCTTGCTAAACAAAAATTCACAAAATCAGTGCTTTGTTAGGTCGACGTGGCGAATGGTGTACAAGAACCCGTGCACATATATAGCCTTGATTTCTTTTAATGCTGCGAAAGCTGCACAGAAAGGGGACGCCCTGAACGAAGTACCGTAAAAGAAATTGAAGAAATACATGTGTGATGCTTTTTGCATACTCAGCAGTAATTTTAACACGGGGTTAAAATGATTTATTTCCCGTGACTTGGAAATTTTCTTCCAATTACGTATTTTAAAAGTAAAACTGATTCCCCAGATGAGAAAATATCGAGAATTTCATATTAGTTTTTGATACGGTTATTAATTGCTTTGCATAATTATGTGGTCTAAAATGGCTGTATACTTCAGGCAACTCTAGTTTAATAAATTATTAAACCGGGATGAGTAAATCATGGAAAACAATTACTCAGAAACGTTCGATTCTAAATAATGACAGTAATTTTTTCCAGCGACAAAATAAACCAGTTTCACAGACCCTGAATACACCAGAGTACACGACTGCATTGACCATTTATTTTTCATTTGGTTATTAATCAAATGATTTGAGTTCATATACCTATTTATTTTGTATTTGCCTAACATTTTAATCAATGTTCAGCTGCCACTGATACGCTTGACAGACACCGTGTAGTGAATGGTATCAGATGGTCATCATTCACCTTGATAGAATGCATAAATTAACCCTGAGAGGCAAGCTCAGTAATTGATTTTCTTTTGTGACCGTCAGGTCAGTAAATTAATGTCCCTTGAAGTTCATCTATGACTCTTTTTCCGCAGTTTAGTCGTTATCAGTTTGCTGTTAAGATTATTTTCTAATCTATTTTGGTAGAGGTACTGGTTCATTGCAGACTGGGTAAAATTTTAGATCATTTGGTGCGATATGAAATTCAAAATTTTACATTGGTTTTGAAGGTCTGGTACGTTCCTCCTGTTAAGGTAATTTTAATTTTCCATTGAGGTTCCCAAAATTGTTATGCGCTGTTTCTACCATGGGAATTGGTATTATCACAATAAGACAGATTACCTTACTTTGTACAGTCTACCACTGAAATCTATTTTTGCATAGCATACAACTTCCTATACAGATTATTTTCTTGAGAGTAACGATCATTGAGAAGTAAATTCTCAGACAAAGGAGATCATTGTAACTTTACAGGGGCTGGAAATTTCAGGTTTTATTTCGATACAGGACGGTAAAAGAACGGATTTCAAGAACTACTTTATGATGTAAACATACACCGTATCGGTAGTAGCATTGGTCAGATGATAAAGAAAATTCCGCTCTTATTCAGGTTTTAATTAACAGAAAAAGAATCAAGTTCAGTAGGTTTAATAAAAAAAGGGTCAAAAGAAGTTTGCTTATTCAGTAACAATATAAGCAGCATTAAACCTAAAGTAAACGATACGAGACTAATGTGTCAATGAGTTTAAAAAGGTAATGTTGCTATAAGCCAGTTTTCAAGGTTTTCTATCGCCTCTGCTTGCGTGTGTGTTTGTGTACAGTATAACTCAGTAATGTCTTACCTATGCGCACTGTTAATACTCACATACGAGTAAGATGAATTTCAAGTAAATGAAAGTAACAACAAGAATGATGCAAAGGTCACTCAGTTTAAAACTTCTAAAAAAGAACTTCCTTTGCGTTGCCTTTCAACTCCGTTAACGCGAACTAACAAAAGTCCCTGTTTTCTCCAAGGGTCCCGTCAACCAAGCCAAAACACAGCCA
>NC_089748.1:79051649-79091649 GCF_040412425.1 Macrobrachium rosenbergii
GTAACTTTTTTACCCGTGACTTTTTTACCTGGATTCAAAATTTGTTGTGTGCATTATCCCACAAACAAGATTAACCTGTTAATTCAACGATAGTCTTTAATAGTTTGCCATGAATAGTCTTCATATTTTATGATTCACTTTCACAGATGATATTTCAATGTTTTTCTTGTATTGATTTTTTTACAGGTCTTGTGAGTATGTGTAACAAGATACACTACCTACCAGATAGTTAGAGCTTTTAATGAATGATTCTTAGATGGTTATCTTTTTATCCTCTTTCTTTTCTCCATCTTTACCATTTCTTTATTCCCTTTTCTCAAGTTTACATCTTTTTTCACCCATGCGTAATTCAATTTCCATTTTTTATTGTCTAAAGTTATCTCTCCAATGATAGCAATCTTTTTAAATCCTAACTTGGTTTTAACTCATTTCAAGGTAATAGTAATAAGTATGAAATTATAAAGATGAAAAAATGAATAAAAAAATGATGGCGCTGAGGGTTCCGTAAGAGAACAAATTGCTGGATTCGCTTTAGTGTATGTAGAGCAACAAATTGCAAGAAACCCTTTGTCAAATATGTTAAAAGGTCAAGAAAATAAATTACATACAGGTAATTTCTTCAAATTACTTGATTCAAGTTGCAAATCAGGAATATCTGTATAATGATTCCGGATTCAGTTACTCAGAATGGGGAATAATAATGATTAATATTGCGATCGTTAACATAGGTCTGTTGCGTGCAATACGAACTTGGGTTACTGTAAACTAGAACATTTTTTTTATAGCAGTAGGAGTTTGTATAAAATAAAACTAGCGCAAATATGACGTTGAAAGCTGTGCATGAATGCCTGTTTATAGGATAACGAAGATGGCAAACTTATACCATCAGGTTTTGATGGTTTTGTCGACTGGCCAACAAAACCTGATGGTATGGGTTTGCCATCTTCATTATTCTATAAATAAGCATCGATGCACAACTTTCAACGTGATATTTATGGTAGTTTTATTTTCCACACATTGCTACCTTCCTTATTTCACATGTTCTGTGACTCACCTCGTCTCTCCCCGTACAAACCCATTATATTAACCCACAAATCCCTATGCAAAACAACCTCTTCCATTCTTCCACTATCAGTTCATTACTCCATCTTCCTAGATTACATTTACCCTCATAATCATGCTCTTGCTCACATTTACCATGAACTTTATTCTCTTGCAAAGAGTTTAAAATTCTCTCAGTAGTTATATTTCTCTTTTTATTGTCCCTATCTGTGCTGTGTCATCTGCAAGAATCAACCTTTCCTCACTCCAGTCACAACCCATTTTTTATTCAACAACCTTTTGCATTAATTTGCCGTAGAAGGTTTAGAAAAGGCTTAGAGAAAAGACACACCCTTGCATTGGACGCACCGCTACATTATACCAAACACGTCCATCATTCTAACACACGCTTTGCTTTCATCAGGAAAAGTTTTAATAGCTCTAACAACTTACTTTGATGGCATGCTTCCTGAAGAACGCCGGCGTGCCCCCTATATATATATATATATATATATATATTATATATATATATATATATATATATATATATATATATATATATATATATATATATATATATATATATATATATACATATATATAATATGTACAGGTATACATGCAAATATATATATATATATATATATATATATATATATATATATATATATATATATATATATATATGTGTGTGTATATATATATATATATATATATATATATATCTATATTATATATAATATATATATACATATATATCATAAAATCACACGTAAGAAAGTGAGTCAAAACAGGGACTTTGAACAAGTACTTTTGTAGTTTATTCTACAATTTCAAGTTCACACTGAATACAGAGGTATTTGATAGAGCTTTATATACAAAAAGAAGGGGGGGCCGGGGTTGCAGTTTCTTAATCTGGGCGGCATGTTCTTTAAACAGAAAAGACAGGGACAAAGAACATGCCTCCCAGATTAAGAAACTGCAACCCGGTTCCCTTCTAAATTTGTATATAAAGCTTTGTCAACTACGTCTGTATTCATTATGAACTTAAAAATGTAGACTAAACTACGAATGTACTTGTTCAAAGTCCCGGTTTTCACTCACCTTCTTACGTGGATTTTATGACATTCTCAAGCAAGCGTTCAATCGTGCTACATTGGATAAGGATGCCACGAGAAACTTTCTACTCCTGCTCCCTTTTCTGGCAGATGTTCTCTTCAACTTCCAAAAGACATTAGTGAAAGCACACAGTATTCGGCTTCGATGGAAATTTCTTGAAAAGTGTCTACAAGAACAGGTCATCCCAAAGTCTTTATTAACAAGACAACTACGAGTGGACAGTGAACCACCCTTCAATGAATTATGTAATTTTCCTCAAAAAACATATACAAAATACAAAAAGGCTTGAATTCAATACTTTCAATAAACTGAGAACTGAAAGCTTTAATTTCATGGTTCCCCCGGACTGGATACCATTGCTGCTGAACAGAATTTATAATAGCCTTAGATTCAAGCTGAACAAATTAGTTCACCACCTTGATTATAAACTGAAAGGACTCATTGAGATAAGTGATTGGAAGAACAAATGTAAAGATGATTGTGTAATAAACCTCTCAAGCAAAGAGCTGAACCCGAATTTCAAACTTGCTTTAGGCTATGTTTATCATATTCGATTATGGATGACATCTCGTGCACGAACATCACCTCAGAGATGGCCAAACTGGAAAAGAAAAACACAATTGCGTCACCTTCAATGAATTTAGTTAAAGGTCTTTTTTTCGGCTTACTTCAAATGCCTAATAAAATAGTGAATTTCCAGAAAAGGTTTATAGATGCAATTCAGGAAACGAAGAAAGATAAAAGTTTGCACATTACTAAAGCCGACTAATCCAACTGTTTTGTAATAATGGATAAAATGAATTATGTAGAAAAAATGGAAAATTTATTCTCTGATTCTAGTACTTACAAAAACCTAACGAGTGACCCATTATCTGAGGTCATTAAAAGTTTCAGTTCTAAAATAAAAGCTATACTAAAAGAATTCGGCTCAATAAAAGAGAAAGTTTCAACGATTGGCCATCACTACCTTTCATGTACGGATTAATCAGAACCCATAAAAGAGATTTTCCTATTCAGTCCATTATCAGTCAACCGATTCTATTAGTTATAAACTTTCTAAATATTTACTTAAATTAGTGTCACCTGTTGTGGGCACTATTTCAAATTCCATTTACAAAACTCGGTTGATTTTTGTTCTAGACTTTCTCATATTGAATTATCCAGTAATGATAAATTAACCAGTTTTAATGTGACATCTTTATTTATATACTAAAGTACCTATTGATGACTTACTTCTATATTTATCACAAAATTTGGATTTGCATAATCTAGAATTACTCACCAATGTCATTATTAATCTGACATCCCTTTGTGTAAAAAATCGTAAATTCACTTTCATTGGTAATTTTTATGAACAAATATTTGGTATGGCTATGGGAAACCCTCTTTCACCCATTTTGTCTAATATCTACATGGAATTCTTTAAGTCTAGACTTATTCCAAGAGATCTGTTCTCTAAAGTATTTTGGGTTAGATATGTAGACGATTGCTTTTGTATTGTAAAAGACATTGTAAATATCCCTGATTTCTTGAATATAATTAATAATCTTGTACCAACCATAAAATTCACAATAGAATATGAAGAAAATAATTTCATTCCATTTTTGGACGTCTTAGTTATTAGAAATAACACCATTTTGTGTTTTAAATTATATAGAAAACCCACGAATAATTTTTCATATATTCATTTTTATTCTAACGATGCTAAACAAATTAAGGTTTCAACATTTCCTGGTATGTATCTTAGAGCTCTTAGAATTTGTAGTCCTGAATTTTTGAAAGATAAGTTTAAAGTTACTAATAGAATAGGAGATTCATTATGTTATCCTTCATATTTTTAGGAACTTTGTAAGAATAAAGTAAAAACGGCATATTACAATCCAACCAGAGTTAACACAGAACTTAAAAATATTCTTTGTTTACCATTTCACCCTAATTTCATTCCTGCAATGCCCATTTTAAAAACTATTGATATTTATGCAGTATTCAAATATAATAACATTTTGAGAAATAAGTTAATTCAGAATAGTCCACCCAATCCAAACAATATTGTATATAGCAACCCTTGCAAAGAATGTAATAAGATTTATATTGGCCAGACATCAAAAGGACTAAAAGTGAGATGTTCTCAACACAAATATGCCCTTTCAAGAGGCCTAACAAACAATGGCATTTCGTATCATTAGCTTAAGACAGGCCAAGCTATTAACTGGGATAAGTCATTGATAATCTGCAAGGTCAGCGACCATCAGAAAAGGAACCTGCTGGAAACAGTGTTTATTGAAGCCATATGCACAAGGAATTTTAATCTTGGATTATCCCTGGATCCTTTGTCCTTTTCTTTTCTGTTTAAAGAACATGCCGCCCAGATTAAGAAACTGTAACCCCACACCCCCTTCTCATTTTGTATGTAAAGCTCTGTCAACTACCTCTGTATTCAGTGTGAACTTGAAAATGTAGAATAAACTACAGAAGTACTTGTTCAAAGTCTATGTTTTGACGCACTAATTATTGGATTTTATGATATTCTCAAGCACGGTTCAATTGTAATACATTGATATATATATATATATATATATATATATATAAAATATATATATATATATATATTTATATATATATATATATATACTATTTGTGAAGTGTAAATATATATTGTATGTATGTACTGTTTCCCATAATATTATATTTTTATATATAATGTATGGATGTACATTAATGTTGTACCAGGTAGTTAGCCAGCCGACTTGAGTTGGTCGTAACCACAGTAAAAATTTACATGAAGCTTTTGGCATGAAACTACAATAAATCGTATAAACTTTGCGTGTAAATAAGGCCATTTCCTTCTGTATCGTGATTTTGTCTATGGTAATATATTGTGAAGATGGCAAGAGACTTATTATGCTTATATGATAAATTAACTGGCTATTCGGTCTCCATTTAAGAGGAAATAAGGCATTATTTCGAGACAAATCCTTCCAGAGAATCAAATCGTCATCAAATAAGTATCGAAGCAACTACTTTAATGTTTGCGATTTTCCACTTGCTTTCGGAATTTATTAAGGGATATTTGGTGTCTACTTTTTTTGCATTCAATCATTAAAACAAAGCTAAGGCGTGATGAAGTGTTGTCGCTGACCATTTTTTGTTATGCCAAAAGAGAAAGACGACGACTCTATATGAGATAGTAAGAGGCAAGCAGACAATAATCGTCCGTATGAGTAGGTACCACATTCTCTTAAGTTAAGTATACCTTAGTTTAACCAGACCACTGAGCTGATTAACAGCTCTCCTAGGGCTGGCCCGAAGGATTAGACTTATTTTACGTGGCTAAGAACCAATTGGTTACTTAGCAACGGGACCTACAGCTTATTGTGGAATCCGAACCACATTATAGCGAGAAATGAATTTCTATCACCAGAATAAATTCCTCTAACTCTTCATCAGCCGGCCGGGGAATCGAACTCCGGCCCAGCGAGTGCCAGTCCGCAGCTCTACCAGTCCGCAGCTCTACCGACTCACCAACGAAGAGCTGCCACATTCTCTTTATTTAAGACTAACATGTAGAGTGAAAATAGAGTAAGTAAGACTCAGCTTGTCTCAATACCTCGCATTCGACTTCCTCGCAAAGAATTGGTCCGTCCCAAATGGCATCGTGGGCCATTCCATTCGCTAAATAAAATGGCAAGAGCCATCGATGCCCTGGGCTTCAGGGATGAGAAAACGGTGTACGAGTATATTTATCATTAAGGGTGCCTGCAGTCAGTGAGTCAGTTTGCTCTTTGCTTGTCTGTCCTGTTTCATAACAGGTGTATGATAAAGTCGCTCTTATGTGTAGTTGAAATATTCTCTCTTCATTTTGCATTTAGTTGTAATCACTTGCCAGAGGAAATTTTGCCTCGGAGCAAAATCAAGGTTCAGCCTTCATGTTAATTGACCTACTTGATTTATTATTAAAAGAAAACTCATATCTTGGTATAAGCGTCGCAAATATCTAGTAATCATTCATAACTTTATCCTTCGGAATTAGTAACAAATTGTGTATAAAATTTGTATATGAAAAATTTCAGCCTCTTGACAGGTATATCGATTTAGTTGTCTCCAGAAATGTGAGTTGCAGCTTTTCAAAACAGCATGATTAGAAATGCCAAGTCAAAGTGGATGATTTATAAAATATTTCTAACTTCACTGAATGTGAATAGCTTTGTAAGGACAGAAATAGATTATTCATTGGCCTTGAATGATAAATACTTCTAATCGTTTTTATTTCATTTTAGTTCGTATTTAGGTGTAGTGCGTGAGGTAGCACTGAAGATGTGGATTAATCTGTTGGATTTAGCAGAATTGATGGCGTTGATTTTCGCTTTAAAAATGTGTAATCACCAGTACTGGCACATTCAAAGAAATTCTGTAATTGCCACAGTCATAAAGAACACTGGGTGCGTTCATGCTTATGAAAATGTTATTATACGCGCTTTGATTCATTTTTCTCTTCTTTGGTGTAAGGTGGTACTGAAATTCATTTGGGCAAAAGGATTTCTCTCTCTCTCTCTCTCTCTCTCTCTCTTCTCTCTTCATATATTATAAATTTTATTTTATAATATATATATATATATATATATATATATATATATATATATATATATATAATATATATATATATATATATATATATATATATATATATTATATATATATATATAATATATATACAGTATATATATATATATATATATATATATATATATATATATATATATATATATATATATAATATATATAATACATAAATTCTATTTATAAATATTTTATATGTATTTATATATAGTTATATATATATATATATATATATATATATATATATATATATATATATATATATATAATATATATATATGTATATATATATATACATATATATATATATATATATATTTGTTATATATATATTTATATAGTTGGTGGTCGAGATGTAGCTGGATTTTCGTAGTTACTAAAATGTATATGGTGCTTTCTCACAACCGTAAAACACTTCATCATACCCCATTTTTAAACTGCATTTTTATTGTTCAGAATTTTGCCATACTGCTCTTGTACCTTAGGGATGTGTAATTTCAGACTGCAACTTTTGGTAGTGTTGAAGATTAATTCTCTTGTTTATGTAGACTGCGCTTACAGAAAGGTGTTGTGATATTTTTAGTCCCCTGTAAATGAAAACTATTGTGCCGGCTTTGTCTGTCCGTCCGCACTTTATTCTGTCAGCACTTTTTTCTGTCCGCATTTTTCTGTCCGCCCTCAGATATTAAAAACTACGAAGGCTAGAGGGCTGCAAATTGGTATGTTGATCATCCACCCTCGCATCATCAAACATACCAAATTACAGCCTTCAAGCCTTAGTGGTTTTTATTTTATTTAAGGTTAAAGTTAGACATGATCGTGCTTTTTGCAACGATATAGGATAGCCACCACCGGGCCGTGGTCAAAGTTTCATTGGCCGCCTGTTCATACAGCAGTATACCGAGACCACCGAAAGATAGACCTATTTTCGGTGACTGATTATGCGCTGTAGCGGCTGCACAGAAACTCTATTTTTTACTTGTTTTATATCTTTCTTCCGATGTCCAAAGCAACCTTTACAATGTATATTGGTTCACACCCATTCAAATCTTGACATGTCAAGTGATGGAGGGCTATCCTCAATCTCATTTCATATTTCTTTTTTAAGGAAGCAGCAGCAGTGAGTTGTTATGAAGGTTTTAATGAGCCTAGACCCATCATGTCTTGTGTGCCCCTGGATAGTGTCTTGGTGCCATGTGCTTCTAGTTTCAACTAGCAACTTGACTCTGACCTTGAAAATTAAAGTGGGTAATGTAGTATTTTGGTCCTTTTGTTGAGTTAGTCTTTACTACCGACACGACTTCAGACGTTTGAAAAAGACGCTGTAGTATTCCGATACTTTTGCTGTTCTAGTCTTTACTAGCATCATATGTACTGACCTTGACTGATGAGTAAGTGGTTTAGTCATTTTAGGAAGAAGCTGAACTTCAGTAAAATAAAGATCTCATTGATTAGCTGATCTTGTACATACCACCAAACTATGACCCAGCGTGAATAGGTAAAGGTGTAATTAAGAACTTAGTATTTGATAACACAGAGTGTTACTTTCGACCAAGATCTTTGTGCCATAACTTCTTTAATGATTTACAACTCGGTCTGAAGTGTCTGGCTTCTTTAAATATTATGTTTCACAGAGGAATCCCGCTGTCACTTGCATTATCTTCTTCTTTAGAATTGGCGTGCTATTCTTCTGACCGAGCATCAACATCTACACTCTGCTGAGGTGCCATAATGCCACACTGCCCATTCCTAGAGGTCATTTTTTCATATATATCAAAGATGTGGAATAGACTTCCTGGCAATGTTGGGTATTGATGCCCATGCATCTGTGGGGGGGGAGCTGTTTTTCTACTGTGAAGCACTGCAATATTGTCTTGACTTATTTTCTCTCCTCTCAGCTTTGTTTACGTGACTATATATACAGTGAATTGGTGTGTTTTAGCTGCATGGTAGTCTTTTATCATTGCGGTGTTTGTCTCTTTCTGTTTTTGCCTGTAACCATTTGATGAAAGTGGTGACCAGGTTTCGAGCATATCATGTTATTGTTGGGTATTGAAAATTACCATCCTAACAGAGACCATCCATTCCGACTAAATACATGATCTCTAACTTATGCTGTAGAGAGGATTGTAATCTAAAGCAGGCTTAAATGAGGCTTCGGGTTGCTATTAGGAGTCTCACGAACATCACTGCCCCGAGAAAAAGAGTATCTTGTGGGAAAATGCATTTTTTTAAGAAATTGTTTCAGCTGATGCTTACCTATTCACAGACAGGTCGATTATTGGGTGGAGGCAGCGGGACTTTTCCCACCTTTTTTTTAGGTATTGTTCTCTTATCTGTGGAGACTCTTGGGGCACCATTTTTCTTTGTGAAGTTGATTCAGAAGGAATCGACTTCCAGACTTACATATTTCTGGGAAGCTGGAAAAGATGAAAAGACAGGAAGGGAAGTATTTTCAAACCAATTAGATCAATCGTTTCATATGCACCTTTTAAAAATATCTTAGTTTGCATCAGTGACATTAGAGGTTTAAACAGTATTAGGGAGGAAAATTATTTTGGAAATAGTTGAATCATCATTCTTATGCAGAACTGGTAGTACAGAAAAACAAAAAGCAACATATACCTCCAACCCCTCAGCCAACACCTCAGCAATATGTATTGTCATGGATTCCTTGAAACAGAAACAGTATCCCCCAGGGAATTACAAAAAATGAAAATACACACTTATATTTTTAAGCAAAAGTAGAGCGAACAGCAATAAGGTTGTGGTTAGAAGAACTATGAGAAGATGAAACGCAGCATGAGTAAGCCACTGAATTAGCAGCAGACAAAAACTAGGTGCTATTTAGCAACTTGCTCATGTATTTTCCAGACCGTTGAGATAATCAAAGCTTCCGTACCAGTAGGATCAGCCCTAGGAGAGTTAGTTCAGCTACTTGGTAGAGTGCACTTTTAGATCCCCATCAAAGAACATCTCATTATCTGGACTCATTTGGTTGATAACTTTACATATCATAGATTACTCTGTAATTGGAACATGCCACAGACTTTCATATATAAAGCAGCTTTGCTATGATTCTGTGATATCAAGTTGTTGCTGGGGTTGGGAATGGCTGGAGATCTGGAAATGATATGTTTAATAATTTTCATTTTTTCATCTATTCTCTCCTACTATATCTTGACAGTTCCATGAAGATTTGGACTGACTAAAAATAATAATAATAATAATATTTAGTTAAATATGATGGCAGCCTTGGTTGCATTAATCTTGTAGATTATTCGTTCAACTTTTCTAATTATCCTTTTTTCTTCTTCAGCAACAGAATTGAGTAAAGTGCCAAAGTTCATTGTAGGGGTTTTATTTATAAAAACATCAAAAGTCGAAGGCTGGAAATTCCTTCGAGAGCTCAGTCCAAAAACGAGTGCAGGGGTTGCAAACTCTGGGATCGTAGGTATAGACATTAAGATTGAAGGCCTTCGTCCTTCTTCAGGCCCCGGAGCTGAATGAAGTTTTGGCTGTGGTTTGATTGGACCAATCAAAAGCAGACCGTGACCAGCGCCCCCCGCCGACCGCTGATATGAAAAAGAGAGACTCATAGCCACCACTTCATTCAGTTCCCAAACTGAAGAAGGAAGAAGGCCTTCCGAAACATGTCGCGATACCTAGATCCCAGGACCAGCTACGACCCCTGCACTCGTTTTTGACCCCGCCCTCGGGATTTCATTACCTTTGGACTTTTGATATTTTTATAAATAAACCCCTCAATGAACTTGGGCATTTTACCTCAGAATTCTGTTACTGAAGAAGAAAAGAGGATAATTAGAAGAGTTGAACGAATAATCTACAAGATTAATGCAACCAAGGCTGCCATCATATTTAACAAAACATGTTTGAAAGAGGGCCTATACCCAAAATAATAATAATAATAATAATAATAATAATAATAATAATAATAATAATAATAACTATTATCATTAATATTATTTGAAGGGAATAGACCCTCTTTTAAACAGGTCTTATTAAAAAGAATCGATGTATTATGCGAATTTATCTTACACAGTATCTTTTCTACTTCCTTATAATTGGCTTTTCGGGTTCAGCGATGTTGGTCAGCAACTGGTCGATATTCATATTGGAAAAATGATAGTGTGTGGAATGCGGGAAGTCTTTTATTGAAATATCCAATCAGAAATCCGTGAAATCCTTGATCGTCTGGATTCAGGTTCTACTTCAGGTACCGTCGACATGTTTTGACCATCTCGTTGATCATCCTCTGGACGTGGTTGAAAAAGACCTGGAGAAACAAGGCGCTTGGGTCGGCATTTATAGGGGGGTGGTGGCTGGTCTTGATCAGTGCTGAATTATGATTGGCTGCCCGGGGCAGGTCATCTCGGGCGGAGGCTTCTCTTCCATGTTGATGTCCGGGGCTCGTATTGTGAGCAAGCAGCATTGTAGTGCTGGGCATGAATGGGAGAATTTCGATCCTTAGATGTCGAGTTTTGATTCGCTCGTTCTCTTTGGGGGTCGCTCGGTGCAGGTTTCTTGGCGACCATGGGGAGGAGAAAGGTTTCCTGCGTAATGTTGAGGGTTGGCATCACGAATATGGAAATAATTGACCAAACTACGGACCACCACCGCCTGTGCCTCTTAGAAGCATTGCACGTTGGGAAGGAGAAACCACCCTCAACATTACACGAAATCTTTCCTCCCATGGGAATCAGGAGACCTGCACTACAATTACCATAGCTAATAAAGGTTTCAAAATTCAGCATCTGAGGATCGAAATTCTCCCCATTCATCCCCAGCACTATAATGTCCACCCCGCAAGACAGCCCCGAACATCAACATGGGAGAGAAGGCTCTCCCGAGATGACTGGGACCCCAGGAAGCCAATCATAATTCAGCACCGATCAAGAGGCGCCCCCCCATAAATACTGACCCAGAGATCAGAGACACAGCTACAATCTCTCACCCACAGAATAGGCCAAAGAAATGCTGCCATACTGTGCAAAACTATCAAAAGCGACAGAGATGGACCACTAAATAATAAAATGTGTGCATGCATCAACCTGCATGAGGAGCTAAATCCCTCTAAATCACATGCTGGCAGCATACTCCAGACCCTGAGACAACTAGATATGCAGAATGCAGTGAAAGACATGACAAAGGATGTCCCACCTGAGGGATACCAAGAACAAGCTGCCTTGGTCGAAGACCCCTCCGTATAATTTTACAGTACTACTGCAGCAAAGCACTGCACAGCAGCACAGATGAGGACTGCAGCAGGAGAAGCAATCAGGAGCACAGCAGCCGAAAACACATATAACAAAGATGGATCATTTGATCCACAAGCACCGGCAACAGCAGCAGCAGTGGTCACCCAAGACTTCAGAGGCAGCTGGAGGCTGTCCAACAATGCTTCCATACTACAAGCTGAATTAATGGCAATTTTCAAAGCCTTAGAAGATTCCATCCGGAGAGAAGGGCACACAAGAGTACATACCGACTCCAAAGGAGCAATCCTCGTGCTCAAAGCAACAAAACCCAAAGAAAATGTGACACTGATATTAGCAATCAAATCAGTGGCCAAGTCACATCAAGCTGCCGGCAGGAGGGTCATCCTCAACTGGATACCTAGTCATGTCGGGATCCAGGGAAAAGAAGAGGTGGACACCCTAGCCAAAACTGCTCTCAGCTGCAGTACAGTGAGTATAAAGATACAACCATCAATCATGCAACTAAAAGAAATGGCAAAAAGATATGCCAGGCTTCAAGAAGAAAGTGGAGTGCGACAGCACCATCTGCAAAACTCAAGAACAGCCAAGTGGTACATAGACGTCGCAAATTTCAAGCCTCACGACATCACAAGGCAAACCACCAGAAAACTCTCTGTCATCACGCATAGGCTAAGGCTCGGATACCTATGCAGCTGGCAACTGATAGGGAACAAAGACAGGCCATGCCAGTACTGTGACTGAGCAGTAAATCAGCCCCTCGCACACTACCTACTGGACTGTGCAGAAACGCAGGTTCTCAGGTCGAATCTGAACGAAAATGAGCAGACACCGGCACAGATCACCAGACATATCTTAGGAAACATAGGGACACATGAGAATCTCCCTGATGTCCTGCCACCAGCCACCCCCAGGTAAAATAGAAGGGGGACTTTGAGATTATATATATATATATATATATATATATATATATATATATATATATATATATATATATATATATATGTTTATATATATATACAGTATATATAGATATATATGCATATATATATATATATATATATATATATATATATATATATATATATATATATACTATATATGAGGTGTGTGTAGGTATTTGTGTATATGTATGTATACATTACATGTATTTGTACATACTTATATGGGTACATATACATCTTTGCTCTATATATATATTTTTAGGTTTTGGAAATCTCCTGACGTCCTGCCCATCTCCCAGACAAAAGAATACTCCCTCAGGTAAAACAGTAAATGGGACACAAAAGACTATCCATTCTGGGAGGAGCTTTTGGCTATATTTATATATATATATTGTTAAGTAAGTGTGTGTAAGTGTTTACATATGTATGTATGCATACACATGTGTGTGTGTATATGCATGTATGGGTATATATGCATCTTTGCTCTATATATATACAGGGTGTTTCGAAATTAGAGGCCCCCCTCTACAGCATAAACTAAAATTGATATGAACAAAAACAAAAGTAATTCAGAACAGGTATTTATTTAAGTTTCTCTCTGAGTATTTAATATTTTGTGTGGCCTCCATCAGCCTGTACCATGGCCTGCATTCTTGAGGGGTATGATTTCAGCAAATCGCAAAAAAGCTGAGACCCAAACTCCATTTCCCCGAGCACTTCGGTCACCTCTCTTCGCAGGTTGTCAAGGCTTGGTATACTATCATAGTTCACTGTGCACACTTTCAACACGATCCTTTAAGATACTACCAATGTTTTCACACATTAAGGTCAGGGAGCTACCTGGAAATTCACTTTTTCAGAAGAAATGATACATTTTCAAGCAGCTTTGTGGAAAGAAAACATGGTGCCTTATCAGTAAAAATGTGACTTCTTCAACAGATAACACATTTTCAAGATCTGAAAAGGAAATACTCCACCAGTGAGCACAGTCCTTCTGAAGTATTGATTCCATGACTGTCATGATCCATTAACCGCTTGGCTGTGAAACAGAGAAAAATTCCCAAACATCCAGGAAATTTCACAACTTGGCGATAGTGCATATCATCACTGATATCATCCAACTTTGCAGCCCAAATGATGCCATTTTTATGATTTGGCTTCCTGACTGTGTAAATGAAGAATTCATCTGATGCAGCAACATGGAGAAAGTCATCTTCATCCCAGTCTTTAAGAAATGAACCACAAAACCATGCATGGTCTTCTCTGTTGCTGAGTGATGTTGGGCTTGCTGATAAAATGAAATGGCTTGATACCAGATTTTTTCAACTCACGATATACAGCACTATAACTTCTCTCTTTCCCCTTTTGTTTCTAGTTCAAGCACCAATTTACGTAAAGACTTTCTTGGTCTACCCACTGCCTCAGCTATGATGTCTTTTGACTCCTGGGAAAGGACTTCAGGCCTTCCAAGAATCTCACTCTTTTCACGATGACAGTCATATGGATTTTTGTTCCAGTTTCTTTTAACAAAGAAGTCATCTCTTTTAATGTATTTAGCTATCCAGGAACGTGAAATGAAGGGTGCACCAGCATCCCTGACCTCTCTGAAGGTTATAGCCTGGATTCGGTCAATCCATTTGATTTCCTCCGAGTCGTTAGCCATGGCTGTATCTTACTCCGTCACTTAGTCTGAAAATACAAGAAATGTAAAATGAAAATAGTTTAATAGAAAGTTAAAATAATGTACTTGGAGATAGGCTATAGCAGAAAATTTCATAACTTTCCATTTGTTCTGAGGAGAGGGGGCCCCTCTAATTTCGAAACACCCGGTATATTTTCAGGTCTTGGCAATCTCCTGACGTCCTGCCCACCTTCCTGATAAAAGAACACTCCCTAAGGTAAAGAGCAAGTGGGACACCAAAGACTACCCATTCTGGGTAAGAGCTTTTTGGTTTATTTATATATATGTTGTTAAGTAAGTGTATAGGTGTTTATATATGTATGTATGCATACACATGTATGTCTATACATTTCTCTCTCTCTCTCTCTCTCTCTCTCTCTTCTCTCTCTATATATATATATATATATATATATATATATATATATACACATATATATATATATATATATATATATATATATATATACATATATATATATATATATATATACATATATATATATATATATATATATATATATATATATATATATATATATATATATATATATATAGGTCTTGGCAATCTCCTGATGTCCTGCCCATCTCCCCAGGTAAAAGAATACTCGTAGTTAAAACTGTAAGCCAGACAGCAACGGAAACCCATTTCTGCGTATGAGTTTTTTCCTTTATATACATATTTTTACATATGTATACGCAGCTGCTTATATATGCATACATAGGCGCATGTGAGTGTATGTGCACATATGGATATATATAACTCCTACCATATATGTATAAATGTGCATGTATGGGTATATATTTTGTGATATTATATATATATATATATATATATATATATATATATATATATATATATATATATATATATATATATATATATATATATATGAGTATATATAAATATATATGATTTTTTTAAACGTTACCTTTCCCTCAAACGGAAGCTCTCTTCCTTTTCCTTCTGAGCCCTCTCCCACTAGGCTGGGGCTCACTGCTATAAAACTTTCTCTCCTACTGATGGGTACCGTAAGGTTCAAAGGGGTTGCAGTCCTGCCTGTCACCTCTTTCTTTTTCACCAACTAACAGCCAAAAGCACTGTTCTTTGTATTTTCACAGATAGATCCAGTTACGGGCTGCTCCAGGAGCAAGAGCCCGTGCTAGCATAAGGCTGGCTTAATCTTAAACAACAACAACCTTGTTTCTCCAGGTCTTTTTCAGCCACGTCCAGAGGATGATCAACGAGATGGTCGAAACATGTCGACGGTACCTGAAGTGGAACCTGAATCCAGACGACGAAGGATGCCACAGATTTCTGAATGGATATATTTCAATAAAGGACTTCCCGCATTCCACACACTATCCTTTTTCCAGTATGAATATCGGCCAGTTGCTGACCAACATCGCTGAGCCCGAAAAGCGAATTATAAGGAAAATAGAAAAGATACTGTATAAGATAAAATCGCATAATACAGCTATCCATTTTAACATTATTATTATTATTATTATTATTATTATTATTATTATTATTATTATTATTATTATTATTATTTTAGTAATTAATACATTGCAATACAAACGTGTAATTACCCGTTTCCAAGTGATTTATTACGAATAACTCCCAAGCAGATAAAGAATTCTCAAATGCTTTCTGCTGCTCTTGACCTTAATCTACACAGTTTTCTTCTGGCTGCAGCCAGTAAGATCAAAGACTATTGTGACGACATAAATGCGGTATTAAGGAGTGCTTTATATATTTACATGCTCCAATTACCCATTTTTCAAATTTCATTGAATGGTATAAGATGAAATGCAAAGAAAGCTGTCCCAAATGCAAATAAAATGTCGTTGCAGAAGAAAATTCTCTTTTCTACTGGTTCCCTAATTCAGTCTCATTAACAGTCATCAAAAATGTATGAGTCTCTCTTCTCTCTCTCTCTTACCCCTTTACCTCTGAATGTCTCTGGCAGCAACAGTTTGTCGCAACAGCTACCGGGTGTGTTCTCAATTTAAGACGCTTGTTATACTTGACCTTGTTTTGACCTATATTATCAGTGTCCCTGCGGGTTTCTGCATTTACCTGCTGAATTCATATACACTGATTTTGAACTGCATTCTCGTGCTGACTGAATTACAAAGTTGCCCTGAAGACTAATGTCATGGTATTCAGCATTTCGTCGCATTTCCTTATAAGATCATTTACGAACACTACATAGTCGCTGGATACATTACTGCGCATGCTCATCGTGATGATATTGATTCAAGTGACATTTTATGCTTATTTTTCAATATTTGCTTTCTGTTGCGCAGCTTACCCGTCTTCCAACCCCCTCAATTACAGATATATTCGTTTTCTCCCTCTCCCTTTCCCTCTCCCTTCTTTCTCCAACGTTTTTATTATCGGTATCTCCCTTTTCATATCTCCCTCCGGTATACACACCCTCTTTACTACTTCTCTTTTCGTCACCCTAATTTCACTCCTCCTCCTCCCTTCTGTAACCCTCATCCATGCTTTTTATTCTTCCCCTTTTCCATCTTCATTATTATCTCGTCTTCCATTATCTCTTCTCCCTCTGCTTCTCACCCTATTTCCCCTTTTATCGCTTCTTCCATTAATTCCCGGGACCCTTCTATTTACCGTCAAACCCTCAACCAATCATTCGCGCTTGCGTGGTTGCTCCCAATGCTCTCTCCTCCTTCTCTTTCTCTTTCTTTCTTTCTTTCTTTCCTTCAGGGCACAAGCACGAGAACATGCATGCATGAATATGTAAATTTACTATGTGCATGCTAATAATGTCAATCCGTCTATCTGTCTAGATACAGATGATAGATAGTGTGTCAACTGCTTTGCACGTGGCATTTGTATAGTTCACTTTGCGAGTAATGAGAATTTAATAGGCTTATGTGTAGTAGGTGCAAATACCCTGACCGGGTTTCGAATTCTTGCCCATTTGGCTTTACCTGGGCTAAGTAGACTTAATGCGTCCCTTCATGTTGCGCCAAGTCCACTTTTGCTCATACGAGTATACCAACCCTAAAAGTTATGGGTTCGAAAGCTGGTTAGGTTAGGTGCTCCATCCCTATAACTCTCCTTAGGTGCAAGTGATTGTTAAGATACAATAAATTCTATAATAATGAGGTATTTTCGTCAGAAGAGTTGTAAACGCAAATATACTCGCTATACATATATACATATACATATATATACATATATATATATATATATATATATATATATATATATATATATATATATATATACACACATAATGTATGTTTGTATATAAAAGGAGGGCATGAAAGAACATCTGCATTTGTCGCCAACGTTTTGCTTTTTAACATCAAAACATTCCCAAGCCAGTAAAGTTGTAATCAACAAATATTTATAAAAAATGATGCCTGAAATTATTATTCCTTAAGTTTTTAAATGTGAACGCAGCCCTAGTAGGAAAACAATCAGGTCTAATAAGAACAAACTAGACACTTCTCCCAACGCAGTCCAACTCTTCCCCTTCCCTTCCCTCCCCCCACCCACATTCAAATTACGGGAAGGCAGACCCGCCGCTATGTGAGTCCGATTATTGTTTATGATTTCAGTGGTCTCGGAAATTCTGAGGGTTAACACGCCACTATGATTATCTAAAAGGCTAAAATTATTTAAATCCATGAAAGATTAACAAGGTGAAGGTAGTCAAAAATGTCGGGGGCCATTGGCCTAACCAGCTTGCTGCCAGCTCTACTACAAACGGCAAAGTAGTCACTGGACCTTCATTTCCGCGCCTTATCGATAAGCCCAATATGAGTGGCGTTGCAGTCACCGAATTTATACAAATAAACACCGCCGAATACCAGAGCCACTGGCAACTTTTCTAACTTCTCCTTGTGTTTACTACATCCTAGGATTTTAAAATTATTATAAAAACCATCTTAAAATCAACTTGAGTACGTAAGTAGATGAAAAATTTAGGCAGGAATTCCTCACAAAATGATCTGCATACCCATTAATAAAAATTAACTTGTGGTAAGATGGCATTTTTCCAACTGTGAAATTTGGTTTTGTATTAAAAAAAAAATTCAATGCATTTTCCACATACGCTGAGAGCAATATCCCTAGGATAGCCATTGAATCTGAAAAGCCCAGTAAATCTTATGAGCTTGGTAGTGTATGAATATTATTGAGTTTAAAGTGCATATTAATCTCAGCCTTGAAACTTCAGGCCTAAACATGTAAATGCTGGCTTTCTGAATACAGACGCAAAGAAGGAATTACCTTACGGAGCCTTTTGTACGCGACAGTCAAGATTGTTTGAAGACTTATTCGCTCTCTCTTCCATGCTCACTTTTATATTGGGATGCCACGAGCTTAAATATTCCAAAAATCGTTGAACTTGTCCTCTTTCTTCAAACACCAAATGTATGTGTGTGGGTGTGTGTGTGTGTGTATGTGCGTGTGTTTGTGAACGCGTAGACGCGTCTGTTTGTTGACGTATTCGTATACAGACATGCAAGCATGTTAGTTTGGATAAAAAGAAACAGTCACTGCGATTTTTGTCAAATTTTGTTCAGAAATTCATTTACCATTATTTGTAACCTTTGAATTTGAAATGAATCCAAACCTCCTTGAGTTAACACATCATCCCATTAGTCAGAAGTTGCGAAGAAACTATTGATTTAGGGACGACGACTGCGGAGTAATATTGCAAGATTGCAATACTTACATAATTCAGAGCACAGGAAGAGGGACGAGACCCCTTGGAAAGACCATTATGCAACAGCTGAATCATAGGGCTGTCAAGCAGACCCTCTTAAATACCGAGGGTTAGATCAGAACTGTAAAGCGAATTACGGAACATTACTATTGCTCCTTAATTTTCCCTTCAAGGAACATCGCCGTCGCCTCTTGATTCCCTTCATTGATCGTACCTAAGTGTATGTTGACGAGAGATGGCTGACAGCATTATGAATCGCTGCAATCAGATAGTCAGTCCGCTTTGGGAACTGGCGTTGCCTCAAGAATAGGGCCAAGGAAGGACCGATGGTGCAGGGTAAAATGTCCACGAATGAGAGGATGTGTATGAGGCCTTTCGATATGACACCATTAATTATCTCTGTAATGTCGATGAGCCTTTTACTCTTTAACTGATGCCTCTCACATTTACAACTTACTCTACGGGCAGGGTGACGAAAATATCACAAATCTGACAAAAAAAAAATCATTTAAGGATATTCTGTGTTGGTACGTATGACTTACATAGTAACACTACCAGGTCAAAGATTTTCGATATTCCCTCTTTATAAGAATACTCAGCATTTATGTACCTTCCCTTGTACTCCCTTATATTGTGGTCATCGGAATTGGCAATCTGAGCGTAGTGCTGAGTTGCAGCAGTCGCAACAGAAACTCGGATGGTGGTGACATCTGTGGCCGATGAAGTCTATCGTTCCTGGTACTCATTTAAGAGTTTTTGACTTTGGATTTTATATTTACTTAACATCTACTCTTACTCAATATCGCGATACTCTTACATCGAACCCCTCGAAGGAGAAACCCTAGTCTCGTTCTGTTTACACGTGTGTGTGTGCGTGTGTGTGTTTGGAAACAGTCATCGGGAGAGTATAAAAATATATAATAATATAATCCACTAAAATTCAAGGAAGAGAAATAGCTGCTGCAAGATTACTAAATTTACCATTAATCATCCCTGGATGAGTAAATGTGACTGCGAAATATCGTAGCAGAAATCCGATTAATTCGATGTAATTTTGCTTTTTATTTGAACTGTGTATGACTGTGTGTTCAGAGTGGAGCACAGTTTGAATATTTTTCATGGAAAATCTTAAAAGTTTTCGTTCCTTTTGAATACATCCCATGCAAGCCGATTTCTTTTTGTAGTCGTTTTTTCGCTGGCTTTTTTTTAATCCCACGTAAACCATTTTTGATAAAGTGTATATATGAATTTGCCATTTTCAGATGATGAGAAATTTCTAACTAGAGTAGTGTACACATTTGATGTTTGCATGAGAAAGCAATTTTTCAGTTCTGAAAACCTTGAAACCTGAATATGCAGTTAAGGGCTTATAGTTGCATATTTAATATTATATATATATATATATATATATATATATATATATATATATATATATATATATATATATATATATATATATATATATATATATATGTATGTATGTATGTATGTATGTATGTATATATACATATATATGTGTGTGTATACATATGAAAAATAGTAAACCATATATATCGTTGAATATCCAGTTCACTATAATTTGGGAATAACTTACACCCAAGGGGGGGTTAAGTGTTTTGTACCCTTGATAGATAAGTGGTCCCTGTCACAGTCTAATGTCATTTCCGATTCAGGCAACGCGATGGTTCGAATCCTGGTGGGAACGAAACACTCATCAATTATAATTCTATTTAAGTGTAAGTTTTTTCCAGGGTATAGTGAACTAGATATCAAATGGTGTTTGGGTATTTGTGGTTTATTATTTTTGAACATAAATATGTCGCATGTACAGGGTGTTTCGAAATTAGAGGCCCCACCTCTACAGCATAAACTAAAATTGATATGGACAAAAACAAAAGTAATTCAGAACAGGTATTTATTTAAGTTTCACTCTGAGTATTTAAAATTTTGTGTGGCCTCCATCTGCCTGTACCACAGCCTGCATTCTTGAGGGGTATGATTTCAGCAAATCGCAAAAAAGCTGAGACTCAAACTCCATTTCCCTGAGCACTTCGGTCACCTCTCTTCGCAGGTCATCGAGCCTTGGTATACCATCATAGTTCACCGTGCGTGCTTCAACACGATCCTTTAAGATACTACCAATGTTTTCACACACAGTAAGGTCAGGGAAGCTACCTGGAAATTCACTTGACAAGAAGAAATTGATACCGCTGTTTCAAAGCAGCTCCTGTGTCTGAAGAACCTTGAAACATGGTGCCTTATCATGCAAAAATGTGACTTCTTCAACAGATAACACATTTTCAGGATCTTTGAGGAAAGGAAATACTCCACCAGTAAGCGCAGTTTCTCTGAAGTATTTGCCATTCCATGACTGTCCTTTTTCTTTGATGATCCACATTAACCGTTTGGCTGTGAAACAGAGAAAAATTCCCAAAAATTCAGAAAATTTCACAACTTGGCAATGGCACACATCATCGCTGATATCATCCAACTTTGCAGCCCAAATAATGTCATTTTTATGATTTTGGTTCCTGACTGTGTAAATGAAGAATTCATCTGATGCGGCAACATAGAGAAAGTCAGCTTCATCCCAATCTTTAAGAAATGAACCACAAAACCATGCACGGTCTTCTCTCTGTTGCTGAGTGATGTTGGGCTTGCTGATAACATGAAATGGCTTGATACCAGATTTTTTCATCTCATGATATACAGCACTATAAATTCTCTTCTTTCCCCTTTTTGTTTCTAGTTCAAGCACCAATTTACGTAAAGACTTTCTTGGTCTACCCACTGCCTCAGCTATGATATCTTTTGACTCCTGAGAAAGGACTTCAGGCCTTCCAAGATTCTCACTCTTTTAATGTATTTAACTATCCAGGAACATGAAATGAAGGATGCGCCAGCATCCTTGGCCTCTCTGAAGGTTATAGCCTGGATTCGGTCAGTCCATCTGATTTCCTCTAAGTCATTAGCCATGGCTGTATCTAACTCCGTCACTTTGTCTGAAAATACAAGAAATGTAAAATGAAAAATAGCTTAATAGAAACTTAAAATAATGTACTTGGTGATAGGCTATAGCAGAAAACTTCATAACTTTCCATTTGTTCTGTGGAGGGGGGGGCCTCTAATTTTGAAACACCCAGTATATGTGTGTGTGTCTGTCTGTCTGTCTGTGTGCCGGTGTTGGGGAGGGTTGCTTATGTGGACTGCAAATGAAACGAGAAAAAATTTTTGAAGTTGCTTAGATGAAGTGTTAGCATAGTTAATGTGGGGTAAGAAGGGAAGAAAGTGTGAGAAATGTAGAGATGTGAAGAAGGCGAGGTAAAAAGGGGTAGCGCAGGAGAAAACAAGGCTTAGATTGCATGTTGTGCTTTGGTTGATGATAATGGAAGACAACAGCTTGGTGAAAAGGATGTATAATTTGGAAGTTTCGGAAGGAATCAGTGAAGAACCGGAACAGTATGCGAGAGATGGATTAGTGGGGGTATTGGAATGGAAGATCCTTAATATCCAGGGAGCCCAGGTGCTTGCAGGATTGAGGTGAGTAGCACATTGTGTGTTGTGTGAGTCGATACACTAATCTTGTACCATCTGTAGTGTTTGAAGCTTCTGTTGTTTAGAGGTCTGTTGTGCAGGAGTTCATCTTTGTTTCGGCATTTTTTGTTTTTCTCTGGAACAATTAGAACAAGAATGTGCCAGTGAATGAACTGTACTGGAACATATGATTTTCATATCAAGAAGATCCCACTCAGGCTGGTGTCGAGGTAGGAGTGAAGGGCAAAAGGATTGTTTTTCTAATAATGCACTGAAAGGAACATCATTGAATCTAGCTTTATAAAAGAAAGAACTATATGAATATCAGTCAAGGGATGTATAAACTTGCTCATTGGTCTTTAATAGAGATGTATAAAATCTGCATGCCTGCAACTTGGAAGACATGACCTGAAGTTCAGTTTTCACACTTAGTGGTCAGTAGTATATATATTTGTGACATGTATATATATAAAGTATATATATATATATGTATATATATATATAATATATATATATATATATATATATATATATATATATATATATATATATATATATATATATATATATATATATATATATATATATACATATACAGTATATATATATATATATATATATATATATATATGTATATATATATATATATATATATATATATATATATATATATATATATATATATATATATATATATATATATATATATATATATATATATATATATATATATATACATATACATATTTATATATATATATATATATACTGTATATGTATATCTGTATATATATATATATATATATATATATATATATATATATATATATATATATATATATATATATATTATTATATTATTACAAGGTGTTATGATATATTGAACCATTCTACAAGTGTAATATGTGTCTCTGTGAAATTTTTTATGTTTTGCTTGCAGATTCGTTATTTGTTGTGATGATATGATTTTAAAATGTCTTTTCTTACAGATAAATTGTGTATCGTAATCTTAAAATGTCTTGATATGTATTTTCCATTTGTTTAATGTATGGTGCAGTGTATTAAAATTGTATAATGGGTGTTCTGGACTTAAATTCGTAACATGCTGTGTTGTAGAGAGGGAGGTATTTTTGAACCGTTATCAGATCACTACATCCTGTATTGACATAAGTGTTTTGACGAAGTTGTGTTTGGAAAGGCAAGGGCCTCTTTGGTTATCGGTGACGACTTAACAGCTATCGGCAAATTGCCTGTTATGTGTTTATCATGTGTGCCTATTCTGAGGTTATCATCTTTGTCTGTGCTTATTCTTTTCCATGATCTTGAGTAACAGAATGGGGAAGTGATAGAGTTGAAGTTGACATGCTGACAGCGAGCCAGTTTTGGTCGCAAATACCTCCTGTTTATTTGCTCAGGTGTTTGAGTGAGCGGATGATGTCAATCATTGATAAGAGCTCTGGCATATTTCCTTCTGAGCCTTAGAATTTCCTGTATGTATACCATACATGTATACCTGTATGTATAATGTATGTACACTTTATGTGTCATGTATTCTGGGGGGGCTTGAAGATAAAAGAGGAGTGCTTAATGAGAAAGAGTTAGTTAGGAACTGGGGTTGCTGGAAATAGGTCCTGTCTCTTTCTCTCTCTCAAATTACCATTCATGTATAAGGGGTTTACTGGTTGCTCTCCTGTTTGTAAAAGTTTTGTTAAACTCACCCAAGAATCGTATTCATTTTGTAAGACTGCTCTAAGGTATTTATATTGTGCTTGCATTGTGAAAATGTGTTTTACTATTTTCTTTTGAAGAAGATAAGATTCTTACTTGATAAGTTTTGTGCTGTTATTGTGATAGAGAATTATTATTTTGATAAGGGGTGGGTAATATCTCTTATAGTGAGTTCTAATGTGTCTTGCTGCTACTGCTAATTATATATCATTGTGTATATCACTGTGACTTGACAGTGTTGTCTTTGAGGAAGTCTTAGAAAGATGTGGGTTTAACCTTTTTTAAAAGTGAAGGTAATAGTTTGAAAGATTGATATAATCTTTAGACATATTTTTGTCTTAGTGAAATTGCTGTTGGTATATTTCCATATTTGCTTATTTTATTCTTATATGTCTGTGTTATCATATTACTTTAATTTTATAATTAGTGTTTTGTTTTTTCAAAGTTTTGTGAATGCTGGAAAAGTCCAGGCGAAGTGTGGAAAAGTCAAGATTACTTAGCATTATTGAGATTTTAGAGAATACTTATATGGATTCCAGTCAATAATATTTTGGTGAACACTTAAAATGTTGAGTTTAGTTAATCAAGTATATGTTTAAAATTTGAGTGATAGTTAATGGTTTGAATCTTACTTAACCAAATTGCTTTCTTAATAAATTAATCAATTAATATTCTTATTTTAATCATTTTGAAATTAAACTTGAAAATTAAGAAATACTTAAATCTTACACTGTTGTCAGATAACAGTAAATCTTTTTGAGATTCCCTTAGTATTGAAATCTAAATGAAATTTTAAATATAACATGCACATAAAACAAAAGCCGGGGGTTTTGAACTTAGAAATAAATTTGTTTGTTTAAAGTTTTAAAAAATAATTGACAATGTTTCATTTTGACCACCAGTAATTAGAGAAATTAATGAATGTGTACAAGGTAAGTGATATATCTGTTTGTTCACCTGGCCGACTTATCTAGGTAAAATAGAACCAGGCGAACAGTTATAGTGTTTGTTGAAGTATATTTCTTATTTTATTCTTATATGATCATATTACCTAATTTTATAATTAGCCCATTTTCCACTAGTCTTAAATCAAGTTTATAGCTTGTTGCCGTTAATGGTTTGAATCACCCATAACTTGATAAAAAAGTATATTGATTTTCTCAAGTGATAAGCAAGTTTTAACAGTAAAATCTTTTGGATCCTGTACTTTTGAACTTTAAATTTTGAGTATTCAGTCTTAATATTTTTGTTATGAGGTTTCAAGTATCTGAAATAGAACCAGTCGAAGTGAGGTAACTTTTTGGTCTTATTATCTGTGTAATAACCAGGTGCTTGATCACTTCATGACAATATATATATATTTGTATATATATATATATATATATATATATCATATATATATATATATATATATATATATATATATATATATATATATATATATATATATATATATATTATATATATATATATATATATAATATATATATTATATATATATATATATAATATATATCTATATATACATTATATACATGTTCATGTGTTTGCAGATGTATGGGTATGAAAAGATTTTTGCTTCTTAGGTTATTATTAACAAGTAAAGGGATAAGTCTCAATCGTAATTGACATTAGTTAGAATTTTATTTTACATCCTTTAGAAGAGATGTACTTTAATTCACCTCAAGAAAGAATTCCTGCAAATCTTTTTTTGATGCATATCAACCAAAAAATCTCTCTCTCTCTCTCTCTCTCTCTCTCTCTCTCTCTCTCTCTGCTGCTTAGAACATGTCTTTTTCAAACTAACCTGTCAGAGGAAATTTTTGTGTGAAAATTATTTAAAGAAACCATTCCAGACTATCGTTTGGTTAATCATGGAAGAATAAAAATAAAGTTGGCGCGTTCACCTGCATTGCTAGGATCAGTCAGTCGTCCACCAAAAATACTCAAAAGAGATCGTAAAATGTATATAAAAATTGCATCTTCGAAGTGCAAACTGTTCACCTACGTCGTGTAGTTCATCGTAGTTGATTTTTTTTTTTTTTTTTTTTTTTTTTTGTCACTTCCGCAACGAGGGCACTCAGTTGGCTGACTGAGGTGTCATCTTTACCGCGGATGACATGCAAGGTCTTTAATACTTGAGAGACGTTATCTTCGTATGATATTCGTCATCATGTTCATTCTTGCCATTTTTAGTACTTCCTTTCGTCGACGATAAGGGTCGGTTTAAGAAATCAATACTTCAGTCACTGACATATTTATACTCATACGGTTAAGTGAACAAACCAACGATCTTGTTCCAATGAAGTTCAATTCATGCGACACTGAAACGTCATGAAACGTTGTCAGCAGCACATATTAATAAATAACCTTTGTTTGTCATTGTTTGTTGTTCTTGGCTTTCATTTGTTAATTGTTTCTGTCACACACGCAAATTCGTTTTGGTGTGTCCTGCTGCGTAATCGTCATGTTCATTCGACGTCTATCATGAAGTCCGTAACCAGTTATCATATCTGTTCGTCTTACGCAAATATCCCTCATTCCAGGCAACCTTATTTTTACTGGTGATTTTATGATTAGATATTCATCTTGTACAAAAGTTTTCTTATTTAATGAGTGGAGCCAGTTGACTGTTGAATTGTATGACTTCATAGCTTTTCCGACACACGACAACTGTTTAGCTTGAACTAGGTTATCCTACGAAACTTCATGGTTATATTATATTATATATATATATATATATATATATATATATATATATATATATATATATATATATATATATATATATATTTTTTTTTTCATGCAGTTTCTATTGAAGTCAATGGCACTGTTCGCAGATACTATCTTCTTATCAAGACTTTGAATCGGTCTCTACTTCTTCCTCCTCTGGCAAGCTTCTCAGGAATAAGGAAAAATTATTCCAGATTCTTTCCATTTACTTTTTCTTTTTCTAGTCGACAGACCGTTTCTCCACCTATTGGCGGTTGTCATCAGGACTGATTAAAATTTACATACAGTGTTTTTATTACTGCATGTGGATGATTGAATTTCAAACATGATGTCATTAAAAGCTGAATTTCCTTTGGTCAGAGGGTATCCTTCTCTCACTGGTGATCTGGGCAGTATTATGGACATTCCTGGTGCTCCGTAGGATGCGTCCTATGCTGCAGCTTGCAGCCAAGGGCGTGGGCAAGGGCTTGATTCTCGTCTCTGGCTAATAGTCTTGATTTGCTTCATTGTTGGTAGTCGTGTCCAGGGGTGTTCTGTCGCTTGTGTCTCCCTTTGGATTCTCACAGATGTCTTATGATTTCCTTGGAAAAAGGAGGATGAAGTCTGTGTTCCTCTGTATATTTAATGCTGGCCATTGTTCTTTTATACTCAAGCTTCTGCTACTTTTTGCAATCTGTGGAACCGGGCTTCTCAATGCACGATCTCTGTGCTTTCTAAAATTCTTCTAGAGCTGGTTTTAGGTCGTGGTCATCGGTGTAGTGTCGAAATATTGCCCCTTGGTTGCAGTGAGCTTGCAGTCGCCTGCTCTGAGTAGTAGTGGTGCGACCTGTTTAGTAATTCCTGAGGGCCTGACATGTCCCTTTGATACACAGAAATTTGTATACCACATTGGTCAACTCCCACATCTCTCTATTTCACATTACAAGGGTGCTGACTGGGTTTGGGCAGCAGTAGACGCATGAGGAAATCCTCTTGTTAGGATTCTTAGGTGGCGTACTGCTGGCAGTTATTCTCCTCGTGGCCTTGACCTCATCATTGAACTTTCTGTGATATGCAGCTTTGTAATACAATATTTGCCATGATGTAAATGGCAGATGTTGAGGAAAGAACTTTCACTTCCCATCCAAAACTGAAGATATATGCCTGATATATAGACGATATTTTCATTGCCATCATTACTGATGAAGAAGCCACTCACCTACAGTATACCTTGTAGAGGAACTCTAGCCTAAATTTCACTATTGAATATGGTGTCGAAGGCTGACTTACCTTCTTGGATGTAAATGTGGAGAAGAAAGGAGACTTGTACAATACATCTGTGTACCAAAAGGCAATTAATGTGGGCCGGTGCCTTAATGCCCATTGGGAGTGCCCTGACACTTACAAACACCCTGTGGTAGCCACATAAGTAAGACTTGCAGTTATGCACTGTTCCACATGGAAAGCTACTTACGCACAGCTCTAACTTGTTAGGCAGCTCCTAACTAATAACGGATATGACAGCAATCTAATAGAAGGTTGCATGCGAAAACAGTTGTATATGTTTGCCAGCACACCAGTGACAATGCCTACCTCAACGAGGAATGTCATACTGTATTACAAAACCACATATCACAGACAGTTCAAGGATTAAGTCAAGGCCATAAAGAGAATAATTGCCAGCGGTACGACACCTATGAATCCTGACGAGAGGATATCATTATGTGTCTACTGCCACCCAAACTTAGTCAGCACCCTTATAATGCAAAATAGCATGGGCCCCCATTGAGAGGTGTGGGAGTCGACCAACATAGTATACAAGTTTAAATGTATCACAGGGGCATGTCAAGCCCTCAGCAAGTAATACACAGATTGTACCATTACCACTCTGAGCAGGTTAGTGCAAGCTCACTGCAACCAAGGGGCAATATTTTAACACTACGTAGACGACCACGACCATAAACCGACACTAGAAGAATTATTTAAAAGCACAGAGATCGTGCATAGAGAAGCCTGGTTCTACAGATTGCAAATAGCAGAAGCTATGTTTATAAATGAACAACAGCCTGCGTTAGATATACAGAGGAACGTGGACTTCATCCTCCCTTCTTCAAGGAAACCACAGGACGTTCGTGAGAATCCAAAGGGAGACACGAGCGACAGAACACCCCTGGACATGACTGCCGGCAGCGAAGCAAATCCAGCTATTGGTTAGAGACGGGAATCATGGTATTGTCCATGCCTTTGGCTGCAAGCTGTTGCATAGAGCACATCCTACTGAGCACCAGGAATATCCATTATGCTGCCCAGGTCACCAGCGAGAGAAGGATGCCCACTGACCAATAGAAATTCAGCACCCCAATGACGTCATGTTTGAAATTCAAACATCGTGTAGTAAAAAAACCTCTTACGTCAATTTGTTATCCAGTCCTGATGACGCCACCAAGAGGTAGGGAAATGGTCCGTCGACCAGAAAAAGGAAAAGTAAATGAAAAGAATCTTGAATCATTTTTCCTTATTCCTAAGAAGTTTTCAGAAGAGAAAAAGAACTATAGACCGATTCAAAGTCTTGATAAAAAAGATAGTATCTGCGAACAATGCCATTGACTTCAATAGAAATATATATATATATATGTGTGTGTGTGTGTCTGTGCGTGTATGTTAGTAGAGAAGGCAGAAGAATAAAGGGTGCTCATTCGTGTATTTATTGAATATTGGATGATTGTGGGACAAGAGAATAATCGATCATTGAATAGGTGATGTCAGGAAAGTATTTGATCCTAACAAGGGTTTGGAAGAGAAGAGGAGTCCATGTGGAGACGGAAGCTGGACTGTATTAAGGGAATGATAAGCCAACTCTCCTCCATGGAGTTGTAGTTTGGCTTTTCAATGGTAATGAAAGAAAAAAGGTAAAGGCTTTATATATTAACTGTTTGCATCGTATGGATGTAAGGCTTTTCTGCTATTCAAGTCATGTAAAGCTCCCACTAACAGTAGCCTGTAGAATACCATGAAAAAAATATTGACGACCTCCATTGGAAAACCCTTATCTGTACTTTAAAATGCTGTCCGTCGAGATCTAGATTAGAGAAAATAGGGTAACCAAATGACATTCTAGTTTCTGTGTATGGGTATGATTAGACTACATACCATGAACTACATATATAACTAAAATCGTGATTGCGAGAAACTGAGAAATAGAAAGTAATTTAAAAAAGAATTACTTCTTTTTGGCAGATGCTTACCTCCAATTATATGTACTGTTCAGCGTCATATCCTGCTGCCGCAAAGACATATTGCTGTGAAACTCTGATAGTATAACTCTTAAGAATCAATTGTATGTTATAAGACGATTTATTTGCTGTTAGTCTCTTCACCGAGTTGCGTTTACAGTTACCGAAGTGCATTTTCACCATCGAAAGTATTTTTCGTCGATAAGATGAAATTGGCTTTCGAATAAAAATCACCGTTTATAGATATATGTCCATATAAATATATACTTTGTGATTCTTTCCATGCTTCTTTTGTCCCTAGTTATTAACATAATTCATGTTATAGGTATCGATTCCTTCAGTAATAAGCCCCAATCTGTTATCTTATAATTTTTTTTCCATTGGTAGGAGTTAGATAGCATAAGAGGTTATTCCCTTAGAAATTTCAAATATTTGCATATACATATACCTGAAATTATATATATATATATATAGTATATATATATATATATATATATATATATATATATATATATATATATATATTTATATTTATATTTATATATATATATATATATATATATATATATATATATATATATATATATATATATATGGTGATCTATTATTTGTTACTCTGTTAAGCAGTGAACATCATCCCTGTAAAGGTATTATGCGGATAAACTAGTGCCTTTTACGCTGTATAATAGTTCGTGAGTTCAAAACACTGGGGAAGAACTTGAAAATTCCAAGATGTCAATAAAAGAAGATCGGCGAAAAATGTATTGTCTCTTATGTTTAATGAAATAGACCTAGTCTTTTTTAAAAGTTTTTCACTTTGAATATATCGTCATCACATGATGTTAGACTTTTACCTCAAATTTATCAATATCTTATGATTTTAGACTTTTATTTCAGTTTATAGATTACAAAGAAAAATAAGTACAGTGGTGTTAGATTAAAAAGGACGTATAAACAATGTCGGCAAACTTGTCCTCTAGGAGTCATAAGTAAAAGATAAATAGACTCCAACCTGCTGAGCGTCGCCATTCATTAAGGCATTCATTATTTTACACATTGATTTTCTGTTTATTTTCGTGTTTCTTCTGCGAACTTCTTTTTTCTTCTTGGTAATTTGCATTTTTCTCTTCTCAGTCGGTCGAAGGGTCACTCAGTTCTTGGTCACAATCCACAAAATAACGTTCATTTTCTTACTTGCAAAACGTCAAATGTCAGCCAGAGATTTCATTTAACATTAAGTTAAACACTGTTGAAACCTGATTCATTCCATCGTTATTGCATTTGCCATCTAATTACATTGCATTACATGCCATGATTTTCGCTGCAAGATTTCCGTTCGGTCATCCATCCAGGGGTTCCAGGCAGCTTTAAGACTATTTCGCAAGGGCCTCGGGCATCCGTCCGCCTGGATCTACCGACCCTCAGGGCCTACTTAGCGATCCAAGGCAAAATCGTTTCTTATTAAGTGGCTTCAAATGCACCGTCTGTTCCACGTCTCATCAACGTATTATTTCAATGCTTCGCTTCATACTCTCTCTCTCTCTCTCTCTCTCTCTCTCTCTCTCTCTCTCTCTCTCTCATAATATTAAAAACCAAGGGAGACGAAGCCACCATATTTACAGGGCAGCAATTTGAGACTGAAAAAACATATATCTTCAATGGGCAGAATAAAGAATTTAAGTAAAAACTATTCATTTTTATGAAGGTAATATATTAATGCCGGACTGCCCTTATATTGAATGATGATATAGTTACTTCAAGAGAACTGAAAAGAATTACGTTTACATTCATTTTGATAAGCACTGCATATGCTAACGAGGGAAAGTTAGGAAGACAAAACAACAAAGTTTACGGATTTGTTTCAAGAGAAAATCAATGAAAATAGAAGCACTAGTACCTCCGCTGGAGCTTTAATAAAATGATATAAAAATGTATGTAATTTATTTATACAGCTTACTCATACAAATACAAATAACAAACATATAACTTCTTGTGAGTAGGTCTTTTGTTCAAAGAATAAATGAATTTATTGAGAAATATTGGCGTGAGTCTAAAAGTTTTTCGCATTATTTTGAACACTTTTCACAAAACAACTTGTCATCTTCATAAAAATGCCTATGAAAATAATATACTAAACAAACTTAGGTAATAAAGTCATATTTTTTCAAGAAATACCTTGTAAAAGAGTCATACCTCCAAATTTTAATTTCATATTATGCACAACTCTCTCTCTCTCTCTCTCTCTCTCTCTCTCTCTCTCTCTATATATATATATATATATATATATATATATATATATATATATATATATATATATATATATATATATATATATATATATATATATATATATATATATATATATATATATAGAGAGAGAGAGAGAGAGAGAGAGAGAGAGAGAGAGAGAGAGAGAGAGAGAGAGAGAGAGTCAACATTAAACCGATGAATCCGAAAAAAATTAAGACAACGGTTAGTGCCCAATAATATTTTAGCTGCTGAACAGAGAGTGAACCCCTTTTGCAGAAAATATATACAACGTTGGTCAAATCAATAGGTCAGGTTAGCTAACGAAGAATGACAGCTAACGCGGATATAGTAAGCTGTGTAACCCGAGCATTACTGCCTTAAGAAAACGACGTGAGATATGAGACATTAGTAACTGGGACATTAGGCTTTAGTAAACTGCATCCGAAGACAAAGAAGTACCAAGTAAAAGGTTGTGGATCCGTTGGGAGAGAAAATGCCCCCAGAATAGCATTTGAATTTATTTTCAAGGGGCCAATGGTAAACATAGTGTGCGATTTGTAATATCAAAATCTTGATTTTGTTAAGAAAAAAACACAAGTAATAGGACTTTATATATATATATATATATATATATATATATATATATATATATATATATATATATATATATATACAGTATATATATACATATATATATACGTGTGTATATATATATATATATATATATATATATATATATATATATATATATATATATATATATATATATACACGATCAAACACCACAAGGAAGCGATGAAACCCGGTTGTAGATCCTGACTGGTGTTGGTTTTATTGCTAACTAAGCCACCCTCAGAAGGACTGGTACAAAACGGTAGAAATTCATAATATCTATGCTAGCAGGACAGTACATACGAACATGCAAATCGGTTGGAAAACAAGTATTTGCACCTGACAGGTGTTTGCTGGCGGGCTCCTACCCTCATTAGTGGCAGGTTAAATTTGACAAATCCTCGGAGACCTCCCACTTCCCTTAACCCCGTCATTCAGGTACCTTCCTTAAAATCATATATACATATAGAATTTACTGATCACTTTTTACCAGGTACGTTTGTAATTGTAATAACCACTGAGTCCTCTTACCTTCTCGAATTCTTCCCATTTTTGGATAAGCTTGTCATTACAAAGCCTGAGATCCAAATGCAAGGCTCGTGATCAGGTCGGTAACGTGACCTCGTTCACTTACCCCGGATGCGAGTTCGCATCCTGCTACGGACGTTAGAATTGCTTTATATTCTTGTGTTTGGATCTCAGACTTCGTACTGACAAACTTATCCAAAAACGTAAGGAATCGAGGAGCTATGTCGTTGCTAGGCTGAGTGCGTCATTGCTCTGAGGCAACAATTCGGTCACAGTTGTGGAAAAGGGTATTCGCCAGGGGCAACTGCACTCCCACTCACAGCTTTCCTCTGCAAATTATGATTGTTTTCCTTTTTTTCAGCTGTCACAGTTCTTGTGATTAATATTTCTCATTGGTGTTTTGACTCTTGCAAAAAATCTTTCAAGGCAGAACCTTAAGACTCCCAAAACTGAAAAGATAATCTGACCAAGGACATACGCTACTACCATGAATATTTTGGGGGATAGAAACCGATGTAGTCTCCCTTGCTCGCCTTCAATATCGGATTCAGGCTCAGAGCGGTAAACCTTAATCTCATACTTGGATACGTGAAAGGGTGAAGTTTGATATTTAATTCAAGTTTAATCGGACAGAGAGAGAGAGAGAGAAAAAAAAAGGTTTTCCAATTTTCATTCATCTCTGCGGTGCTAGGATTGATTTTGAGACAAAAATATCGAAATGAAATTATTTTGAATGCGCTAAAATATAACGAATTTCCTTTGCTTCGTTTTAGAGGCGCAAGCCAGCTCTGTATTATTAACATCACAAAACCCTGAACGTGATTGAGAACGCGCGACTATATTATATTCAATAGCTGTTTTTGAGAACTCCTTTGAAAGCACGCTAGATCTTTTCTTTAATAACACATATGCATAAGAGAAAGAGATCCTTGAAAACGAAAAGTGATCATAAAAGGCGGAGGACTTTTAAAATATTCGACTACGTCTGGATATTCAACAAAGAATTTTTGGTACGTACTTTAAGAGCAGTAGAGCACTGTGGAAAGGACGATTCTCAAACCAGAGCATAACTGGTTTAGGATTCCTTAAAATGAACCGTTATAGTCCTTATTAGTATTCAAAACTGGAAACTTGAAGAATAAATAAGTCATTATCTATTTTATATTATCTATTTTACATGGAGAGTATTAATATTATTCGAATACGCAAAAAATTGAAGTGTCAAAAATATTGGCACACACTAGGGAAGTAGATATGAAATTATATGCCTAGAGTCCAATATTGTCAACGCGAATGATATGCAGAATAATAACATGAAAAACAGAAGTACTACATAAATAAATGTGGAGTAGGATGGAGTTCTCGAAAGATATTCCATTCACAGGCCATTTTTTTGTAGGCAGTAGCTATCAGTAACTTTATAAAAGACCAAAAAATGAAGCCTACCTTTTATCTCTTGAAAATGTGTTGCAAGGAGGAACAAGTACGATCGCTGTTCTGAAAGTACGTTCTGTCCTGACACACATAAAGCTCCTGATGATTTAATCTTGAAATTATCTTGAGGAAAGTCATTAGTTCTACTGGATTGGTGTGCGACTAAATTTATCTGATTATAGACGACACGACGGAAGATGTTCCTTTGGAAATCGTTACTTTACAGCCTGCTTCCCTACATATCACTTCAGTAAAACTTTTAAAAATTAAATTATAATTTGTTGTTCTGTGAAGATCTATCAGATGTTTTCAAGAAACTTCAGGCTGATATTTCTTTCCTGATTCTTTCTTTATGCTTCGATCTATTATCGTCTCTTTCCCTGTTTTTACTGATTCCCGTAAACTATCCTTTCCTCAGAGGGGGCTTTGTTGCTCACGTTGAGGTAAGACCGCATTGTTGTTGTTATTTCTCTTTTATCATCTCTTTTCCACCGCTCTTGTAGAAAAAACAAGGGTATTCTGTTACCCGTTCTGTTAGTGTTGATACCAAAAACATCAATGCAGGATACGAATAACGATGGGATATTTGATTGTCTCTGTATCACCTAGGAGGCGGCTTACCGAGGATGTCGGCTTGTCAGCTTGGAAACTGATGGGACTGTGCGTAGCTCCCAAGAAGTGACTTCCAGACAGAATGCAGGAGTCACTACGTAAGTTGCTCAGTGCCAGAGGGGATGAGACATTCATGAGAGCTTTCTCTCTCTCTCTCTCTCTCTCTCTCTCTCTCTCTCTCTCTCTCTCTCTCTCTTCCAAAAAATAGTTTCATATAACTGATCATTATATATGCATGCTCTCTCTCTCTCTCTCTCTCTCTCTCTCTCTCTCTCTCTCTCTCTCTCTCTCTCTCTCTCTCTCCGCCTTTGGTCTTGTTGAGCAGTGATAAAGCAGTAAGCTCACAAAATGAATGACAGTATTCGATTCACCAATCGGACGAGGGTAGACGGAATATGCATGTTCTTAAAAAATCCACAATGTGTCATTAATGCCCACACCGAGGTGGAGAAAGAAGAGAAGAGAAAAAAAATAGCAGTATTTCGTCAAAATATAAACATCAGAACCGGAGCGTCTCGACGAGCTAATCCTCACCCCACAATCTCTCTTTCTCTCTCTCTCTCTCTCTCTCTCTCTCTCTCTCTCTCTCTCTCTCTCTCTCCATAGTTTCATCTTGATGCTCAGACACCGTCCTTTGCCTCTTGAGCGTCCCAGAAGCCAAACCTCCTTATGTCACCACCTTGAGGTGCAACAGGTGTGTGGCGCCTTCCATGTCCTCAGGGTGTAGTCGCACGCCCTGGGATGACTTACTTGGTTTATCCTTTCTCTTAGTTTAGTTTTGTTGTCCTCTTTTGTTTTCAAGATTCATCTGTTCACAGAATTTCAGTTCCGTAAAAATTGTGCTCTGATTTTTCTTTAATGCTAGTGTGAAATCAAAATCCATAATTTCAATGACAACCTGTGGTGTAGCATCTTTTTCCTGAATCAAGGTCAAACCCTGAGACGTTACGGGGACTGGTTTCTCATGCAAGGGATTCAGTTTACGAAATTCAACTTTCTAATCTATGCCGGTAATTAGTATTACATTAAACTTTATGGGAAGTCGGAAGACAAATGATAGATTAGATGAGGCAATTATTATCCTAGTCGCGTTTAAACGCGGCTTCGTTAGCTGTCTTTGCCATCTGTTGTCTGCAGGCATTGGGTTTCTTCTTCTTCTTCTTCTTCTTCTTCTTCTTCTTCTTCTTCTTCTTCTTCTTCTTCTTCTTCTTCTTCTTCTTCTTCTTTAAAGAAGCAGCCGAGGAAAAGCTGGGCAAGCCATCACCTGATTCACGATTTCAGAGCAAACTATTCGTGTCGCTTCACTCAGTTCGTAACTGAAGGTTAACTTGTACATGGAGATTATGATATTTTTCCTACCTTTCAGTACATAGGGTATTTTTAGTCGGTTTTAAAATACGTTACGTACTTGCCATTACCTTTAGACTATACATTGATTTATTTAGGTGCACCTCTGAGCACATAAATTACAGTGTAAGAATATATATACACATATATATATGTATGTATGTATGTATGTATGTATAATATATATATATATATATATATATATATATATATATATATATATATATATATATATATATATATATATATATATATATATATATATATATGTTGTTCTGTGCGTGATGTAGCCTATAATGTAACGAGAGAACGACTTATACATCATCAAGCATTTCCATCCCAATCTTCCGATTAGTGAGAGACCCATTATGAGAACTGTATACTCTCCTGTAGAAAAACTAGTGTTCTGTGTTGAAAATCAGTCTTGCTTGTGCTTAAATTACTGAAAGTGACATTAATATGAATGCAGGAGCTCTAACTGAACTTCGTGTCATCTCTGTCTTAGCTATCCGTAAGTCACTTAGTTATCTTAATCACCTCTTTTTCTCAGCTATTTTTAAGAGTAAATAGTTTATGCTGATGCTGTACACTGAAACAAGTCACACACACATGCATGCATATATATATATATATATACGTGTGTGTGTGTATGTATGAATATATATATATATATATGTATATATATATATATATATATATATATATATATATATATATATATGTATGTATGTATGTATGTATGTATGTACATATAATATACAGTCATCCTTCTTTCACTTTTCTTTCATTCTTTCATTCTTTAACTCTTCAACTGAAAACCCAAGAGGGCTCTGAAGGGAAATCGTCTTGCAGAGGAGACAAATTACAGGTAAAGGTGATAATTAAATAAATATAAGGGAAGAGACAATAAAAGCGATACACCTGAATGCAAGAGACGCAAGCAGAATGCTGGAATTAATTTGTTCCTCGCTTAAACATCTGGAGATCAGAAGATTCCACAGCTGCACTATTACACATTTTGCTTGTAGCCAACTGTGTAAGTTGCTATAAACAGTTTCTTCTAACAGGCTTCGCTTCACGGAAAACAAATAATTAGACGTCACTGTTACTTTTATACTTTAATTGCTGAGTCGAGAACGAAAACTTCTTTAACATCAATTACTTCATTAAGAATAGAAGCAGCAGATTCATATGTTTTTTTTTTAATTGACTGAGAATAGCAAAAAGGAACTAGAAAATCTAGTGAATTAGGAGAAAGACTAGAGTACATGTAAGCAATCAGGTAAATGGAAAACAGGAAGATAATGCAATTAATGGTAGCAAGAAAGTAGGGAGAATGGAAGCAGCAGAATTGTATGAATTTTTGGGAGTAAATATATTGGGTGATGGTCGGCTGGGTGAAGCGAGGAAGGTAGCAGGATGGAGGGTGTCTGCACAAGATCGGAGGACTCTTGGAATGTCTGTGGAAGTCAAGTTTGGAGTGTATGAAGGGATTGCTAAGCAAACTTTAAGCGAAGTGTAAATGTGGATGTTGAATGAGAATGAAAGAAAAATGACACAAACTGCAAAAGCTAGATGTTTGCCCAGTTCATGTTTCACAAAACCGAAAAAGTGAGGAACGTGGAGATGCGCACAAGAAATGGCACAAAAATCTAAGTAGCAGAAGCAAGATCTTGCCGAGGCCATGATCTCTGTTTAAACTTGCAGAGCAAGTTTGAACAGAGTAGAATTCCCAACTTTTAAAAGAATTGGGAACAAAGGAAAAGAGAAGAAAGGAGGGAATGCCAATATCTATTTTTATAGAGAAAAAAAAAAAGAAAACCAGAAAGGAACGCGAGCTTGAATGGTCCTTTAAACAATAGACCTCAAATCTACTACTAGGGGAAGGCCGTGATGCAGAGGCTCTGCCATAACCTGTTTAAGAGCACTTGTCACAAATAAAAGAGCAGATTCCTTAACCAGGTAGACGAAATGTAGCTAAAAGATGATGTTGCAACCTTTCCCAATATCTTTATTTTACACACACACACACACACACACACACATATATATATATATATATATATATATATATATATATATATATATATATGTGTGTGTGTGTGTGTGTGTGTGTGTGTGTGTGTGTGTGTGTGTGTATTTATGTGTACCTTTCAAATGGTACTTTGAAAGGTATAAAACAGAACAAATTGACTTTTCAGTGAATTATAATATTGTGTGCCTTTATCGGTAAAAAAAGTTTTAACAGTACATCTACTCTTCTCATTTACGGCATATGTTAGATCGCTTACTTGCTGTTTAAGCTATCTTTTTTTTTTTAATACAGCATTTCCCATATTATCATTTTTTCCCGTATTTCCTATGTTCCTCATCGTAATTACTCGAAGAATATTCATTGTACCTCCATCTCTTCAAATGCCAACTTTCTTTGATATTCAGTTCTAAAAATTTCCCTTTCATAAAATATTTACCAAAGCTTGCACCTTTGTCATTTCTCATCTTGTGACTCCTCCCCATTCCATGGAAGCATCACAGTTTTATCTACTTTCCCATCATTGTTTTAAGCCCACTATGGCTGTTATGTCTGAATATTTATCAGCGATCTCAGTTTCTCTCTTCGTTATATTTTGCAAATCAACATTGCCAGATTCTTTCTACAAGG
>NC_089748.1:79096649-79099149 GCF_040412425.1 Macrobrachium rosenbergii
AGTGGTGTTCATTACATCTGTAAGACTTGAGGAGACTTCCCAAGATGGTGCCATAGGTGCACGAAATTTTCATGAAAAGAAACAAATTGTGAAATGGTATCAATATAAATTCACAGGTGGTGCTTCTTACATGACTGCAGAACAAAACACAGATAGATCTCAAAGGAGTTTGTCTGGTATCATAAAATATACTAACGACAAAATTTATTGCAGAATAAGATTATCCATCAAGAGTGTATTATGATATCCAGTCTGTTTTAAGAGTTTAAATGCCCATTTTGTTTTAAGAGGTTAAAGGTCCATTTCTTTTATCAAAAGTTTGAACAGTCTAGTTACAAAAGTACTATTTTCACAAACCTCAAAGAAATAGATTTTGAAAGTGCTGCAGATCACTGATAAATTGTATTCTACAACGCACAAAACATGGTATGACAAGAAAATATGAGAATCTCAAGGACCATCATTTTACGAACATTTTAAAAGGCAAAACATTATTTGCAGGTCTTACAAGAAATATAACAAAAAGAGATCAAACAGTTCAGCTCTCTGTATGATACAAATAGCCTAAGTTCGTCAGTGTGGCATGCAAGTAGTCTTCAGTATGATCTGTCTGATAACTGGCCACTGATAATCGTCTCTGTGAATAGTCGATTGTGCTTCTGACAAACATTGCAAATTATTACTGGAGCAGCCCGAGAGATTACCGAGGGAGAGTAAGGGCTTATCCCACCCACAGTACTGAAGAGATGCAATACCTCCCCAATTTGGTAGTTTCTGGGCAACAATCAGAAACAAGCTGATCTTAAAAGGGGTACACTAGCAATGCACAAATAAGTTCTTTGACCCAAATAGCATGCATTATTAACAACACATCCAATGCCTTTTCTGATGGTGAAGACGATGAAATGTCATCCAGTTACAAGTCTGGGTATGTTTGTGTCTAAATAAACAGCACAGAAATAAATTGTTTGACCAACATGGTCTTACATTATTCTTTTGACCGTGCTTCTCTTTATTGCCACGGTGTACCAGAAAAATGTGTGTGCAATAAAGTTGGTAATTCCACGGTTTTTCATCGGCCAGTCACCGAAAATGGGCCAAGACTTACGCTTTTTGCATCTAGCCACCCGTACAGTATCTAGAATGGATTACACAAATAAGTTTGTTACCAAGAAAGCAGCTCTTAATACTGCACCACGGGTATCTCCTGTGGGGAAAGGTAGAAAAAAGTCTTTAACGTACAGAAAGATACTTAGTGCATTTATAACGAAAAGGATTATCTTGCAGATTTTTAGGAAAACAGGCTGTGGCTTTATTGTATAATCATGGGAAGAGTACAGACACTGAAAATTTCCAACCCACTATCATAACTTTATAAGGTCATAATTCTGTGCCTACCTTTGATATCCCTGTATTGATGACATGTTCATTTAAAGCCTTGTGAATTTTGTTTTGAAGTAAAAGGAAATGGTTTGCGACCACAAACCTATTTAAAGAAGCATCTCAATATCTTCACTGCGAATGAAGCTTAATAAAATGTGCAAAATTCTCATATTCTTTTATGGAGAATTGGGATATATGTTATTTCTTTTCCAAATGCAAGAGTGTAAAGGAACTGTGCATAACTTGCAAAAAAAAGGATGAAAGCTGAACATGTGTATTAGGTGATCATACTTTGTAAATATTCAATTTTGGGATAACATCATTTTATTCATGGTCAAATCTTATGAAATCCAGTTTGCTGTTTTAAGAAAGAATAATAATGATAAACGTCATGGAAACAAAAAACAAAAATGAAAGTATTGCTATTAACCAAATAAGCGCCATCTGCAATATATTAACCCAAATGTCAGGGCAAGTCAGGCCAGTATTAACAGGTATGACAAGTTTCGTGATCGAGCTGACGCCATCTTTGATGACATCATTGCCGAAAAATAAACCAGTTGGCTGATTTCCCCCCCTAGTCAAAACATCTTAGGTACCTACTAAACATTTCCCCCCAAAAAAATAAATACTCCAATCTTCCCTATAGAACTACAGCCACCTCCTGGAGCAGTAAATCACGATAGACTATTATTTTCTAAAGGTATTCAGTGTTTTCCACAGTCCTACAGTTTATAAACCGTGTTTTGTAGGGGAGTGGAAAGAATTCAACCGTCTCTTTATCACGGACAGGAAGATTTACCGTCATTTTTCCAAAGACTGTTTCACTGACGCATCTTTTCTTCAAAATGTTGTATTCCTCAACGTTAAGAAAAACTTCCTTATTTTCCTATGACTGACGCCGCGTTGTCAGTACACCCCGACTACTATTTTACCTTCTATTTTGACTCGAACATTCTTGCAACACAAAAACTTTTCGTCTTGATTCCGCTTCGTAGATGTATCAAAGCTAACATTGTTGAATGGAATATAAAATATTCGTATTAACTTTCTAATGTGGTGATAGCTTTACTATTGGCAAAATAAAGGTTGAAGTATTTTTAGCCATTTTGTTATT
>NC_089748.1:79104149-79184149 GCF_040412425.1 Macrobrachium rosenbergii
GTTAAGAGCTCTCTCAAAATATTAAGTCAATTGCATGGCTCCTGTTATGACTACAAATAAGCAGATATTACAATTATTAGAAAAAAGTGAATAATAAAAAGAATCCTGTGAAGGACCTGATGAATCTAATTTCCTGTGTCCATTAAAATGATTACACGGTTTGAAATTGGAATATCCACAACATTGCCGAATGCAGTTATATTCCGAACCTGGTTATTTTGTGTATATACTGTACATGTAACACCAACATTTGTATTTTCATGAAGAGAGGCGTGCATATGATATATAGGAAAGAAAAAATGGAGAGAAAGACTCCTGCAATGAAAGAAGAATAGATGATAGCAGTCATTAGGGGCAAATTAATAAACCTTAACCGTTGTAGGGTCGAGAAAGGGAGGTCGCTGGATATTAAGCAGTCTGATTCGCAGTCTTCTGCAAGAACGTAATAAATTTAAAATAGTATACGTGAGAGTGCTGACGTGTTGTTGATGAGGTCAAGTGTCTGTGCATAAAATGGCGATAAATCAACTGGTTTTTCCGCTTTTGACCCTTAGAGGACGGGTCTGTAGAAGTACTGTAATAGCTTGTGTTTCTTAGAAGAGAATACACAGAAGGTGGGGGGGCTGCTGTATCTGCCAATTGTCTTTGCCACTCATTCGCAGTCCCTCCACTACAAAGTGACCAGTCACAACACTAAGCCCCTTGATTGGGAGACCAAAATCTACTAAACATGTTACTTCCCCGCACATGCACATAGATAGATAAATACATAGATCATGATTTTAGTAAAAAAAATGTTGTGGAAGCTGCTGCTCAGGGGTTTATCCATCATTCAGAATTTAGAATAGGAGTATAGCACTAAATAATATGGTGTATTTTTTCTTGCGTCATTCCCGTAAAGGGAAACGCCTTTGGATGGTTTTGACTTCCCACTTAGGAAAAACAGCACATCACCAGTGGAGACCTTATTGAACAATGATTCCAGGTCTACAGTACGCTGAAAAGTTTTATATTGTCCGCGGGATGCCTAACTGATTACATTTTTCGTTGAAGTCCTACATTGGGTGATAGTAATGCTGCAGGTCACTTTGATCGTAATAAGATATGCATTATAAGACTCATGAATTTTTAAATGATGAAAAAGACCAATGAAAAATGAACAAATGTCCCTGAAAAAAATATCTGTGCGCATTTTTTCAAATCAGGAAGAACTGTAGGAAGTAATGAGGAAGATATCGATTTCTTAGAATCTCCCAAAACAATCAGCTCTTCTCTCCCCTATTGCTAAGGCCTCCCAAAAATACGTACAGACAGAAGCTTTTATAATGTAGACCAGGGGGCTAGTTCTTGTAGAAATTACCAAAGTGGCTTGCAGGGTTATTATCATTTATCGAAAGAGCCTTTCCATCCACCGATATAAAACATGGGAAGAATTCATCGAAAAACTAAATAACTTAAGCATCCTTTGAATAACGTTAAGCTCTCATTCTAGACGACTGACGATGTGTTTTCTTTTCTAATTCTTTTCTAAACCGAAATTAAAACTAAACGGAGATCATTTTCCCTTTGACTTTGATAAAACTATAATTCTGATAAATTTACGCATGAGTAGCAACTTCTTTTTTTTTTTTTTTAGATTGTTACTTTTATAAACAGGATTTCTGGTCGTGGTGTGGGCTGCTAACTCTGCTCCATCAGCGAGCCATTACATGGAATATTCTGGAAGGGAAATTTGCCACCTGTAATCCTCAAAACATTATCTGGCGTAGGTATGTTGATGATCTAATCGCGGTCTGGGACGTTAGATGGGGTGATAAGTATTTTTTTTTCCTACACTGAAGACGTTGATTCAGATATTATGTTGAAAAATGAATGGTTGCTGCAGTCTGTTTCCCAGAGCGTTCAAGAAATGTTCACACGGGCATCTAGAAAAAGAATTTGCGACAATACTCAACGTGTGACTCATATACACTATCTAGCACATATTATCAAGCAATCTATCAACAGAGCGAACCAGATGTACAACACAGGTCCCTCAAATAATAAACTGATAGACTTAAACAACATAGTGAAACTCCTTTATGCTGAAAACGGCAAAAAAGCAACTAACACCTTAGATCGATTATGTGATTTTTCACTATGGTAAAATCATGGGAAGTTCGCTAGTTAATGAATATTTCCGTGAAAAATAAGCTTATTTCGGTGTATGCGAAATACCTTATAATGAAATTTAAGTCGGGGAGAATGGCAGACCGCTCCTCAAAGATTATTGGAGCATGACCTATCAGTAAGATGTGGCTCATAATATGTATTGGAGAGCGCCGAGTTGCTTTTCAAGAGTGATTTTCTTTATAAGAGAGAGATTCTGGAATCTGTCATCGTTAATCAAGTGTGAATGTGGATCTGTCAGGGGGTCATTAAAAATGCTACAGTCGAATATCCTCTGTCTAATGAAATTATTATTATTATTATTATTATTAGTAGTAGTAGTAGTAGTAGTAGTAGTAGAAGTAGTAGTAGTAGTAGTAGTAGTAGTAGTAGTCGTCGTCGTCGTCGTCGTCGTCGTAGATTTTGTAAAATGAACCTTTCCTGAATCTAAGGTTGTCGCCCTAATATTCGAAACTCGCTATTCCCAGGCAACTGGATTGAGCACAATAACTCCTAACAACGTTGTCATTTACACTGACCATATTTTAATTTCCTGGCTGGTATGATGAACAATGCAATTCGAAGTTTTCTTTGCCCTTGATGTTTTCTCTAATATGCGTACCTTAATGAGATTTGTTGTTATTAACACTCTTATATGTGTGCGATTTATTAAATAGTTTGCATGAATTCGATGGTTTGCACTCAGTAGTTTTCTAGTGTACCTTGTGGTAAGTTCTAGAATACGTGGTGAAGAAAATTTCCACCAGAGTAATAGCCTGTTATAACTATTATAACTACGGAATGGCTTTTCTACTGAATATCAAGGATACGTAGGAGGACTCTCCGATACAAAATGTGAGGATGACGTTTTGAGAATACTTTAGCAGTTTCGGTTAATTGTTATTATTATGAACATCAAATCTAATACAATTACCACTGCTGCTACTGTAGTATTGTAAGTAGTACCTTTTAGCGTTTAAGGACTGCAGAAATCAAAAAACCACACGTTACACATGAGAAGGAATTAGGGGATATATTTACTTGATTCAAATGCCAGATGACGAAAATCTCAAGGATAATGTATTGACATATGGTATAAGTTCATGGTATTGTGTCGAGCTGGAATTCTTCTGAAGTTGATGTCCAGCTGCTCTCGCTTGTCTATATTCCTTTCTTAAAAGGAATGAAAGAAGAGATGTTTTGTAGGCCATTATGCACACTCGCAACGGTGGGTGATATACTTGCGATTTTAATTCAGTGTTCAATAGATAGTATTGGTGGGAGTAAGTTATGGGTTCACAGACAGAGTGGATGGAAAATGAGAATCTGAGTGTGGTTGTGGTTTATTGTCAAAATTTGCTTCACATTGTGAAAGTACATTGAATTGGAAACTGCAATGCATGAGATCATTTTACTCGGTTACTTAATCCAAAGCATGGTTCTATTCTTAAGGATCAGATGTGACGTGAACTCCTCTCCAATATTATATAAATATATACTGCACAATTTTAGAGCAAAGTAGTATCGTCTAGTAATTGCTTTGTTTGAAGAAGACAGAGATTTGAGTTCGAAGTTAATCACCAGGTGGCCAAAATATTCTCAGATAGAAATTGCGTTTTGCAAGAATCTCAAGAGCTGATATTTTCCTCTGAGATTAGTGACTGGAATCTTTCAGGGTTGCGAGACGCATTTATGTAAGCGCTCATATATTCCCAAAAGACAGCATATTTTCACGGCGCCGTAGTGTGCTTACTGCAATAGATTTTTGGCTGGGCAAACCCACTGATGAGGAGATATCGATACCCCGTTCTCCTTTGAAGAGTCAGAATATCTTCAGTTTAATATCCAGGGTTATTATGCAAATTTATTCTGTTTTCTAGTATTTTTCCTTGTTTTCTCCTTACCTCTCATTATCGTAACCTCTCACGATATATGCCATCCATCTGGATGCTCAGTTGCAACAGTGAATGGCTTCCTAGGTCCTTTTGCCTAGACTTTGGCTGTAAATACCATCCACCCAATCAGCTCGAGGCATCCCTGTGAAACCTCTTGGTAAGCTAATTAGTGAGTATGGACTCTGAGTTCCAGAGAAAGTAAGGAAAATAACTAAGTACGCAGATGAAATAAAAAATGTTAGCATCAGGTGAAACACGACGAGATTCAGAATGACGAAAAGTTTCATTGGAATATTTGAGAGACGTAGGAATTCTGTAGTTTATTATTAGTCGAGGAATTTTAGGAAAATCGACCTAACTAATTTGCAGGAAGTTCAGGCGTGGCACAGTTGTACACTGACCCATACTGATTAAAATATTAAAAGTCCTTATATACTGAAGCTGTGCTCTAGCCGCCGTATTGGAAAATGGCGGCCGATTTTGGTATTTTCGTCTTTATCTTCTAAACCGTTAGAGTTATAGAAAATATGCAAGAATTACGAAATATTTCTCATAAAGAAATAAACAGTTTTCTTAAATAAGTTTTTTGCAGGATGAAAAATAAAAAAGGTACGGTGGAAGCCTTATTTTTCCCATATGCTTGATCACAAAACAGTAAGCATTACCAGGTTATACAGGAAACATTAATAACTGTTTATAAACTAATGTACATATATGTAAAATTTTGGTAATAGAAATTCATTTCTCGTCATAATGTGGTTCGGATTCCACAATAAGCTGTAGGTCCCGTTGCTAGGTAACCAATTGGTTCTTAGCCACGTAAAATAAGTCTAATCCTTCGGGCCAGCCCTAGGAGAGTTGTTAATCAGCTCAGTGGTCTGGTTAAACTAACATATACTTTTTACTTTATCAACTTCATGAAATATTTGCAGTCATTATTTCAGTGTTTATAGAAATTTCTTATAGTATATAAAAACAATAATAGACAATATCTAATCTAAATGAAATCAAACTTTTCAATTCAATTTGGTATATGCAATACCAAGTTTCAAACATTTTCTGATTTACCTGAAACACTTATCTGCCAAATCACATCACAATATATAATGAATATTAACTAATGCATATCTTTAAGAGGTTAGCGAATATTTTGATAATACTGAAAAAATAATAATGATAATGTTCATCTGCAAAAGTAGAATCAATGCATTCTTATTCTGTTCTGATTTTCTAGAAATATAATACCTTACTCTCACATCACATCACAGTTGGCAACAAACAGTTTCTAATAATAAATTATCCTATGAATATCAAAAGTGCTATACACATTTTCAAGCAATGTTATTTCACAATTTTCCAGCCCATTAGTCTGGTTCTTCTAAAATTATTTCAACTGAGTTTTCACAATCAGTTCCTTGTACTCTCCACACATCGCTGAGCAGTGCATACCGAATTGTGCACATTTGCACCTATTTTTGCATGAAACCTTACAATTGCACGAAACCAGGTTCAGGAGTTTCAAAGGAACCGCTTCCTCGGTAGTGGGGACAGGTTTCAGTGATTTTCCTATCACTGACCAACCCCATTTTGTTGGATCTAGGCAGTTTCCAAGCCATTCCTGTACTTGCAAAATTAATACACTCTGTAGGAGTGTTGTTCTGCAGCTGCGCTGTTTTGGGGTAAAGAGGCCAGTTGAAAAGATGTACTTAATTTCTTCTTTGCAATAATTCTGTTATACATGAAATATCTGAGCTCATTTAATGACTTTGATTTAGACCCACACCATTTAAGAATGAACTTTTCACTAGCATCTTTTGCAGCATCCCTGCTGGCATCCTTCTGATTAAATATTTTCATTTCTTCTCGCAAAACCTGATTATTTTGCAGAAGACTAAGTGCTCTAATTTTACCTTTTTTGTACAGTGCAGATGTCGTGTGAGGCTTAGTCATAGCATTAACAAAAAGCAAAATATCACAGCTTTCACCCATATATGTTTTCTTTGTCTGCATGCTGTACAATTTGTGAGTACTACCTGATTTTCTTGGTTTAAGATATCAGATGTCAAGATCTTTATTAGCCAAAGCAGTTAAAAGCACAAGCAAATCAATATCTTGCCCAACAACAACAGTTGGACATTTATTTTCAGCGTGATCAAGGGCAACTTTGAAAACAACAGTATCTGCATCACTTTCAGCTTGTAGAACTGAATAACCTTTGTTTTTCTTTTTAAGCATAACAGCATCAATTAGAGTGCGTTTATTTCTTCGGTTTGCTAGAAAATCTGATTGTGGAATAGTAGCTGGTGTAATTTCTTGAAGTTCTCTTTGCTGATCGGCGCTCTTGCTCAACTGTTTTAGTAGTGTCTCTCACTGGATACCCATCAAAAACTACATTGCAGCTTTTTCCATAATGGCTCTCAACATAGCTTACACACAAATCCAGTATCTGACCAAATGTTGCTGGTTTTGGCCAAGGAACAGAGTGAAGCAGATTTCCACCATCTAGAACGTAATATAGGTTAGAAGGTAAAAATAAAGTCTCTTTCTGGGAGCAAAGGCATTCAAAAAGGAAGACTTTGTTCCTTTCCTTAACTGTGAGGAACCAAATATGATGGAGGTACACTTGCTAGCTCATACTCGAAGTACTCTTTTATTTCCGTTTTACTAACATCCAGGCATAACATTCTGTATAAGAGTTCTTGTTGGAAGCTCAGCATCACATTTTTATCATGCATCTTTATTTTGCCTGATGTTAGTTTAGACAAAGGAACAACTTTCCTCTTTCGCTGCAGGTTTACGTCAGAAAAGTTACTTCCTGAGAGTGAATTGATGGTTTCTTTTCCCATTTTCAGTGCTCTATCGCATGATGTTGTTTGGTCTGCTACCTGCCCCTTTGAGATGTTAGCTAATTGTCCTGATAACTGACGAAATGGACTATGTTCTTTTAGCCAGTTGATAAACTTGCTAAGATCGTCTTTATCTCTTGATGTTCGAGATTTTCCAGATTCTTTGTTCAGCAGAACATTTTTTACATTGACCCCAGTAAACACTGATAAAGCCCCAGAAATCTCAAAACCAATTGCAGCTGATGACACCCACCTCTGTCTGAAGGGTTGAATCTGTTATTCCCCGACCACATCACAAGTAAGACCACCAATTGCTTTCAATCTGCTCAATACACACATCATTTGAAAATCCTAACCAGAATCTGTCACTACGCCTAATTGCAAAGTAACCATCTCTCGTTAATCTCTGAAAATCTAGAGCTGACATTTTATCATGTAAATCCTCCATCAAATGTAAATAAAGAAGAGCACATTTAGCATAGTGTAAATGTCCGGAACTGTGAAAATAGGGCATCATCTTTTTTACTAGTGCAATATGCAATTTCCAATTACCAGCTCGTTCTGCTCTAATAAAATGCAAGATAAGCAAAACTTGTTGAAAATATTGAAGCCATAATTTTGAATCGTTATTTCAAAGCCCATTGTACACCTGAAATTAAAAGAAACAAGTTTACTTATGATATTATAGCCTATCTCTATCGACATAATATTCTGTTGTAAAATAATATAATGATGATGATTATTATTATTATTATTATTATTATTATTATTATTATTATTATTATTATTATTATTATTATTATTATTATTATTATTATTATTATTATTATTATTATTATTATTATTAATCAGTTTGCTCTTTTCATGAGTCGATATACCGCCTGTTACAGCATAATGCATTTTTCATAAACATCAAACTGCTGTCAAGCACGTAAATATGTTATAATGAATATCTAAGTTCTTTAATTGAACATATCTCCATTATTTTCAATTCTTCCAAAAAATTGTTTCTACCAATCTTTACTATTTTTTTAAAAAAGGAACAATTTTTAACTCTTGAAAAATTTCCATATCTGCAACGGTTTACAAGTTTTCCAGAAAAACAGAATTTCGTCCGCCATTTTCCAAGATGGCCGCCGTAGCACAGCCTGTATCGATGAGGACTTTTGGAATGTTCATCAGAGTGGCCTAAAGAAACCACAGACCAATTTTCATGTTCCTGCAAAAAAGTCAGGTCGATTGATATTTTTTTGCCTAAAATTCCTGGACTATATGGACACAAGTCTGCAAAGAAAAGCGGAATTGCAAAGGCAAAGACTTTTATTGTTATTCTCGTTTTGTACCAGTTTTCTGTGAGAGGGAACGTTTTTGGCATTCTTAGAATCGAACGTGAAACAACGAAATCGATTTCAGCTGAGTCAGAACGCAACTAAGAAGGAACCTCTCATCAGAATAAGCCGTGTTTATGTAGTTCGTACAGACCCTTCTCATCGAGCTCCCAGTGTGAAAATTACAAAATAACCGAAATGAGTTACAAAGGAATTAAAGTTGATAATTCTGTACAGGTATCTTTGTATCATGTAAATTTCTGTAGATATTTTCAACCATTTTCTCCAAAACTTATTGTTTCAATTCTTGTGAATGATGTCTGTTATTTCATCTTAGTAATATCACTGAACTGTAAAAATGTTTTTGCTGTTAAGACATGTTCTATAGTGACTATTATTATTATTTTAGAAATAATTAAAAAACAAAGATCACGTCTACATGAGTCGCCATAGTAGATTCAAATAGGATTTATGGGTTGCTGATAAAAAAAAAGCTGTAGGAACCACGGCTCAGAGTGATGACTTGATTAATATGCAATAGCCATACTCAAATAAGCTGGAGGGGTGGGAATACCTTGTGTACACGGAAACTGAAACGTATTCATTAAAAAATAATGTCCTTATGTACCCAATCCTAAGGCTGACAGGGAAAAGAATAAAGGATTAAAACCGGGGCTTAACCTCTAGCGGAGGGATAGCCCCTGAGGTTTGTATTCATCATTATAGTATGATTCAGTGTTTGTTAATTTCTAACTGGAAAACTTTTACCAGTTACAAACGTATCGAGAACACAGATAACGAAAACAGATCTCAGGAATAAAAAAAGAGAGTGAGATTACCATGAAAAGTTCGTCGCAATTAAGTTTCTCTGCAGCAGAGCTTCCGAATTGGCTGACACAAGATTAATTATTATTGTCATTTTTTTATTAGATCTTCCTATTATGACTGAATGTATTGAGTGGACACTAAATGAGGAACACTGGATCAAAGTCGTTTTTCTTACGGAATTCAGGCTTGCGTTTTTGTCACTTTTTTTCTGTTTCGCTCAAGGTTACCTTTGTATATATTAGACTATGCCGGTGGGCTTTTCAACCCATGGAATCCCACTGGTGGCAAATCAGTTATCAAGTGAAATTCTCCTTGGATGTAAGTTATTCCCGAGGTATAGTGAACTGGACACTCAACAATATTTGAGGCTTAACAATTGTAAATATAAACAAAAAATGTCAAGGTACAAGTGGCAAAAATTCATATATATATATATATATATACATATATATATATATATATATATATATATATATATATATATATATGTGTGTGTAATATATTTTCATATATGTGTTTTTAGTTGATAATAAGTCCACCATCCCACGGGACGGTATATAAACTGTGTGTATTAAAGGACGTTCTTCAAGCTTTCTGATTGTATATATGAATCATTTAGTGATGTGATAAATAGTCATATATATATATATGTATATATATATATATATATATATATATATATATATATATATGTGTGTGTGTGTGTGTGTGTGTGTGTATATAAACTGTGTGTGTGAGTACATTTAATAGCCACTATGTCATCTCGATTTTTTCACACTTTTTGGATACGCTTGTCCTCACAAATCCTCAGTCTGTCATTTGGATCTGAGGTTTTGTAGTGTGAAGAATTCGAGAAGTTAAGAAGGGAATCGTGGCTTTAACATTTATATAGTAATCTGGTAATATAACGTATTTGCCGGTGTATTAGACGCACTCTTTTATTTTTAAATGTACCAAAAAACTGCCCTGCGTCCAATGCGGCCGTATTACGGTTGGGAGACCGAGCCCCTTAGGCTAGGCGGCTACGACTATCCTACTGCGAATATACTGGTTAGGCACAAAAATTATTGTTAACAATAAAACATTGAAAAACACGCCTAATTATTACGGTAAATTGTGTTACTGGAATTTACACTCACCTTTAAAGGAAACTAAGTGAAATTTACCATAAATAAACGTTTTTTGTGTTGCTGCGACAGCCCACCAGGACGGCGCTATGATTTTGTTTACATCCACACATTACAAATGGCTGACAGGCTAACTGCCGACGTTTCGTAAGAAATTTTACGTAAGTTGGTGATAACAGACTGATAATTCGGCTTGTTTTCAACATTTTATTATAAATAACAAACTTACGAAAAACTGCTTGGTAGAACTAAGTAGTAGCTCCACGGCGCTGACGGTCTTCTAACATGACTTTTTTCTGCAGGTTTTGGTTGCTAATTATGGATTTACCTTTAATTTTTGTCGGACGATTGTAATTAACCTGTAATTAACACCTAAAGTTTATCCAACAAGGTAGGGGACCCGATGGGAAAGTGGGGTTATGGGTGGGGTATACCCCGGGCACAGGTGATCTGCTTCCCCTCAACCAACGAGCTAGGGGACCCGATGGGAATGCGGGGTTATGGGTGGGGTATACCCCGGGGACAGGTGATCTGCTTCCCCTCATCCAACAAGCTAGGGGACCCGATGGGAATGCGGGGTTATGGGTGGGGTATACCCCCAGGACAATGTTATTTGGCTATGTAATGGCTCACCAGCTCGTTTCTACCCTACAATTTAGGGAACCCCTAAGGAAAGCGGGGTTGTGGATTGGGTAGATGACGAGGCATGAGAAACAGGCCAAAATTTACTTTTTACGGCACCCCAGACATGAGAAACCGCTAAATAAACAGAGAACAAACAAGAACATTGAATGAACCGACACAAAGGCAACCCCTTGTCATCCCGAAAATTTATTGGGGAGCCATTGGTTCATCCCTCACTCCCTTACTGAGGAAACTAGGAGTTTGGGGGCTAACCCCCCAAACACTTCTCTAACCAATCACGTTGCACTGTTATCCCCCCATTGAGGAAAACCCCCTAAACGTTGCCCCTCAAAGTTGCTAACACGCTCCCCTCCTTGGGGGGGCTGTCCTTTTTCCGGTGTTCACATATGCATCCTGCACTTGACAGGCCACGGGTACGTCTGTTTTGAACAGTTCATATTTCGTACGGCAAGTGCAATAACTTGTTAATCTGTTATCCCTATGCATGAAACTAACACACCCTGTATGCAGTCCTCCCAAACTATAAGTTAACACAGCAAAGAAAAAACACATATACACTTTTGAGTTTATTCTTGTAAGTTTCAACATTCTTGGTTGCACTTACCCGCAGTTGTTGCAACACAGGTACGGAGCCCGAGTTCGAGTCTTTGGCCGGCTAATGAAGAATTAGAGGAACTTATTTCTGGTGATAGAAATTCATTTCTCAGTATAATGTGGTTCAGATTCCACAATAAGCTGTAGGTCCCGTTGCTAGATAACCAGTTGGTTCTTAGCCACGTAAAATAAGTCTAATCCTTTGGGCCAGCCCTAGGAGAGCTGTTAATCAGCTCAGTGATCTGGTAAAGCTAAGATATACTTAACTTAACCCCCCCCGGACCAGTTCTGAACGCGGAGCAGGGAGATTATATCCCCCCGAACCTACTGCTAAACACAGCGAAATGCATTTACCCTGCCAGCCTAGTACTAAACTCGGCAAAAGTGTATCTGTACCCCCAAAAAAAAACTTTCCCTACAAACATTGTTTGCATGGCAGCATCGTTTCTCTGCTTCCTTATCATAACCAGCGGGATTCCATTTCCCCATACCCATTACTAAACACGGCAAAATGCATTTAACCCACCAACCCAATACTAGACACAGCAAAATGCATTTACCCTGCCAGCCCAGTAGTAAACTCGGCGAAAGTGTATCTGTACCCCAAAAAAAAAAACTTTCCCTACACACATTTTCTGCACGGCAGCATCTTTTCTCTGCTTCCTTATCATAACCAGCGGGATTCCATTTCCCCGAACCCATTACTAAACACAGCGAAATGCATTTAACCTGCCAACCCAGTACTAAACACAGCGAAAGCGTATCTGTACCCCAAAAGATACATTTGGCCCAGCCACATTTTTCTCAAGTATTTGTTTCTTTGCTTTACGTCATAACCAGTGTAAGGCTTTTTCAACAAAACCATTCATGTTACTGCCACATAAGTTTCCCCCTGCCCGCCCAAGTACCTCATGCAAACCCTTCCCCAACCCCAGTTGTGCCAAACCCCCATCCCACCCCCTTGACCCACCACACCCATTATCTACTACCCATTCCTATGCCTTAAAACATACACATTTTGCATTTCTTGTTCAGTACAGTGGCTGAATACCTTCCATCCACGTCACATTCGTCTTAGCTGATAACTCGGCACACCCTCCCAGTGTCTTGCGCTAACTGCTATATCAGTTACCGCAACTTTTCTGCCTACTACTTAGGCAACTACGAACGGTTAATCAGGCTTTGTCAACATCACGGCCTGCTGAAAACACAATGCTTTTTTCCCGCTGCGGGAGGGAGTGCCGCCTCGACCTGCAAAAGAGGGCATTCAGGTGCGATAGGACCTATGGTGCAGCACAAAAGAAGGGCCCGGAAGAGGTGCAGTTTTTACCAGTCGCTATTCCGGAAATCCTGGTTTTCTGGTTCCTGCCTCGACGTTGAGACGGTCCTCTTCTTTTGCTTTATATATGTGTCAAACTGGTTTTCTTACACCGCTGCTAGATCAGAACTTAATTTGAGCAACGTTGCCATTAATGACTGGTCTAGTTTTGCGCGTGAGGTAATAGTTAACTGGTGTATAAAGCAAAACAGGAGGATTGTTGGGCCCGGCACAACTGTCGAAATTGATGAAGCCAAGTTCGGCAAGTGAAAATACAACGTTGGCAGGGTAGTTGAGGGCCAGTGGGTGTTTGGCGCTATTTATAGGGAAACCCGGGACTTTTTCGTTGTGCCTGTGGAAGACAGGAGTGCCTCCACTTTAGTGGCCATAATTAAAGAATTCATTTTGCCCGGCACAACTGTCGTCTCGGACTGCTGGAAGGCCTTACGATTGCCTCAGGACCAAAGGCTACACCCACCTGACGGTCAACCACTCCTTCAACTTCGTCGACCCGGAAACTGGTGCCCACACCAACACCATTGAGAGGAGGTGGCAGGAACTCAGAGCTAGCACCCCAAGTACGGCAGGAGGAAGTACAATTTTGTAGGCTACCTGGCTGTAGCCTATTTTAAGACTCACTTCCTCGACCCCAACACCAGGTTCCACACATTTTTAAAGACAGCGGCTGATCTCTACCCTCCCAGTCCCTAAGGTAAGGCCAGTTAGTTCTGTTGGTGTTAACTTTTTTTTATCTGCAAATTGTTTTTTCCTTCCAGGTTGCTCCTTCCACCCAGTGCTGAGTGCCTTCCTGCTCTTGTTTTTACCTTGGAAACTGGTTTTTTCTCCACTTTTACAGCTTCTGGTAAAGTTGGTGAAGTTTGTCGGCCATACTCTTTGTCCTCGTCCCCGTTACCGGGCAGTGTTTCTTCCCTCCCCCCAACCCCAGTGTTACGCTTCTACCTGCACTCGTTCCTGACGCTTTTCCCACTTGCGCAACCTGCCTCCCACCCCCGTCTTGCACCGCTCCCCACTTACCCCCGCTTTTGGGGAACATGAGGAAATTTTTCCCTCCCTGCCTCATTAACCCCCACCCTTTCAGCCGCTCCCTCCCTTTTGTGTATGGCTCCCTCTTGTTTTCTCCTCCAGCCAGCACCCCAGTAACGTAAACATGTCCGCTCCACTTCTCTATTTTCCCCCACCCAGAACCCGGTTTCCCACAGTCCCCCTTTACTGTTGAGTAGAGTTAGAGGGGCAAATGACACTTGGCCGCCAACAAACAAACTCACCTCCGTTATCAGAAGCCGTGAAAGTGGAGAAAAAACCAGTTTCCAAGGTAAAAACAGGCACGGAGCTAATACTTAGAATTACCAACTGCTTGTGCGGGGGTGCCTCTGATACCCCAGCAAATACAGTATGTATGTGTGTGTTTATATAATATATATATATATATATATATATATATATATATATATATATATATATATATATATATATATATATATATATATATATATATATATATATATATATATATATATATATATATATATATATATATATATATATATATATATATATATATATATATATATATATATATTTATATATATATATATATATATATATATATATATATATATATATATATATACATATATATATATATTTATATATATATATATATATATATATATATATATATATATATATATATATATATATATATATATATATATATATATATATATATATATATATATATATATATATATATATATAATATAATATATATATATATATAATATATATATATATATATATACACATATATACATATATATGTGCATATATACTGTATTACTCCAGTAACGATGACCTTGGATGTTGTTACCCATGATAAACCAGTTAGTTACTCTTAGCCTTCCTGTTCTCTCGTTATGAGCCATTTTGATCAACAAATGGATCATAAGCCTTACAAGGGACAACATTACGACCACTTTTACTACTTGTTTATAAATGTGACGCCACTGAAAATTATGATCGAGAATTGAGTACTTAGTAAAGAGCGAAAAGTTTACATGTTACCAACAGACATAGTATAAATATTTGTCAAGGAATAGGATACAGAACTCGAAAACAGTAAGATTAACGTCATGGAAGCGGGAAAGAAATGGGAACTTAAAAAGGAAAAGTTTTCAGCAAAAAATGAGTGTCTGGAGAGGCAGGAATGCTTATCAGAAAACTTCAAGGTATGAGTGATATTCAAGGACCAGTGAAGTTGGGTAAGACTTGCCCAACTTACCTCTGCTGTTGTATGTCTTTAAAAAGCAGCGACCTCGGATGAACCGGAGATTACTGTGTAAAAGTAAATGAGCAATGAATGATGTAAGAATATCAGAATACAGTAGCCACAAAGCACCGATAGAAAGATGGGCTCAGTGGTAGTGGCCGTGAAATGACTTCATAGAGTTATTGAAAGTTTGTTTTATCTGCTCCGGCTACAGCCTACGATAAGCTGAAGCATCTGAATGATTGTCATTTAATATATTGTGTATATGGCATCTTCGCTTATCATTTGTACTTTATCTAAAAATATTTTCATTGGTACTTCGGCATTCATTACGAAGCTAACACAAATCATTTTGATTCGAATGCAGAGTGAACTAACTCTCCGTCTTCTCTAAAGGACGATTATCCTCCGAATGCCCCAGGGGAAAACTTGTGGGAGTGGTGTTGAGATGTCAGGCACACCTGGCCCCACACGCTTCCATTAATGGCCAAAAGTCAAATTTGCACCTTTTGAGTCCGCTGGCCAATCTTTGCGTCAATATTGACTTCTGGGCAATCATCGTTTTGCAACATTTAACGAATGGTCATTATCATCATGCTACTGATGCATAAAAGTCAGTGCTGCTTTTTATGTTTCATGATTTTCCACAATAGGCTGTGCCTTCGTCGGTGTTGGTCTTTGTTCTTTTTTTTTCTTTTTTAGTCCCTTAAATAATCGGGTGTCGATTCAAGTAATATTAGCAAAGGGTTGGGGATTCTTGGCGTGTGACAATAGGTCTTTGAACTCACGGTTATCCGAGCCTTGGAAAAATTGTCCCAGGATGTTTTTAGTATTTATGAATATAATTATAGATATGCATTTCGTTATGTATGGTGTATGATACATTCATACACACACACACACACACACACACACACACACATATATATATATATATATATATATATATATATATATATATATATATATATATATATATATATATATATATATGCATGTATTATGTAAACATCTAGTACGAGAGTAGCAACGTGATATAAAATATAAATAGAGAATGTGAAACAATGTAGTGCAAGATGTTTCACCTTTACTCTAAGCATTTTCAAGCGAAGTTAAAAATACCATAGAGAAAGGATTATGAAGACCCGGTTTTGCAGACAACAACTGAGGTCAAAGGAATATACTATCATTTTAACACATGCAAAGATCAATACGTTTTTGGCAGCTCCTCAGGTGATGAACAGCTGTCTAGCATTGACCTGGGTACAGGTTTATTTCTCTCTTAAATCTCCTTTGAATACCTTGAGCAGATTGGGATCATGAGTATGTAGACTTGGGCTAAAATCGATATGATTTTCACTTCTTAGCGTTATTAATGCTGATTCCAAGAAATTTTTAGTAATAATATTACGCCATGTTATTTTGCTATTTGGGGCAAATCAGTTCTATTGTGGTTTTCTGCTGCAGTGCCTAAAGTGTGCATTATTCGTTTGCCAGTTCTAATTAAATATGTATGTTGATTTATTTTGACATCCAGTTCTTTACATGACTGGCCCAAATGAAATGAATCACAATCCACACATGGGCTTTTATAAACAATGACGCTACGCTGGTGAGGATGATTTTTATAAGCTTGGTTTTTATTGTTGTTACTCCATGAAAAAATTACCTCTGCAATGAATATTTTCAGCACTGATCTGATTCACTCAAAGCCGATAAAATTAAGCAAAGAAAGAGTGTTCTACGGTAATTCTGACTTCCTGTCACTGTTTATTATACAGTAGAATGTCTTCACAGTTGTATTGTAGCTAGCATCCATAACGCAAATCCCTACCTATTTTTCTTCTCATATACCGTAGATCGTTATCCAGAAATTCAAAACTAACAACACACAAATTATATATATAATACATATATATATATATATATATATATATATATATATATATATATATATATATATACACATATATATGTATATAACACATATATATAGTATAATAGTATATATATATATATATATATATATATATATATATATATATATATATATATATATATATACATATACATTTTGTAGTTTTAACATATAACGTCATTCAGATGCCATGAAATCGTGGGTAATTCCCCTAAAATGCGTCTTATCCATATATGTATGTATATATACTATGTATATATATATATATACATATATATATGTATAAGACGCATTTTAGGGAATTACCATAATGATTTCAAGACATTTGAATGACGTTATATGTTAAAAGTACAAAATGTGTGTGTGTATATATATATATATATATATATATATATATATATATATATATATATATATATATATATATATATATATATATATATATATATATACATACATATATGGATAAGACGCATTCTACGGGAATTACCCACGATTTCATGGCATTTGACTGACGGTATATGTTATAACTACAAAATGAATTCCGCTCCTTTTATTTCTTACCTTTCAGTATTTTACCAGTCAGCCGGTATCTGAGAGAGGAGAAATCGTCGTCAGATCATTTTGTTCTGTGCCACGATTAAGAAAGCATGGCTGGTTTCCAATTTAAATTGCCAGGATATTTACCAAGTTCACCCAACACATTACCTGTGACAAATGTTGAATAACATCGAATTGGGGAAAACCGTGAGAATAATTACTGTGTTTCTTAAATTACTTTGCAAAAGCAATATGCTTATCTGTAAACATTCTTTTATCAGAAAAGTTTCCGTTCTCTTGAGAATGACCCTTCATATGCGCCTTGTATCATATATATACTGTACTGTAAATGCAATATTTTCGAAGTTTAAGTACATCTGATATTGAAGTTACATCAGTTGCAGTTATTTATTTGTTAATGCTTCTTCCAACTATGTGTCTAAGTAATTACCTGGGAATGACAGGTTTTTTATAAACCATGAAATATAATAAAAGTGGTGAGTACTATTTTTAGGATAGAGTAAAATGTGCAGTGAGTCACTGAAGTTATGATTTAATGTGTTGGTTGCGCGATGTTTCCGTAACAATCAGGTGTGTACAAATAAGTCTTAACCGAACTTACAGAACCTGTTGTTCAGTTAAGACTGAATTGAATGAATGCTTAAAGAACATTATATTTGTTTTTGAAGTATTAGAAAACCGGGAAAGGAAGTGATTAAGTACCCAAGGGACTAGGAGACTCTGAAACCACTTAGCAGTATCTCTCAAGAGGGATTAAAAATGCTATTTCAGAGCCCAAAATTCACTTGCTCACATTTTGATTCAAGAAAACCATGTAGGATACAGGGAATAAATAGTTAAGATGCAATAAGAATATTCGTGTACTTAGAAAATACATCTCACCTGAGTCCATATTTCTTTCGTGTCTTCATCCACCACCACCTCAGCTGAAGTTAGAGGTATCACAAATTATTCAGTTACTTCATGAACATAAAGATACGCAATCCTATGCAGCCCATCCATATATTTTAGGTTTTTTCGGATAACCCGAAATTTAAATCGGTAGTTTACAGTAATCTGCGAGGTCTTGACACACCAGCAGGTGTAGAAATAAAAAGCAAATTGACAAATTCATGGAATAATTCATAACGCTGCGGGATGCACAATGTGATTACTGTCAGCTCGTATAAACTGCTACTTTAACCAGCACAGCGGTTATTTTAACAGTTTTAGATTTGAACTCTCGTCCTTTCAAGTCTAGTATTTGTTGAAAGTGTCCATAATAAACGCACTTATCCTACTCGATATCTGAATCTCATCTCTACTGGTGAGAATTAGACGGAACGGGAAAACTATTTGAATGTGAATACATTCTGCATATCTAACCTTCATTTCCCTGAAAAGAAATTCACGCAGATGTGATCCACCGTTCATTAGAATGCTAAATTACACTTTCAAAAAACTGCTCCTGACCCCTGTCCAATTCACATGAGCTCTGTTGTGAGCGATGGGTGTGAAATCTTTTGACTCATCACTTTCACTCCCTACCCCTTATTGTCAAGCACACCTTAGCATAGGCTTCCTTGGCTTCGGAGACTAACAAACAGAGAGGTTAAAACGTACTGTATACATGATCCTGTATCATCAGGTTTCAGTACGGAGAGTTGTTATTACAATAAAGAATTTCGTTTCCAAAGTCAAGATGAAGGTACCATCACAAGTTTTGGTTTCTAGCAGCATTAAGCACCTTCCTGTTACCTCAGTTACTCAGGGCCAATTGCCCTTAAAATCCGTGCACGTTAGGGTCTTTCAGTACATTAACCCTAAATGGGCCGGTTTCTAAGGTAGGCTACGTTTAGCCTTTTGCCAGTTTCCATTTAACTAGGCTCCGTGATTCTTCGTCTGTCTAACGAACTTGGCATCTTAAACCCGGAGAGTTAATATGCTGGTATCCCACAGATGTGTCAGACAGTATGTATATTTAATCTGAAGTTGCTATATCATTTTGTAAATTATATTTGTTTGTCGTCCATTAGCATAATTAACATATTTCATAAAGATGTTCATCTATGTGAATAAGATATTTTGAGCAGATTCTTTTATATTCAGATTTATCATACTCTGCAACATTCCATTTGTCTGGTAAACATACACTGTAACTGTACAGAGATTAATTTGTTAACCTGCATGTTTAGTGCAGCAATTAATTTGTCACAGTTTAGTGTACTTTGTTTATTTTAGATATGTTCTGAAATAAAGTTTAACATATCTACATTGTTTTTATTTGTTGCGAGTTCAGCATTACTTTCCTGAAGATTTTAGGAATGATATTTTCTTACGCATTACCACTTTAAGACTAGCTGCTGCATTTTTAAAGCTTTGCTAACCATTCAGAAATCAACATTTTATAGGTAATTGAAAAATTTCGGGTTTTTTTAATACATTTATCTGGGCTGATTATTTTTTTTAAAGGGGTTGTTTATATATTCATGTACAAATACAAATTGTAGAGCTGCATTATGTTTCGCAGGTATTATGATTTATATTTAATTCACTAATGATTTCACATTTTATTTTTGATTGGTTTCGTTTTTGCATTTTTTTAAATGCATGTCAAAAGTAAATAAACTGCGTGCCTTTGTATTACCCGTTTTATTTTAGTATAACTGTTATGCCTTTGCTCCAACTTTATGAAGGTAAATTGATCTAGCACGTCTTTGCAAGAAGACATATAACATTAATGATCATTTTATGCATTTAGGTACAGATTATTTTTCTCATACTGAGTCAGTCCATTAAAGTTAAAGAGCTGAGGTTCCCGTAGGCATTAAGTTACAGGCGCCTCGTGGTCGCCCTAACTCTCTCTTCTACCCAACGAACTTAGGTGGAAATCAGACAACCCTAGTTTTAAGTGAGCTTTCTATATATCGTCTTCAAAGCTATTCAAATCTTTTTTTTTTTATTCATTGTTGCAAAATATATTCCCTTCTTCTTCCCCCCGTAGTCCTCTTTGCCTTTTCAGTCCACGTTTTATAGCAGCTTCTCATGATTTTCTTCTCTTGTGTAACGAGCACGAATACATCCCCCTGAAATCCCTCTATAGAATATCATAAATCAGATTAGTCTTGAAATATGCTGATGAATAAAATTACAGGGTCAATCGCATTACCTGAAATTAAGTTCCCATTGCAGTGAGGGACTAGAGAGTAGTCATCGTGAGTAGATTCCAGCGCAGGAGATTAAAAGGAACGAAAGCTCGCATACGAAAATATCCATGTCACATCCCACCGGTGTAATTCTTGTATTTCTACGAGGAATGCCTCTGTCGATAGCGGATTACGGTGCAGTCTTAGCGGTTTTTACGTGTGGATGTGTCTGTCCCGGGTACTTGAATGCTGAAATAATTTAAGTAACTAGTGAAAGAAGATAATCTCTCTCTCTCTCTCTATCTCTCTCTCTCTCTTTCTCTCACACACACACACACACACACACACACAGACACACTGAAAATCAAAATGTTGGAACATTATGTTAACACACTGAAAATCAAAATGTTGGAACATTATGTTTCATATGATGGGTAGGTTGACATTAGTAGCCATTGAAAATATGTATTTTAGAATTTTAAGCCTTTTATTGTCCTCCAGTGTACCTTCATGAGCTACAGAAATGACAGTCCGCTCCCCCCCCCTCTCTCTCTCTCTCTCTCTCTCTCTCTCTCTCTCTCTCTCTCTCTCCTTAAAATCAGGATGTTGGAACCATTTATTTATGCAATGTTTCGGTAGGGCAATAATTTTAGAGATATTTCCATCAAAATTTTTAGCGTTATTTCAAACACCTTATCGTCTTACTAACTGCTCTTATAACTGAAATAGGAATCTTGGTCGTGGTCACGCGTGTACCTTCTCAATCACCCTTTTACGAAACAAGAAAATGTAGAATTTTCATATATTTTTTAATGGCCATCTTTTCACACATTTGTAAATTTACTATTTTTTCACTTCTCGTGTCTTTAATAGCATTCTTTTTGAAACTTCGAGCAGATTTCGACCTACCATTCTGTCGCTAGGTGTATGGGCCCCATCTAAAGGATAACTGAAACGAATTCTGGAATCGCCACGTTACCAAATTGATGCCGGGAATTTTTACGAAAGGTTAATGATTGAATATAAGATGCAAGGTGCTGAAAGGTACGAGTAAAAGATACTTCAGAAATGACATCTTGATGAGCGATTTACGTTATCATATCATCCTAAGAGCTAAATCAAGGCACTGTCAGATAAGACAGTTCAAGATGTCGCAGGTGAATGCTATAAGAATATCCACAAAGCTCCTATCAAGGACGCCATTGTCATCTTTGTTGTCTAATACATCATTCGGGAGAACGAGCGATCTTTTTTCGTAATGGACAGTTTCATAGCTTATAATTCTCTCTCTCTCTCTCTCTCTCTCTCTCTCTCTCTCTCTCTCTCTCTCTCTCTCTCTCATTAATAAATGCAGTCGGAGATGCCGTGTTTAACTTCTCTTTTCAAACAAATATGGAGCTAGGTATTTTTAAAACAAGTGCTGTCCATACATCATAATTTATGTCAAAACATATTGGGTAATGTTCCAATTCTGTGCATGTTATGAGGAAGAATAATCTTCAAAAAACTATCTAGGAAGCCTATCGGGAACGAGGCTGAGTGCCCAGTCACCCATCTCACAAGTTTCCTTCTGAAAATACAACCTCATGAACCAACCCCTTGTCAGACCTGTTAGTGGTGCAGTGAAAACGTCTGTATAGCGAGAATCCAAAAGGTAGTATTAGAAATTTTTCCAAATTCGGCATTGAAAAGGGAGGGAATTATAAGTTCACTAAATGTTCACATAGGAATCTATCAAGAAACTGAATATATAGAAAAATCCTTGAAAAGTAGAAAAAGAAATATTAAGTGCAAATTACGGTTGTCTGAGTACCTTCCAAGCCTTTTGACTTAGTAAAGGGGATATAATACATATATATATATAATTATATATATATATATATATATATATATATATATATATATATATATATATATGTAATTCTAATAGCCACAATGCCCTCTTAACTTCCTGAATTCTTCGCGCTTTTTTGGATATGCTTGTAACTACGAAGCCAATAGATCCAAACGGAAGAAATTGAAGAGACTGTGATGGCCGGTCGTGGGAAACGATCCCTCGTTACCGATATCACAAGGAGGTCGCGTTACCGACCTGACCACGAGAAGGATAAAAGTCTATTACCTCTCATACATACATATACCTGTCGTTTTCAGATATATTTATTAGAGCTGGAATAGACCCATCCTCACCATCGTAGCCAAGTGGGCAATCATTTTTATTGCTTTTTAGGCTGAAATATATATATGTAGAATCTACTGGTCACTTTTACCAGACACATATGTAATTCTAACAGCCACAATGCCCTCTTAACTTCCCGAATTCTTCACGCTTTTTTGGATATGCTTGTAACTACGAAGCCGATAGATCCAAGCGGAAGAAATTGAAGAGACTGTGATGGCCGGTCGCGGGAAACGAACCCTCGTTACCGATATTACAAGGAGGTCGCGTTGCCGACCTGACCACGAGAAGGATAAAAGTCTGTTACCTCTCGTACATACATATACCTGTCGTTTTCAGATATATTTATTAGAGCTGGAATAGACCCATCCTCACCATCGTAGCCAAGTGGGCAATCGTTTTTATTGCTTTTTAGGCTGAAATATATATGTAGAATCTACTGGTCACTTTTACCAGACACATATGTAATTCTAATAGCCACAATGCCCTCTTAATTTCCCGAATTCTTCACGCTTTTTTGGATATGCTTGTAACTACGAAGCCGACCGGCCACCACAGTCTCTTCAATTTCTTCCGTTTGGATCTATCGGCTTCGTAGTTACAAGCATATCCAAAAAAGCGTGAAGAATTCGGGAAGTTAAGAGGGCATTGTGGCTATTAGAATTACATATGTGTCTGGTAAAAGTGACCAGTAGATTCTACATATATATTTCAGCCTAAAAAGCAATAAAAGCGATTGCCCACTTGGCTACAATGGTGAGGCTGGGTCTATTCCAGCTCTAATAAATATATCTGAAAAAGACAGGTAAATGTATGTACGAGAGTAACAGACTTTTATCCTTCTCGTGGTCAGGTCGGCAACGCGACCTCCTTTGTAATATCGGTAACGAGGGTTCGTTTCCGGCGCGACCGGCCATCACAGTCTCTTCACTTTCTTCCTTGGATCTATCGGTTTCAGAGTTACAAGCATATCCAAAAAGCACGAAGAATTTGGGAAGTTAAGAGGGCATTGTGGCTATTAAATTACATATGTGTCTGGTAAAATCACCAGTAGATTCTACATATATATATATATATATATATATATATATATATATATATATATATATATATATATATATATATATATATATATATATATATATATATATATATATAAATAATCATAAAAACTACAAATGTCGCTATAATATCAAACCCACACTGCCTCAGGAATATCGATGAAAATTATCACCAAAGGGGAATTTATAAGTGATAAATGGACGGGCACTGCCAGTCTCGATCCCACGGCACAGATGCGCATCCAGCAACTCCAGTCGACGTTACCACTGATCAGCAGTGCCGTCCATTTATCACTATAAATTCCCTTTCGATGATAATTCCCCATCGGGGATATTCCCAAGGCAGCATGGATTTGACATTAAGCGACATTTGTAACTTCCCATATTATATAAATCACGGTGTAATAAAAAATGTCATGTATATATATATATATATATATATATATATATATATATATATATATATATATATATATATATATATATATGTATATACATATACACCAGGTGTTTCAGAAATTAGAGCCCCCTCTCCACAGAACAAATGGAAAGTTATGAAGTTTTCTGCTATAGCCTATCTCCAAGTACATTATCTTAAGTTTGTATTAAGCTATTTTTCATTTTACATTTCTTGTATTTTCAGACTGAGTGACGGAGTTAGATACAGCCATGGCTAATGACTCGAAGGAAACCAGATGGATTGACCGGCTCCGGGCTATAATCTTCAAAGAGAGAGGCCAGAGATGCTGGCGCATCCTTCATTTCATGTTCCTGGACAGCTAAATACGTTAAAAGAGATGAACCCTTTGTTAAAAGCAACTGGAACAAAAATCCATAAGACTGTCATCGCAAAAAGAGTGAGAATCTTGGAAGGCCTGAAGTCCTTTCTCAGGAGTCAAAAGACATCATAGCTGAGGCAGTGGGTAGACCAAGAAAGTCTTTATGTAAATTGGTGCTTGAACTAGAAACAAAATGGGAAAGAAGAGAAGTTATAGTGCTGTATATCATGAGTTGAAAAAATCTGGTATCAAGCCATTTCATTTTATCAACAAGCCCAACATCACTCAGCAACAGAGAAGACCGTGCATGGTTTTGTGGTTCATTTCTTAAAGATTGGGATGAAGCTGACTTTCTCCATGTTGCCGCATCAGATGAATAGTTTCATTTACACAGTCAGGAAGCCAAATCATAAAAATGACATCATTTGGGCTGCAAAGTTGGATGATATCAGCGATGATGTGCGCTATTGCCAAGTTGTGAAATTTCCTGAATGTTCGGGAATTTTTCTCTGTTTCACAGCCAAGCAGTTAATGTGGATCATCAAAGAAAAAGGACAGTCATGGAATGGCGAATACTTCAGAGAAACTGTGCTTGCTGGTGGAGTATTTCCTTTCCTCAAAGATCCTGAAAATGTGTTATCTGTTGAAGAAGTCACATTTTTTGCATGATAAGGCACCATGTTTGAAGGATCTTCAGACACAGGAGCTGCTTTGAAACAGTGGTATCGATTTCTTCTCATCAAGTGAATTTCAGGTAGCTCCCTGACCTTAATGTGTGTGAAAACATTGGTAGTATCTTAAAGGATCGTGGTGAAGCACGCATAGTGAACTATGATGGTATACCAAGCCTCGACGACCTACGAAGAGAGGTGACCGAAGTGCTCAGTGAAATGGAGTTTGAGTCTCAGCTTTTTTGCAATTTGATGAAATCATAGCCCTCAAGAATGCAGGCTGTGGTACAGGCAGATGCAGGCCACACAAAATATTAAATTCTCAGAGAGAAACTTAAATAAATACCTGTTCTGAATTACTTTTGTTTTGTCCATGTCAATTTTAGTTTATGCTGTAGAGGGGGCACTCTAATTTCAGAAACACCCTGTATATATATATATATATATATATATATATATATATATATATATATATATATATATATATATATATATATGACTATTTATCACATCACCGTGATTCATATACAATCAGAAATATGCTACAACATCACAGTGATCATTTAATATCCAATTCACTCTACCTCGGAAATAATATATTTTCATATATGTTACCCGAAGGGGAATTTTTAGTTGATAATAAGTCCACCCGTCCCATGGGGTCCGAACCAGCGACGGACGAGGAATCAGGACTACAGTGACACACTAACGCTTTTACGGCCAAAGAGGTATAAGTAATAACATCTCCCATCATCTCACCCGTCGAACTCAGGTGTTTTGCGTTTGGAGACGATATCCACCCACCTCTGCCATGTTGACCGTGTAGTGCGTTTATGTCATACGTAGCCATATTATGACTATTTATCACATCACCGTGATTCATATACAATCAAAAAAGCTACAACCGTCCTTTAATATCAATTCACTCTACCTCGGAAATAATATATTTTCATATATGTTACCGAAGGAATTTTAGTTGATAATAAGTCCACCGTCCGTGGTGTCGAACCAGCGACGGACGAGAATCAGGACTACAGTGACACACTAACGCTTTCGGCCACAAGAGAGGTATAAGTGAATAACATCTCCATCATCTCACCACGTCGAACTCAGGTGTTTTGCGTTTGGAGACGATATCCACCACCTCTGCCATGTTGACCGTGTAGTGCGTTTGTCGCGCGTAACCATATTATGACTATTTATCACATCACCGTGATTCATATACAATCAGAAAGCTACAACCGTCCTTTAATATCCAATTCACTCTACCTCGAAATAATATATTTTCATATATGTTACGAAGAATTTTAGTTGATAATAAGTCCACCGTCCGTGGGAGTCAACCAGCGGACGGACGAGGAATCAGGACTACATGACACGCTAACGCTTTCGGCCACAAGAGAGGTATAAGTGAATAACATCTCCATCATCTCACCGTCGAACTCAGGTGTTTTGCGTTTGGAGAGCGATATCCACCCACCTCTGCCATGTTGACCGTGTAGTGCGTTTGTCGCGACGTAGCCATATTATGACTATTTATCACATCACCGTGATTCATATACAATCAGAAAGCTACAACCGTCCTTTAATATCCAATTCACTCTACCTCGGAAATAATATATTTTCATATATGTTACGAAGGGGAATTTTAGTTGATAATAAGTCCGTCCGTGGGGTCGAACCAGCGACGGACGAGGAATCAGGACTACAGTGACACACTAACGCTTTCAGCCACAAGAGGAGGTATAAGTGAATAACATCTCCCATCATCTCACCCGTCGAACTCAGGTGTTTGCGTTTGGAGACGATATCCACCCACCTCTGCCATGTTGACCGTGTAGTGCGTTTTATCGCATCGTGAGCCATATTATGACTTATTATCAACTAAAATTCCCTTTGGTAACATATGAAAATATATTATTTCCGGGTAGAGTGAATTGGATATTAAGGACGGTTGTAGCTTTCTGATTATATATATATATATATATATATATATATATATATATATATATATATATATATATATATATATATATATATATATATATATATATATATATATATATATATATATATATATATATATATATATATATATATATATATCACAAATCAGAAGACTCACTTATAATGAATGAATCATAAGATTTAGGCTATAGAACGAAACATTTGGGTACTGCCAGCCATTCAGCGCTTAGGGCAGTGAAAAGAGTGGGGTTGGAGTGGTTGGACAGCAAGATAACGAGATTTATAAAATAAATGAGATGAAGTGCAAAGTTCGAACTAGGAGAAACGGCGACAGTTGAACTGAGAAGTCGTAATTCGACAGCAAGCTGGAGGAAAGGATGCAGGAATGGAGGTTTAGTAAAAAATTAAAAAGTAGGTGCAGTTAAGGGCAAAAGGAACGCTGCAACACCCTATAGTAATGTCTACAGTGCGCCACGTGAGCTGCATTGACGGCACTACCTCCGATTCAGTTATAGCCATGTGATATGCCCTAAAGTGTATTATAAGATTAGATTAACCTAATTATTGTAGTTTCAAGTAAACTATTTGGGAGGCTCATGAGATCAAGTTACGAAATGAATTGAAAATATTTACTGGAAGATCTTAGGAGAAGAGCAGTTTCGTTTGCCTTTCACCTTTATAGGGATATGGCCCTTTCTGTCCGTTAGTTATGTAAGTATATTCACCTTATAATTTGTTTTTGGTTCAGGAATATTATATATGGGACATGTCACTCACTGAAGCAAGATAATCGTGCTATTTGCCTACCAGCTGTTCAGGAACATTGACCATTGGGTTTTTCAACGTAACAATAACATTGATTTTTAACCTCATCGGTCAGTGTCCATTAGCCATGGGATTGTTTTCCCTGTTTAATGGATTAAGCATGTGATTCTACAGTACATGTATCACGTAAGTCAACAATCTGAACTCTCATCTCTCAAATAACTCAGATAACAACTCAACTTAGCCGAAGGGAAACAGCAGAAGTATCTTCTATAAGAAAGAATGATAATATGTATATTAGGTATATGTTCTGAAAAGTAGCCGAAGGCACATGCTTCATGCGCAATTCTAGGCATTTGCAAGTGAGAAAAAAAGAGACTAAAGATGAAATTCATGACAACCCTTAAGTATCAGTTACACTGTTCAAAACTAGAATAAATGCATTAGTTAGAAACTAACAGTAGACATATAAGCAAGAGTGATGACGGTAATTTTTGTGGGAAAATGGAAAATGATATTTTTAATATTGTTACTATGCCTATTATACTGGAAAGACAGAGGTGAAACATAATTGCGGTAACCTTGTGAAGAACACCTAATTAAGGTGGTTGGGGAAGTATTGTTTAATGGATGTAATACAGAGAAAGGAAAAAAGAAATATTGCATCAGAGGTGATGAAATAGAAACAAAATCGAAGAATAACTATACACCACTGAAGAGCGTAATTCTAAGTAACTAGATATATCTCACTGTGCTGACCCTGATCAAGCATGTTAACCAGGTGTTTGGTCACCTGCTCAAGTTCATTAACCAAGCACATAGGCCACGTGACATTAACCCTGTGATTGGTATTATTATTACTATCAAACTCCATGAGTAGTATTAAGTTTATTAGCCCTATGAACAAAATTCCTATTTTGTGTATCAATTTTATAGCTCTTTCAAAAACCTCATTCCGTCGAGCTTTCCATAGAAGGCCAAGTGTCCCACTTACCTTCAGTGCTCTTGCCCGCCATTCTTTTTTATTAAGTACCAAGAAGGGAGCGTCTTCACTTGGCACGGGATCATCATTATCTTAACTTATCACAAGGCACACGACTTACTGATAAGAAGTCAAGCGACCGTTACAGTTTCTCTCTCTCTCTCTCTCTCTCTCTCTCTCTCTCTCTCTCAAATATGTTGAAAGACTAACAGAATAAAATGGAAGTTCACTTACATCCTATCATTTCTTTTACTTGGAGCTAAGATGAAAATGATAGAAGGTTAAACGTTGCACGTGATGTAACCCTCATGCAGCATGATAGGAATAAAAGAAATTCTTAAATGAAAATTCGATAACGCATTATCGGTCATTAGATCACAAAACATTATTCCTAAGAATTTTATGTTCAACATCCGCTGGAGCTTTTAAAGCAAAGTTTATGCAAATGGTAGCTCGTATGTTCTTTGCTAGTAACTTGAATATAAGTGGAGAGTAGATTTTAAATACTGGATCACTGCGTGAGATATGTTGAATAATATGAGGCAGGGAGTTAAAAACATCACGGTTGGACAGGGGACAAAGACACCTCAGTACAAGGTGGGAAGGGTTAATAACACTACAATAGACCAGTTTAACATCATAAAAGAAGAAGGCTTTCATAAAAAGACACTATTGCATGTGTTAAGACATTTTTCTGGTTATTGCATTGGGCTACGGACATTATTGTAAGTGCTGGAGGTTAAGGCCAGTGCAGTAAAATAAGGGTTACTTACATTTGAGTAGCCAGAATGAAGAAAAAGAGCAGCTTACAGGGTTTTACTGATATTTTCAGGGACCACTGGGTTAAGGCCACTACAGTGTGGCAGTAGAATATAAGAATTATGATAGTGCAGTAGTTAAACAATACAATAGGACCAAAGGTTTGTTACTACACTACCTAATGGCAGTGAGTTCAGGATATCATAGTAAAACAAGGGTTAAGGTCATGGAAAATAGGTTGTCAAGAGTGATGAAGGAAAGTAGGCGTTTTTTTTTTTAGGATGGGAAAGTGGCTGGTTTGGAGCAAAAATTGGTCTGAGACAAGGATAGGTATGTTGAATAATAGATAGCTATTTGACATCTTTATGGAAAGTGATGCAAGAAATCTGAGAAAAGGCATTTGATAACTTAATGTAATTGTTAATTAAGAAAATTAGCTGAGAATGGAGAGTGGAATGGTGGATGTTATAGCATTAGTTTAGGATAATGCAGAGAAACCGCAGAAACTAGTGAAAGAGTCTGGAAGTTTTTTTGATGAAGTGAGAAATGAGAGCAAATGGGGATTAGGAAGATGGTGCAACAAAAAGTGGAGGAATGGAAGCAGTTCATTTGTTTATGTCTTTGGGAATAAATATAATGAACATCGGCAGGATAAGAGAAATAGTAGCTTCAAATGTGTTAGCCTTCCAGATATTGGCAAGTCTTTGGGACGAAGTTGCTGGCCTCATCGTGTTTTCCATTTTGGTTGGCAGTCACTACAGGTATCTAATTGAAGGTCTAGTGCAGTCTCTTGCCATTTAAATTTCACGCACTTGAATAGTTACGGCACTCTAACTTCCTGTTCCTGCGATTTGATAATCCTTGGTCGACCCAAAACTAAGTCGTTCTCCAAAACTCCAGCAGACCGGGAGGTCCCGAGGATGGACGAAAATGAAAAGATTTCTCCCGCTACAACTTGTAAGTAAAGTTTCACTGGTTCAATTTGTGTACTAGGCTTAATCACTAGAGTCTTGTAAAGCATATCTGATGAAGTTATGGAGATTATTTACAGTTTAGCGGAGTTAAATCTCCTAAAATGAAATCTGGTATTAGCTCAGTAAAGTGGCAATGGCGTGGACATTGGCTCTGTACGTGTACATTTTTAAGCTATTTTCTCCGAAACTTCACCTTTACCATGCTAAGAGATGATTCTTTTGTCAGATTCAAGTGTCTTGGCTAAATGTAATATTATTCAAATGAAGTGATAATCGTGTTAAAAAACATATAATAACAACTGAAACAGAGTTTTTAAAATCCAAACTCGGCAGGCTTGTCCAGTAATCTGCACTTCAGGTCTCAATGTCCACTACATGAATAATTTAATATGGGTTTTAATTAGGCATTTAATATTTCTCATGAGCATAGTCTTGGTTTAAGATTGTCATAATAAGAATAAATAATATTATTATTTTGGGGGGGTCTATCACAGTCATCCTATTCGACTGGGTGGTTTTTATAGTGTGGGGTTCTGGGTTGCATCCTGCCTCCTTAGGAAGCCATCACCTTTCTCACTATGTGCGCTATTTCTAGTAGCACACTTTTCTGCATGAGTCCTGGAGCTACTTCAGCATCTAGTTTTTCCAGATTCCTTTTTCCGTTTCAGGGATCTTGGGATCATGCCTAGTGTTCCCCTGATAATGGGTACACTTTCCACTGTGATATCCCATATCCTTCTTATTTTGATTTTTAGGTCTTGTTACTTATCAATTTGTTCTCTTTCTTCCTCATCTACTCTGGCGTCCCATGGTATTGCCACATCAATGAGTGAAACTTTCCTCTTGATTTTGTCAAGCAATGTCTATTGGCAAGTATCACCCTATCTCCTCTGATACCATAGTCCCAGAGGCTCTTTGCCTGATCGTTCTCTATCACTCCCTCAGGTTGGTGTTCGCACCACTTATTACTGCAAGCTAGCTGGTGTTTCTTGCACAAGTTCCAGTGGAGGGCTTTTGCTACTGAATCATGCCTCTTTTTGTACTGGTTCTGTGCAAACGCTGGACATTCACTTGCTATGTGGTTTATGGTCTTGTCTTTCATATTGCACTTCCTGCACATGGGTGAGATGTTATTTCCATCTATTGTTCTTTGAACATATCTGGTTCTTAGGGCCTGATCTTGTGCCGCTGTCAGCATTCCTTCCGTTTCCTTCTTGAGTGTCTCCCCTCTGTAGCCATTGCCATGTTTCATTGCTGGCCAGATCTTTAGCCTGTCTCATGTACTGTCCATGCATTGGTTTGTTGTCCCATTCCTCTGTTCTGTTTTTCATTCTCCTGTCTGTATATTTCTGGGTCTTCGTCTACTTTTATCAGTCCTTCTTCCCATGCACTCCTTAGCCACTTGTTTTCACTGGTTTTCACATATATCCCCAGTGCTCTGCTCTCGATGTTGATGCAGTTCTCTATGCTTAGTAGCCCTCTCCCCCCTTCCTTTTGTGTTATGTATAGTCTGTCTATATTTGCTCTTGGGTGTAGTACTTTGTGTATTGTCATGTGTTTCCTAGTTTTCTAGTCTATGCTGCAGAATTCAGCCTTCGTCCACTCCACTACTCCTGCACTGTATCTGATTACTGGTACTGCCCATGCGTTTACGGCTTTGGTCACGTTTCCGGCGTTGAGTTTTGACTTGAATATCACCTTAAGTCTCTGCATATATTCTTTCCTGATTGTGTCTTTCATCTCCCAATGTTGACACAGTTCTCTATGCTTAGTAGCCCTCTCCTCACTTCCTTTCATGTTATGTATAGTCTGTATATTTGCTGTTATGTACAGTCTGTCTATATTTGCTCCTGGGTGTAGTGCTTTGTGTATTGTCATGCATTTCCTAGTTTTCTGGTCTATGCTGTAGAATTCAGCCTTCGTCCACTCCACTGATCCTGCACTGTATCTGATTACTGGTACTGCCCATGCGTTTATTGCTTTGGTCATTTTTCCACATTGAGTTTTGACCTGAGTATCACCTTAAGTCTCTGCATATATTCTTTCCCCAGGTATTTGTATCCTGTCTCATCTATGTGTTTGATGCTATTCCCGTCTGGTAGCTTTATCCCTTCAGTCCTTGTTGCTTTGCCTTTTTGTATGTTGACCAAGGTGCATTTTTCTATTCCAAACTCCATCCTGATGTCCCCAGATACAATCCTCACAGTCTGGATTGTGGTATCTATTTCCTTGATACTCTTACCATAAGCTTGATGCCGTCCATGAACATCCATCTTCTCCAGTACTTTTGTCATGGGAATCATGGCTACTATGAAGAGTAGTGGGGACAATGAGTCGCCTTAAAAGATCCCTCTCCTGATGTTAACCTCTGCTAGTCTTATCCCGGAGCTTGTAAGTACTGTATTCCAGTTGCTCATTGCATATTTTAGGAAGCTGATGGTGTTTTCCTCTGCCCCCATATATTTTCAGACATTTTGTTAGTCACGTGTGTGGTATCATGTCAAAGGCTTTCTTATAGTCAATCCATGCCATGCTTATGTTGGTTCTCCTTTTCTGACTACTCTTCATTACTGTTTTGTCTATCTGGAGCTGGTCTTTTGTGTCCCTAAACTTCCTTCTGCAGCCTTTCTGTTGGTGGGGGATGGTGTTGTGTATCCTCTAGATAGTTATATAGCCTTTCACTGATGATACCTGTTAGGGACTTCCACATTATTGGTAGGCAGGTGATAGGCCTGTAGTTCCTTGCTATATTTCCCTTGTTCTTGTTTTTCAGTACTAAGGATGTTCTCCCTGTGGTCATCCATTTCAGTGCATGGTGGTGTGTGATACAGTGCTGGAGTTGTTCTGCTATTCGTGGGTGTAGGGCCTTGAAGTTATTGAGCCAGTATCCATGGACTTCATCGGAACCTGGGCTTTTCAGTTGGGCATTTTCTTTAGTTGGTATTTTACTGTCTGTCGTGATCTCAGTGAATCATTGTTTTATTCTCCCCATTTCTTCTGCCTTGACTTCCTGGAGCCATGTTGCATGTTTGTTGTGCGATACCAGATTACTCCATATGTTTCCCCAGAGTCTCTTACTTGGCTTTGAAGACAGCATATCTAGAAAAATCATACATTCCACAGTAGCAAGGAAACAAAGGAAAAACGCAAGAGAATGCACGGAAAACAGACACCTGGAAGAAGTGGGCAGAGAAAGGCCAAGGTCACGGGCGGGTGGGAGTCACACAAGAGGAGCCAGGCAATTATAGGATTAAAAGTACCCAGCACACAGATATAAATACAGCTGGACTACGTGTCTGGACACTGTAAAGATACTTGATAATGTGGACTGTTTGTCCAAGAAAGCTTGTAACTTTTTCTGAATAGATGCTCCATTAGATACCATCCAGTTTGAATGAGGTCCTTTGAGTAAATGCATATATATATATATATATATATATATATATATATATATATATATATATATATATATATATATATATATATATATATATATATATATATATATATATATATATATATATATATATATATATATATATATATATATATATATATATACATATATATATATATATATATATATATATATATATATATATATATATATATATATATATATATATATATATATATATATATATATATATATATATATATATATATATATATATATATACTGTATATGTATATATATATATATATATATATATATATATATATACATACATATATATATATATATATATATATATATATATATATATATATATATATATATATATGTATATATGTATATGTATATATATATATATATATATATGTATATATATATATATATATATATATATATATATATATATATATATATATATATATATATATAAAATCATCAACACACAATCACGTGTGGAACAGAAATAAATTTCTGACTCACGTCGGGATCGAACCCAGGTCTCTCAGGTGGAAAGCAGGCGTTATCCACTGGGCCACACAAGTCTAAAGAAGTTGGAACCTGCGAGCAACTGCACCCAAGGAATTACCTGGGCAAGCTAACTGCTTGCATACCAGCGAGTTTTCCCAACTTCCCGACTCAGCAATGACCCAATAGACAACATTTCATTCGAATTATCCCTTCTGAGTGAATAAGATAGAAATCATCAACACACAATCACGTGTGGAACAGAAATAAATTTCTGACTCACGTCGGGATCGAACCAGGTCTCTCAGGTGGAAAGCAAGGGCGTTATCCACTGGGCCACACAAAGTCTAAAAAAGTTGGAACCTGAGAGCAACTGCACCCAGGAATTACCTGGGCAAGCTAACTGCTTGCATACCAGTGAGTTTTCCCCAACTTCCCGACTCAGCAATGACCCAATAGACAACATTTCATTGAATTATCCCTTCTGAGTGAATAAGATAGAAATCATCAACACACAATCACGTGTGGAACAGAAATAAATTTCTGACTCACGTCGGGATCGAACCCAGGTCTCTCAGGTGGAAAGCAAGGGCGTTATCCACTGGGCCACACAAGTCTAAAAAGTTGGAACCTGAGCAACTGCACCAAAAAAGGAATTACCTGGGCAAACTAACTGCTTGCATACCAGCGATTTTCCCCAACTTCCCGACTCAGCAATGACCCAATAGACAACATTTCATTGAATTATCCTTCTGAGTGAATAAGATAGAAATCATCAACACACAATCACGTGTGGAACGAAATAAATTTCTGACTCACGTCGGGATCGAACCCAGGTCTCTCAGGTGGAAAGCAGGGCGTTATCCACTGGGCCACACAAGTCTAAAAAGAAGTTGGAACCTGAGAGCAACTGCGCAGGAATTACCTGGGCAAGCTAACTGCTTGCATACCAGCTGTTTTCCCAAAACTCAGCAATGACCCAATAGACAACATTTCATTCGAATTATCCTTCTGAGTGAATAAGATAGAAATCATCAACACACAATCACGTGTGGAACAGAAATAAATTTCTGACTCACGTCGGGATCGAACCCAGGTCTCTCAGGTGGAAAGCAAGGCGTTATCCACTGGGCCACACAAGTCTAAAAGAAGTTGGAACCTGAGCAACTGCACCCAAGAATTACCTGGGCAAGCTAACTGCTTGCATTCCGCGAAGTTTTCCCCAACTTCCGACTCAGCAATGACCCAATAGACAACATTTCATTGAATTATCCCTTCTGAGTGAATAAGATAGAAATCATCAACACACAATCACGTGTGGAACAGAAATAAATTTCTGACTCACCGTGGTGATCGAACCCAGGTCTCTCAGGTGGAAAGCAAAGGCGTTATCCACTGGGCCACAAGTCTAAAAGTTGGAACCTGAGATAACTGCACCCCAGGAATTACCTGGGCAAGCTAACTGCTTGCATACCAGAGTTTTCCCCAACTTCCCGACTCAGCAATGACCCAATAGACAACATTTCATTCGAATTATCCTTCTGTGAATAAGATGAAATCATCAACACACAATCACGTGTGGAACAGAAATAAATTTCTGACTCACGTTATTCCTCCAGAAGGGAAAGCAAGGCGTTATCCACTGGAATGTTGTCTATTGGGTCATTGCACCCGGGTACCTGGGCAGAGTTTGGGAAAACTACGGCTGGTATGCAAACAGTTAAACTTGGAGTAATTCCTTAGGTGCAGTTGCTCTCAGGTTTCAACTGCACCCAGACTTGTAGCTGGCCCAGTGGATAACGCCCTTGCTTTCCACCTGAGAGACCTGGGTTCGATCCCGACGTGAGTCAGAAATTTATTTCTGTTCCCTGCGTGGTGTGTGTTGATGATTTCTATCTTATTCACTCCAGAAGGGATAATTCAGATGAAATGTTGTCTATTGGTCGTGCTGGTCGGGGTTGGGAAAACTGCGAAAGCTGGTATGCAAACAGTTAAGCTTGCCAGGTAATTCGCTTGGGTGCAATTGCTCTCCAGGTTCCAACTTTTTAGACTTGTGTGGCCCAGATGGAATAACGCCCTTGCACCTGAGAGACCTGGGTTCGATCGACGTGAGTCAGAAGAATTTATTTCTGTTCCTGCGTGATTATTGTGTTGATGATTCTATCTTATTCACTCAGAAGGGATAATTCGAATGAAATGTTGTCTATTGGTCATTGCTGATCGGAAGTTGGGGAAAACTTCGGCTGGTATGCAAGCAGTTAGCTTGCCCAGTAATTCCTTGGTGCAGTTGCTCTCAGGTTCCAACTTCTTTTAGACTTGTGGCCCAGTGGATGCGCCCTTGCTTTCCACCTGAGACCTGGGTTCGATCACGACGTGAGTCAGAAATTTATTTCTGTTCCACGTGATTGTGTGTTGATGATTTCTATCTTATTCACTCAGAAGATAGTCAATGAAATGTTGTCTATTGGGTCATTGCTGAGTCGGAAGTTGGGGAAAACTCGCTGGTATGCAAGCAGTTAGTTTGCCCAGAGTAGTCCCTTGGGTGCAGTTGCTCTCAGGTTCCAACTTCTTTTAGACTTGTGGCCCATGGATAACGCCCTTAGCATACCTGAGAGACCTGGGTTCGATCCGACGTGAGTCAGAAATTTATTTCTGTTCCACCGTGATTGTGTGTTGATGATTTCTATCTTATTCACTCAGAAGGATAATTCGAATGAAATGTTGTCTGGGTCATTGCTGATCGGGAAGTTGGGAAAACTTGCTGGTATGCAAGCAGTTAAGCTTGCCCAGGTAATTCCTTGGGTGCAGTTGCTCTCAGGTTCCAACTTCTTTTAGACTTGTGTGGCCTAGTGGATAACGCCTTGCTTTCACCTGAGAGACCTGGGTCCGATCGGCGTGAGTCAGAAATTTATTTCTGTTCCTGCGTGATTGTGTGTTGATGATTTCTATCTTATTCACTCAGAAGGGATAATTCGAATGAAATGTTGTCTATTGGGTCATTGCTGAGTCGGGAAGTTGGGGAAAACTCGCTGGTATGCAAAGCAGTTAGCTTGCCCAGGTAATTCCTTGGGTGCAGTTGCTCTCAGGTTCCAACTTCTTTTATACTTGTGTGGCCCAGTGGATAACGCCTTGCTTTCCACCTGAGAGACCTGGGTTCGATCGGCGTGAGTCAGAAATTTATTTCTGTTCCACACGTGATTGTGTGTTGATGATTTCTATCTTATTCACTCAGAAGGATAATTCGAATGAAATGTTGTCTATTGGGTCATTGCTGAGTCGGGAAGTTGGGAAAACTCGCTGGTATGCAAGCAGTTAGCTTGCCCAGGTAATTCCTTGGGTGCAGTTGCTCTCAGGTTCCAACTTCTTTTAGACTTGTGTGGCCCAGTGGATAACGCCCTTGCTTTCCACCTGAGAGACCTGGGTTCGATCCCGACGTGAGTCAGAAATTTATATATATATATATATATATATATATATTGTAAGAGCGACAAATCGCGCCTCTCCTTTCTTGTGTTTCTCCCTTCAGATGTACATTAATCGCGTCATGTATATTGCCTGTCTTTATTTCAGATTCTTTATGTACCTCATCTTATGCATCATTGTACGGCCTTTCCACCGATATGTATATCTACCTTTTATATGCCATGTAATGAATATTGTACGTATTTTTATGCTTGTCAGAAAACTAAATTCTGTATGGACACAGCGGGGGCCCTCGGGTCGCCCACTACCTTTCTGTCCGCTTTTTGTTTTCTAAACACCTGTCGAGAACAATAAAGAATCAGTCAATCTTTTGACACAGAGTACAGGATTGGCGATTTTCCCCATCTTTGTCAGCGGTTCAGCCACATCCACATCGACGTCGTCGGGGCCCCTTCCACAGTCGGGGGGGAGCCAGATACCTCCTGACGCTGACGGTCATAGACCGCTCCACTCGCTGGCTCGAAGCAACCCCCATGGATGAAGCATCAACAACATCATGCACAGAGGCCCTCCTCTCCAGTTGGATAAGCCACTTCGGAGTGCCAGACAGCATCACTACGGACAGGGGTCCTGCCTTCCTGTTAGAGCTCTGGGTCTCCTTGGCACGCCTGATGGGTACATCTCTACACAGCATAACGGCATACAACCCCACAGCGAACAGCATGGTCGAGAGGGCGCACCGCTCTCTTAAAGCAGCTCTCGTGGCATGCTGCACCGATGAGAGGTGGAACGAACAGCTGCCCTGGGTCCTGCTGGGTCTCCGCACCACACCGAAAGCAAATGGCGATGCCTCCCCTGCTGAGAAAGTCTACAGGGAAACACTGGCCGTCTCTGGGGAATTCTTCCTGCCATTGGCCGACTGCACCGACACCCCCCTCCCGAGGTTGAGGGAACTCACACAAAAGTTCGCGCCCTGCCGCAAGACCTTCACCAACAGAACCATCACCTACTGCCTGCCTGCCTTACACTCCTGCTCCTACGGGTGGACGCCCGCTGATCGCCTGTAACCAGGCCCTACAGGGGCACCCACCGAGTCATCAGGTGAGCCAGCAAAGCATTCCTCCTCGACATCCACAGGTGGGAGGACTGGATCACCATCGACAGGCTAAAACCCGCATTCCTGTTGGACAGCGAAGTACGCGAAGAAGAAGGCAGGCACGCCAGAGGCCCCCCTCGATACCTGCCCCACCAAGGGGGGGCCCAGGGCAGCCCAGGAAACTCATCCAGAAAACTCAAGGCTCCATCCCCGCGCCCACAGTTCTCCAATCCGACTGCCCCAGCGCCTCCATGATTAATGTTATTTCATCCAATAATTGCTCCTCTAATTATTGTGCTCCTCTAATTATTGGCGGGGGGGGGAGTATTTGTAAGGGCAGCAAATTGCGCCTCTCCTTTCTTGTGTTTCTCCCTTCAGATGTACATTAACCACGTCATGTCTTTATTTCAGATTCTTTATGTACCTCATCTTATGCATCATTGTACAGCCTTTCCGTCGATATGTATATCTACCTTTTATATGCCATGTAATGAATATTGTACGTATTTTTATGCTTGTCAGAAAACACAAATTCTGTATGGACGCATTTCTCTTGAACCTCACAATATATATATATATATATATATATATATATATATATATATATATATATATATATATATATATATATATATATACACACACACACACACACACACCATTATAACCAGATTTTAGATACAAAGAAAATCTCAACCTTGGTTAAGTAACCTGATCAAATACCACAGTATTCCATTGCAGACCGTAATATTGAAAACGACCTATTCCTCATTCGTAGAAAACGATGTATTTAATATAGTAGACTTGAGTAATCGTCTGTAGACTCCCTAAAACAAAAAGGTCACCAGGCACCCAAGTCACCAGGGGCGTCATCTGGTCTCTAAAAGCGCGTGGGGGTAGGGGAGGGACATTCTGAAAATGAATATGATTTGGTGTATTTTAATGCCACATAAATATGAATATATGGATGATATTAAGGGAAAAGGATGACATTTATCAATATTAGTCAGTCAACAAGTTTACAAGTCCACAATTTACAGACTGGCTAAAATACGGCCATTAGGAGTAGACCAGAATGATAGGTGAAATACCAACAATCAATTAGCAAGGTGGTTCCTGACCGAAATTATGATGGATTTTTTATATGTTGGAAGACGCTTGTCCAGCAGTGTATCGCTTACGGCCTATAACCTATCTTTTCAGGTCTACCATTTTGCTAGTTTTAACTTTAAAACATAATATAGTTGTAGAAAAAGAATCCTTAATTGGAAAATCAAAGGCTTAGATGCAGGAAAAATAATAATAACCTCTCAGGCAGCTGCTGCAAGCGTTGGCGTTTGCAGACTTCGTATGTAAACAATGGGATACGTCAGTCAAGTTTAAATGAACAATTAATCTGACCACGAACCTAATGAAAAATTACATAATCTATTTCTTTATTATTTTAATATTTTACACTTGTTTGTGCTGAGTATATATTTTATAATATTATTAATTTTATAATATTATTAATAGCTTCATTTCCAGCATCTGTTTAATAAAACTTGTTGGAAAAAAGTGGGAGGGGACAATTGATATGCTGCCCCGCCGTCCTCCCCCGCCTCCTCAGCTGACGCCCATGCAAGTCACACTGAAATAGTATTACTGCTTGCACCCAGTAAAAAACTACGCCTATAAAAGATTAATTAATGAATCTTTGAATTTACGACAGATGATGCACGTAATTTTATTTTGTTTTATTTTGTTTTACATATACATCCATAATTTACGTGCTGGAAGCCATGTTCTTGATCACATTCGAGACTTGTTGCTGTTAGTGTTTATAGTAAAACCTAGGTCTTTCCGGTATAATGTTGCAGTGGATAGTGTTCTGGAACTGTTGTTGTTTTTATTCTCTGCTATTTATAAGATTTTTTGTCAAGAAAATAAGAGAGTACAGTTATCAAACCAAGGCAATTGTGGCTATTAATTATAAGGGATCGTGAAAGGAGCATTAAGTTGCTTGGATAGTGGGGCATGTTACTGAACAACAAGGAAATTTGACTAATGATTAGCCAATCTTATACATTGCTTTGCATAGGCAACACTGTACTTGGTTACTCTGTCACCTTTTGCCTCCGATCTTTCTGTCATAGCATGTTTCAGTATATAATTTAATTCTACCAAAAACTAGATATTTTCCGACGAGTCTGTTTTTGTAATACCTGATTCCTGTCCTGCACACATGACTTGATAATTTTTTTTTTTTTAATTTTCATCTATGATAGAGAATTCGCGTGGTCAGGGAAAATATATTGCGCCGGCAACAGGAATGTCCAGTCGAAACCCATATAATTTATATTACCTAGTCTACCCCAGCCTGCATTGGCTATATGATCAATTAATCTTGAAAGTGTATGTCTAGTGTGCTTTCTACAGTAGCTTGCGTCATTTAATCACGTCCACAACCACAAGCAGTTCTGCTGGTGTACAGTACCTACAGTCAATGCAATTGATACTAGAGGCATTAACCTATCACTCCTATTTATTTAACTAGATCCCTAAATGGACTGAACCTCAAGTAGCGCAAAATTTTTTACTACTGGTTACGTTTGATGGGGAATATGAGAAACGAGCCTTCCGTTGTACTGGGTGCTTTAGTCAGTATTTTGAGCCAAAAATCTAATTTTATACCTACGCGTTTTTTAAAGATCCAGTTGACAGTGATGTTAAAAGGGTGAAGGCTCAAGCAGAAAAATGTATTCTTAAGAACCCAGATTCGGTTAATTCAGGGTATTGCTCATGTAGCTGTACAAAACTTACTGATCGGGATCCAAAGACATGACGACCTTGTGAAAACATATGAGAAAACTCAGTCTCATTAGAGCAGTGAGGCTGTACAAAGCAAAGTAAGAAGAAAGATAAAGGAAGACATTGTCGCAGCAACAATCAATGGCGTTAGGCGAGAATCCAGTTTATATTCTCTTCAGTGTGCTGTGACGGGTGTACTCTCTTGAGAAACAATACTAAAATTACTAAGAAGACTTAGACTTCAAAAAGTTGAAATTATCTTTCCAGTCATTCAGCATTGTGCTTCGAAATGTGTTTCATGTCCAGTGTTACCAGTACTACAATAAAATCATTTTCAAATTCCTGTGCAGCACCTTACCAAGATAGACCCATATTGCAACAATAAGATCAGATCACACTTCTAGCCATCACCAACCAGATACTCCTTCCAGCGGTGATCTACAAATTGCTCGATCAAGAAGAGCTGTTTAAGCCACCATAAGATTAACTGCAAGTGTAATATTAACATTGTGATACGTAGCTGGCTAACAAGAATCCCTTGTGTCACAATTATAATTTCTCAGTAGTCCGCCTGAAATTTTAGCAAGTTTAAATGAAGTCCATCTCACTACATTTTAAGCACTTTTTTTACCTTGCATATCATTGCATATCGCATTTCATATATCTCAAGCTGAGAGAAAGGTATAAATATTTTAACTTCATGCAAGAGAGGCTACCAGGGTCTTGCAAATCTAGCCATAAGGCTACTTCCCCAGACTCCAAGAACTGCATATAGCCATGGGGCACACCCAGATATCGAAAATTTAGCCAAAAGGATGCATTCCTGTCTCAGCGCATTCGAGTAGCTGCACAAAATATGTACAGTTCAGAAAGAGTTTCTGAAACACAGAATTATAATGAATAATCTACATTTACCTCTGACGATACGGTCGAAAGGGTACTTCTTTTACCCTGCAATTTCGACCACTTTACAATGCCCCAATAACATAAATGAATGTTCGAGAAAACTTTCAGTCCCAAGTAGAATCTGTTGCTATGATAAACAAGAAAATGGCAACCCCGGAGCTTTCGCTGTTGTGTCTTTCAGCGCCTCATTTGTAACAGAGTCAAAAAGGAAATTGCCGCGATAGGCTTCTATCAGGAGAAACAAGTGGTCTACCGGACAAGACGTTTAATTGCAGCTGCGGAATTTGTAGGATTGAATCTTTCAAGCTGGGATTATGCCAGTTTTTCATTTTTTCGTTCAACCCACTTTCCCAGCTGTCATCAGGTAATCGATTGTCAAGGAGGATGGAAGAAAAATAAGTAGAGTGGACGAAATGGTATAGGTACCCACTCTGGCCACAGTGTAATGCTTTGCTGAAAATGTCACTTTTAAATGGATTTAAGAGATACCATTTCTAGATGTGATACTGTTGATAGTGGGGAATTAATATGTCAGTTATTTATTAAAACAGAGAAAACAGTATGATTTTGCATACCAGAGATCCAGTTGACAAGAGGAAATATATGCCTACTCCCGAATTCCGGTATGTAGCATCAAACCAGGACATGTATGATCACATTGTCAACCGTTTGCATCACATTTTCATACATCTACAATCGCTATGAATAATTCTTCCATTTTTCATATGAAAAAAATTCAAGTACATGTTACAATACTGCTCATGTTTTGAGTGCATTTCTCTTCTGTAATTTCCAAAATGCAGCAGTTTAGTGTTTTTCTTTAGTTGAAATATTTATATACAGTCTTTTATTTTCTTATAAGGGAAGTAATACACCATACACCTGATGAGAGCCTATACTTATAATTATATGAGAAACATCGCTTTGATTTTTATATTCAGTGCCTCTACTTCTGCCTTGTGGAAATACAGTATAAACTCAAGAATATAGAATTCTTCATGTCATTGTTGAATCATATATATATATATATATATATATATATATATATATATATATATATATATATATATATATATATATATATATATATATATATATATATATATATATATATATAGATAGATAGATAGATAGATAGATAGATAGATAGATAGATAGATAGACAGATAGATAGATAGATAGATAGATATATGTATGTATTTTATATGTATATACTCGTATATACTCATATAATTTACTGATGACTTTTACTAGGTTAATATGTAATTTAGAAGTAATAACTTACACTGATGATAAAAAAGGACTCCTTTAGACCCTTGCTAAACAAAGATACGTAAATAAATAAACCGACGGTCTAATAATGGCCTTCAGTGTAAATCAGGCGAGACCGGATGCTACTCCGCCTCCTCTGAGATACTCCCAGAACATCCGGGAGTGAAATATATCAATAAGCCCTAATTAATCATACTAAATGACAACATTGAAGGTATTTAAGAATTTGCAGAATTGTAATGTACATCACGCTTTAATCTGACATGGTTAAGGCGAAATTATTCAAACGCATTGTAAGGACGCTTAATCGTTCTTTCACAAAACGATCACATATAGGTGAATCTCTTTTGCATCTTTTCCAAAACCTTGCATAATTACCTGTGAACTGATGAAAAGCTCACTATTTTGTTCTTGTGAAATATAAGAGAGGGTACTTGAATGCTGCCTCGTCCATTTTTTTTATTAATTTTAGTACTTAGTCCCTTTGTCCAAGAGCAATACACCTACAGTTATACCTCAGGGGGAACACCTATAGACTTGTCAGACTAGGACGCATAAAGGTACTGCATTTGCACACGTTTCATTAAGTGAATTGCTGAATATCGTACAGTTTATACGTGTTATTATCTACATACTTATACAAATACGATTTGATTTACTAACCTCAATATAAACATTTTTTGGGTATAAGCCCTGCAATAAACAAAAAGGACAGAGCCCCGTCATTTGTGCAACAGGCTGAAGAGCTAAGGTCATTCACGACGGGAAGGCTGGATTCCACACAGCATAAAAGAAATACGGTGTACCTACCTTTTGCTGTTTCTCAGTACAGAAAACCACAACTTTTTCCAATACATGTGGGTCTCACCGACCGGAATGTAACTTCTGAGTACTAGGAAACAAAAGCAGAGCCGAAAGTAACCTTCTACACCTTCTATAGGCACAAAAACTGAGAAAACTCGTGACTTCAGTTAGTAATGTCGCAGATCTTATGACCTTAACTCCAGTCGTTGTCAGCAGTTATTAAGTGCCTCAACACCAGGTTAAAAAAACGAATAGGGCAAAAGCAACGTTCACGTCATCTCCAGCAGTATCATTATTAATCGAAGGGTTATTAAACGCATAAAAGAGAGAAATAGTATAATTATACGCTTGATAAAAACGTCAGGATAGTCCTTTTCAAGTGACATCGGCCCACTCATGTATGTGATGCAAAATTGGTAAACTACCATGTGATAATATATGCCTGGTATCCAAAGAGTAGATAAAAACTGAGTTGGGAAAAGGAGGGTAAAAACTATGATTAGCCACTAGCCAGGTCAACAACCAAAGCTTCTTTGGGCAATGACAAAGAGAGCCAAGTAGGTCTCTTCTTCGGGTGATAACCATCAAGCCCTCCCACGGCCAAGATGGTCAGGGTCATTTAAATAAATCGAAACATTATATCCTTTTGTTCCTTCGAGTAAGTTTCCGGCTGTAAACTTTCGCCAGCTAAAACCGAAAAGCATAATAGTTGCGAGTCTTAGGGTATGTGAGTGTGGTATATTGCCTGTTTAAAATATGCATTTGTAAATTTTGGAGAAAAAAAATTATCTTCTGGCCAAATTTCAGTGTGACTTACAGAATATGAATGATTGGAAAATTGATTCTTTTCTAATCTCACTCAACTTCTCGACCATCTTCATAAAATTTTTAAAAGGAAAAATATTTAAACAGTTAGATTAGACGTTATTACGTGTAGCAGTGTCTTAGGTAAATAAAACACACAAACTCTGTCTCTGAGTGGCTTCAGAATTCCTTATATTTTTGTTACATCAAACTTAATTCAGAGTGCATTTGTATATATGTATATATATATATATATATATATATATATATATATATATATATATATATATATATATATTGTCAGAGATATACATCCCTCACTCCTGTAAATTTCAGTACATTATTTAATTTTTAAATAATCTGCTATTCATTTGACTATCGGGTCGGGGAATTGGCGAGCGTCGGACAGAACCAAGCATATTTGAACCAGATAATAGCCGTTAGCACCCGCGAGGAGATAGGCCTCCTTACCCCTCCCCATCCCTAAAATTGTACGATCCAGAGAACAATGAAAACCCCCTTTTCCAACCCCATCACGCAATGGGGAGGCATGTATGTTTAGGGAAGGTCAAATAGGCATATCGAGGTTAGGGGCGAGGTAGGATTTTAATCTGTAAGCACTTAGTCCTAAGACATTCTTTTCTCTGTTTTGTTTGCTGGCGTATGACTCCTTGCAGGTACGGTTGGCCCAAAAGTTCGAATTTCAAGACGCCATGTTTTGGAAGCAAGCAGATCCTCCTGTGACCTCGTCAGTAGCGCACGTGCTGCATCTTTTTCCGCTCCACTGGTTGAACTGATTTCGACGGACAGCTGGGACGATTGTTAAGGCGCCCACAATGGTCATACAAGGTTCGTACGTTGCAAGTAGTCAATAGCCAGCCCTTTTCCCTCCTACTTAAACTCCAAAAATTTCCCATGTCTTTAGACTTTAACTCCTTCCTCCACAAAGCAATCCTCTTTTGTTCGAGTCCTGCCTTGCCTCCCATATCTCGACATTTACGTGCCTTGAATTCAAGTAAAGAGCCCGTGATAATCATCAATTATCCCTCCCCCAGTGCAATTTAAGGGCTATTTAGGTTAAGCAATATCAGTGTTAATTTTCTCTTTGTGTGAGTGCAATCAAATGTTCATTGTTAAAGCCCACGCAGCTACGATTCCCAGATTGTGCCTATGTGATTTCATTATAATTATCTGCTGGGCTACTTAGTGCTTGAAATTTAAGTGTAGAGTATCCCCATTTCTAAGGGGGATTCCATTTCCTTCAGTGTGTACCATCGTTCCTAACCTAGAACATCTCTTTCAGGAGAGACAAGCGGACCGATCGCACTCCGTGCTTCCATATTCTGTCTGCCACCCAAAAATCCTGAAAATTCCTAGTCGCAATCATTACCAAATCCATTGTGGCCCAAAAATGTTCATATGAATTATTCTCCCATCCTGGAGTTCCATCACTTGCATTATCTGAGACTATTTCGTGTAATCAGGGCAAGACTAAATGTTATTATTATCACTGGACTGATTGTATTGCACATTGGCCCCATTATTAATCAACTTGCTTGTTGCCAATCATTGCATTATTGTTCCATGTGTCCTATAAATGAATCTGCCCCTTAGTTATCATGTTGTTTTGTTGTCTCATTGTTTACTTGCTAACTCTCTGTAAATAAACCCCTATAAATTTGTAAAAGAATTCTAATTCCCAAATGGCGACCTTCCTCATTCAATTGTAAATCCAGGAAAATCTAAGGTGAGTTTTCAAATAACTTTTCCTTTTGCTCATAAGCTGGGCTTTCTTGGTTTCGTGGCAGCATCAATAATAACTTTGTTTCAATTTCTCACCGACCAAGACCGTCCAGTTTATGACAGTGGCGACCTTGCCAGGATTAGTCTATTAGCGTTAATTAGCTTCGCTATTAAGCTAGACTAGAAAAAAACCAGGAATGTATAAAATCAATTATTTCAATTCACGGTAATCATTTCATTATTCAAGAGCACAGGAAAGCGATCGGAGCCGAGAACTTTGGTAAACAGAGTATGTGCATGTCCTAAAATTAAGGAAATAAGAGTAATATTAAGATTTCTTTAGAGAAACGCAACAGTTCTCGTATCGTATAAGCGTTCATAACACAGGGGAACGCATAGGGTTCTTATATTAGTGAAAACAGAGAGGTAGGCGCGAAGTGTCCGCCCCGCAAAATTTCTAGTGTATAGGACAAAGTGTCGAGTTGCTAGACAAGGAATATAGGAATTAGGAAGTGGTTAGTTAGGGAATTTTGCATGTGTGAGCTAAAACCAGTGGCTAAGAATTTATTCAGAATAGTTACGGCAAAAAAATGTACATTTCTTGGTTAGTGATAAATTTTGAAATAACCATTAGCTTACAGGAAACCGTATAGTGATATCTGGCATTTACACGGCTAGCAGAAACGTTTTGTCCAAAAACGGCGCATGCGTAAACTGTCCCACTGTTGGAGAAATAAAAACAGTTCCAAGCATAGTTATTTAACAACCCTCCCAGTGCATATTAAAGTATATTAATGTAAAGTAAAGACAGTGCTGACATTCAAAGTTAAATCATTCATTTCGCATTTAAAACCCGCATGTAGCAAGAAAATGCAGTTTTGCTTTTTTTCCCATCCAATTCCACTTCATCCTGTCGCATGACAAAGCAAGAGCCTATGATCAGCTGCTCCACGCACGTAGTCGTTCCCACAACATTCGCTCAAGGAACGAGCCTCCTCCTTGTGTGCTTAACGAAACTCGGGAAACTTTGTGAAACAATTTGAAACACCCTTGCGTACCATACCAGAAGCTTTTTGATGCATGCGAGACAGTAGCCATCCCACAAATACTTAACTTAACGTAATTTTGCAACCATAATTATTTTCGCTTAAGCGCAAAATAAACTGATTCAAATTTCATAACAAATACGTGCCATTACCTAACGCTCACCGAGAAAGAGAGAGAGAGTTTTTTTCTCCCCCTTCTCTTCCCTCTCACATTCGTTCATTTTAACACGGGACCGACATAATTTACTTACGAGTTTGGGAACCAACTCACAATTTATAAATGGCAGATACAAAGAATTATATTAATACTTAATCAGGGAATTTCAAATTCATTACCCATTTAAATTTTATCATATACACAGTGCGTAGTTTTGAGCACTTGTGTTTAACGAATAAGCGCCCCTAACGGCTTTTCTCTTCCCAAGTGCTTCAGCTCAAACCATTTATCGTACGCTATAACAAACCATTTATCGTACACTATAAAGCGCATATATATTATATCTCGTGACGTGTTCCAACTGGAGTGCAGGAGTGGGGGTATATCTTATCTCAGACGTGCTTGTTGCAAGTGCTAAAAAACACTGCACATTGTGTGCCTCCCTCGTAGCCTACCTGTCTTCATGTCAGACAGCACCCACTAGTTCTCATACCCACTCGTGTCACATCCAGTTTTCATTTCTCTCAGTGCCACTAATCTGCGGCACTACTAAGCACCCAATCACTGAAGCACTTATCTTTCTCCTTCCCCTTTCCTATCTCTTCCCTTCTGGTGGAGTTTCTCATTTACCTTTTTACTCCTTACTTGCCTCCTGCTCAGGCAGAGTACCTCACCTTCAGTGCCAATTCATGCACTGACATTTTGCATTGCTCCACGGAGCGCATTGGCACCATAGTGCCACCCAACCAAAGCAACCTCTTATAAGCCACTGCACCTGTATTGAAGAAACAGAGTGCCATACAACCGGTGTTTCCGTCCATAAGGACCACAGCTCCTTCAGGAACACCTCATTAACAGTGCATCCGCCCATAAGGACCATAGAGCCTTCAGGAGCACTCCATTTGCTAGCGTATCTGCCCATAAGAACTCAGACTTCCTTCAGGAACGCTTTCCCCTAGTGTGACCTTCGCACGGCACACTCATCCCCAGTGCCACCTCATTCAAAGGTGCCACTCATTGAAGTGCCACTAATCTAAGGACACTTCCTCATCATCACAAAACCTTTTCCTCCGGGAACACCCAAGTAACTCACTCAGCACCCCTTCCCCATCAGCAACATGTCAACCGAGGAGCACCAATATTTTAGGAATATAGGGAAGGAGGACGGTCTTTCCGGCCAGGCCCTTCAAAAGTTTGTAAAGGAACAGATTGTTGAGAAGAGAAAGTATGAAGAAGAACAAAGACAGCAAGAAGCCGAGCAGTGGAGAGAAGTAGAAGAAAGAGAAGAACGGAGAAGGCAGCAAGAAGCCGAGCAGCAGAGAGAAGAAGAAGAAAGAGAAGAACGGAGAAGGCAGCAAGAAGCCGAGCAGCGGAGAGAAGAAGAAGAAAGAGAGGAGCGGAGAATGCAGCAAGAAAAAGAAAGAGAAGAAAGACGAAGACAGCATGAACTAGCCCTCAAAGACAGGGAGCTCGAGTTGGAGAGAGCCAAGAAGGAAAGCGCAGAAGCTTTAGCAGCACAACAAGCCTCTAGCCCCACTCCATCTGCCTTAAATACCTCTCTGTCAACAGTCAATAACCTTGTGGGAAAATGGACTGAAGACGAGCCGGAACAATGGCTCGAAGAGACCGAATTCCTCTTCGAGACCTATGACGTCAGCCTGGCTGAGAGGGCCTTACTGCTTACCAAGCACCTAGACAGGAAGGCTAAGGCTGCTCACCGAGCCCTGGAAAGAGATCAACGAGAGGACATGGCTGCCGTCCGTGAGGCCATCGCTAAGGCGTATGAAATCACCCCTGAGAGGTGGAGACAAAGATTCAGAGGTATGGTTAAGAATGTTGGCTGGTCCTGGACAGGATGGGCCTGTCACAAGACCCAAGCTGGGACCCGCTGGTTAGAGTCTATGCGGTGCGACACCTTTGAGGATTTGTTCAACCGGACCATGCTGGAGGACCTCTTCCAGTGTGCGCCCGGACCTCTGGCTGTATATCTTAATGATAAGCAGCCAGCCACCCTCAAGGAAGCCTGCCGCTTAGCTGATGCCTGGGAGACATATAATCCTTCTCATGGCACCTTGCAGCGCAAAATAGTGCCACCCGGACACCTCTCAGGCCTTAATCACTCACGGAACGGCCCACCTAACAAACCTCCGTCCACCATCCGTAAAAGGTATGGCCATGCCGAAGCAGATTGCCACTATAAAGATAGCAATCAGCAGGGCAACAACTCTCAGCAGCCTACCAGCAACCGTCAGTCCTCCTCTCCGCCTAATTCAATCACTACATCACAGATAATTGTTTACCAAGTATTTGGGTTGTTTCATTCCTGTGTAAATACATCATTCAACATTTTTCCTGGAACTTTTTGACTTACCCTCGTATATATATATATATATATATATATATATATATAACATATATATATATATATATATATATATATATATATGCACAACAAAGATCAGACGAGCTAGGCATTTATCCATACGTATATGTACTTGTATATTTCCCTCTTAAACCGTTTCATAACAAAAACTTGATCTACAAATCTATTTCTTTGTCTTAATCCACAATATTCTGCTATGAACATCGTATTAGCAACCTTCCATGGCATAATGAGCAATGTTATGACCCCATTATTCCTATTACCTGTTACCTATTACCTATTCTTTTAGAACCTTTCCTTCGTCCAAACATTCTTCACATACCCTGATCAGCTACTCAGTCACACTTTCACTACTCTGCAGCAGCATCGCTCTTGCGATCCCTTTAGCTCGCAGTGTGTTCATTTTCAGACTCTTAATTGCCCTCCTTACATTCTCACCAGTAATTTCTACAAGCACTCTCAAACTTACTTTAACACTTTCCACTCATGTGTCATTTAGCTTTGTCTCTTACTTGGCTTTCAAACTTACTTTCATACTTTCCACTCATGTGTCATTTAGCTTTGCCTCTTACTTGGCTTTCACATATAGCATCTCCCAAAATAATCACTCCGTTGACCCAGGAGTGCATTCTCTTCAGACAGCATCACTCCATGTGCGTCAGTTATTCTGATATCTATTTGCATTTACATTCTTAGTCTCCTTGAAGTGTTTGTGTATAGTCTCCCCCATTTTTCCTCTCGACCACCTTTTGCATACGGCTGTGCACATACACACAGACCCCCTTTCAATCTTGTAATTGCACCTTAAATAATCTCTGTGTTTTTCCTTTACTAAACTTCTCATTTCTTCATTAAACCAGCAATTCAGTCTGCTCTGAACTAACGCATTATCATCTCTTTTCTGAGTGTACCTATAAACACTTTTCTTCGGGAACCATGTATTTCCAACAGTGAAGTAATTTTCCAAACGTTTCCCCATAACTTCATTCTCACTTATCCTTGCATATAACTTACCTAGTATCACCACCTTCTCATGTTCTCTAAAATCAGCAAGGGATTGAAATCCTCCCAAAAACAATCTCCCCATTGTCCTTCCTTCACAGGCCTGGCCCATATTCATTCACTTTCACAACTTTTTATATAAAGATATGAGCTATGGTATAATAAACGAATTATATCTACAAGATTTTGTTGATTTGAGAAAAAAGACTCGAGAGGAATATTAGGAGTCATACGACAGGGAAGAGTTAGAGAATTTACCATAACAGAAATTATTGACATTGTATATATAGATGAGTTATATGAAACGGGACTCGCTGTCGAACTTCTCTGTTTCAGAGGTCCTTTATTGTTCACTCTGTTGGATCGTGGGACAGTCTCTCTGAGGATGTTGCGCATCTGGAACCTCGAAAGTTCAAGTAAAGATACAATGCATACTACCCTAAAACAGTTCTTGCATCTTAATAATTTACTCACATTTTTATCCGTCTATTTATTAATTTGTTGATTTATTTTTTTTTTTAATAACTGATCTCTTTTTTTCTGTATTTCCTATTTCCTTCTGTCACTTTTTTCAAATGAACACAATATTCTGTGGAAGCTTGAATTTTAAGTCAGTGGCCTCCATGAGTTTGTCCCATATGAGCAGGATTTATCTTCTGAATAATAATAATAATAATAATAATAATAATAATAATAATAATAATAATAATAATAATAATAATAATAATTAACTGAGAAAGTAAAATAGACAACATAAGAATGTATGCTTGAAAAGCAGTTTTAAGCGAGGATAAAGGTGTATGGACTAGTTGTTTGTTCTGAAAGTGTGACAAAATTTAAGAAAAAAAGTCAGAGCTATATGTGTCCTGCATTAGACCAGAGAGGGTTTATGATAAAATTAATGAGAGATACTGTGTGGAGAAACTTAGGATTGAGTACTCAGGAGATAGGGATGTCTCCACAGACTACCAGGTAATGAGCGGGGACCACCTGGACCATGACCGCTGACCCACTTCTCCCTTCTGAACTGAGCCCCACTCTTTGTCCATTCCCTTTTTCTTCTATTCTTGAAACCCGGGTTAAACTGCAGTTTAAGGCGCCCGTCTGTTGCCATTATCTTAGAGACATTCTACTTTTGCCATCATATTTTCATTTTTTCCTGTTGCATTTTCTTTTGAACTTTCACAAAGGTAAAAGTGATGGCTTAACTTGTTTACAAAAAAAATTTATAGCAATCCTAAGTAACTTGTGGCTTACTTGTAAGGGGAACTGGTGATAGGTGCAGGAGGTATGTCTTTTTATCTATTAAGAATGTATGGTAATCTCAAAAATTTGTGGGTTACCATTAAGGGATACATTTCTGTTTTTCATCCCAGTAAGATGCAGTGCTTCCTTAGAACCTTTCCTAAATTGAATAATTTTTCTGCTGCAGTATCTGACTCTGAATGAAATCTGTTATTTGCATCTTGAAAATTAGGATCACTTGCAGTGAAATAGATCAGATAGTATATAATGTCCATTAGACAGGAGGAGATGTGGATATATTACAAGGAATATGTGAGTGTGTTAGAAAAAACATTTGGACACAATGTAAGTCCAGTCATGGGTGTATTGAGAAGTGGCAATGATGCATTAAAAAATTTTTTACTGAATCATGAAAGGGCCACTGATGTATTTAAGGTACAGTATTACAGTAAAGTGCATAATATATATTGAAAATGGAATCGAGATGTATAAAAACAAGCTACACTGGTGGACTTATCACATGGAATTTATGTAGTTCCTCAAGATTGTTGTACGTCTTAGAAAAAATGCTTAGTTCTAATGAAATGTGTAAAGGAAAAGGACACTGAATTATTACGCGAAGGTACTTGAATAAACAAGAAGAAAAACATGGAACTGTCAGAGAATATCGCGCTGTTACAGAGTAGAGGATCTCTGAATAAAAGTGGTGATATTGGCGAGGAGTCAGTGCCTCCGGCGAGACAAGCCTGGAATGTGGAACCACTACGAGAGAAGAGTTGCCCAATTAAGTTTGGGTGCTTGCATCTAAGTGTTGCTCAAGACGAGTTTCTGCTTTTTCCACTCTTGCAGTTATTTATGCATGTATGAGAGATACCGACAGGGTAAAGAAGATGTAGCGTCATTTGCTCAGTTTTTCTCTGCGTTGCCCAAGCCTCTTTCAACACTGCCTCTTGACATTTTAAAAATTAATTAATAGAAAAATGGCATACCTTAAACAAAGTCTCCAGCGTGTTCTTTTTGCAACAAAGAGAGGTCCGTGTTGTTTATTTCTGTCGAAAGAATTTATCTCTTGATATCGTTTTCATCGCTGATTGTTTGTGGGGACATGAAGCTTACACTGGTTCTTCCCAATCGGCATTACTAATTTTCATTGTTTTTTTTTCTTTACAGCAAAAAACAAATCCTCTTGTTGTAATCCACAAATTCTTTTATAAATACGCGTCACTATACAGGTCAACAATTTCAGCCACTTTAGAAAATTTATTGAATTTCTGCTTTTGTTTAGTTTGTTTCGTACAGCCTTTAATGACCGAGAATATCACATAGCAAGAATCTGAGTCATTTTGTTACAAGACCATCGCCAAATACAAGGATCATATGTAAGAATATCACTGGAATTTCTAGTTCACTGTTGTAAGGTTCTAATTTGTATTGTTAGTATCTGCATCTTGCCGTTTAAGATTTAGCTTAGACTATATATATATATATATATATATATATATATATATATATATATATATATATATATATATATATATATATATTATAAGCATACATACATACAGTACATATATATGTATATGTGTGTGTGTTTGTGTGCGTGTGTATGTATGTATGTATGTATGTATGTATGTATGTATGTATGTATGTATGTATGTATGTATGTATATATATATATATATATATATATATATATATATATATATATATATATATATATATATATATATATATATGCACACACACACGCATTTTGCAAAACTCATCATGAAATGCAGACAATGATATATATTCAGGAGCCCAACAGGTATCAGTTTATTAACTCAACAAGTTTTTGAGTTCAATGAAATGCAGTAAACAAAGAGACGAAATAATAAATCTGAAAAAATGTCGGTAATCTAAAAAGAAGAGAACAAGATGAGAAGTTATATGAAATGAAACGAAGGTGAAAGTGCGGCTGAAAATCAAAGTAAGTGAAAATCATAATTTTTATTTATAAAAATCATAAATAAATAAAGAGTCAATGGAGATAAATGATGATGACTGAATCGTAGCAAATCAGGTAAAATATAGGATTAAGACGGCATATTAATATGGGAAAATACTAACTCCTGACCGAAAAAATATCAATATGCAAGAGCTACTGAAAATTTGGTACTAAACTGATTCATGGGCGCTGGGAAATATCGTTTCCTAAGATGATTGATTTCACTAAACAAAAAATGAAAATCGACATAAATTTGCGCCGAACAATTACATCTCCGTGTAATGTTCTCCATTTGAAACGGCTGTAAATACGAGACTTGAGATTAATAACTCTACTTTAGACACAATTCGTTGTCTTATAGACCAGAGGGATTATCTTTTTTTTTTTTTTTTTTTTGAAAATGTGAAAATAAACACTAAATTCTTCACACCTCACAAATAATGATTTCCTGTCATTCACGGAGAGACGAGTATTACACTTCGCAGTGTTATCTAGTAAGGCGTTGCATCCTTTTTATGAATTATTCTCGACCGCATGCTGTCTAAAAACGGTTCTTGATTTTTTTTTAATTTTGAAGGAATTGGTAGCTAAATAACCATACTTAGTGTCATACAAAATTAAATAGTAGGGGCGTGTAAACTTGAACGCATAGATCCTCTTGTTGAAAGATTTATAATAATCTGGGAAAGAATTCCACAGCTACCTCTCAGTACACCAAAAGAAAACATTGAAATCATTTTACAGTTTTCACCAAAATATGTGAGAGTGGCAGACATAATGGCTAATTTACCTAACTGGAGTCATAATCTGTTTTACAGAATTTGATTAAAATTTTGGTGGTCATGTCGGAGGTCAAACGGTAGAATCGAAGTCCAAACGGTATTCAAAGCGTAGCTATAATTTACATATCGATATGGAAGTAATATGCAATCTGGTGTTTTCCATATTATACGGAACTAGCGTGCAACTTGCAAATTTTCTTTTCTGAAAAGATTTGTTAATTAAACTGTTTCTAAATCATTATTTTTTTTCGTCATTAAACAAGGAAGATGCGAGTTCTGATTTGCTACAGGAGCCTGTTACCCGGATGACTAGACATGTTAGTTCTCAGTTCTCCCAGAGTTGTCAACTATCTGTTGGTTCCTATAGAGATTTAGTGACTTCTGTTCACTATTTTGCAAGTTTGCCTCAGTCAGTTCGTGACATTTAAGTGTTCCTGTAGCTGCAGTGTTGAAAGGCTTCTCATAAGTGTATAATTATATAGTTTGTGACATTTAGAAGTGGTGAAGTAGATTTGCCTACCGAACATTTGCTCACAGTTACTATCCTGGTCAATCTTTTAAGTATAAGATGACTGAAAAAGAGTATTGATATACTTGATGAAGCCACTAATTTTGGATATGATCCATTTTTATGACATGCCGTTCAATTTCTGCTACCACATTACTACTTCTACTGCTCCTGTTTTGATCAAACCCTTTCTGCGCTTCCCAAATATCAGTCAGGTGCAGCACGAAGCTCTCTTCGCATGCGTGGTTATCCGGCCTTTTTTCTCTTCAGCCACAGTCTCGCTGACGTCAGTCTCGTTGTCAAATGACTGCCTTTGACCAAGACAAATTTGTGCCTTGACAGAATCTTCGAAACATAGCAAGGCAACACTCCCTGTTCAGGCATTCTCCGGCGACATAGATTTGTTGTATTGGTTGGAAGTAAATTCCTTTGCATGACGGATCTCTCCCTTCATGAACGTCTGTTGGCTGGCTGCTAAGGAGGAACTTTATTTTCATACTGTCTGCAGAGACGTCATTCGCTGGGGATGGTACTTATTTGAAGATAATTTGAAATTCATTTTAGAGCTGTTCTAATTATTGGAAGTTGCTAATCACTAAAATTTGTTTGATCAAATTTTTACTTTCTTTTATGAGAATACTAACCTTCAAAAGAATATGACGACGAAACTAGTTGGGTCGCTCATTGCATGCATACTTTCAAATATATCTTCGCCTGTCCGGTGCTTTTAACTTATTTTTTCTTGATGCTGGGTTATTGAAGACGTATCATTTTTTTGCACATCCGCATTCTCTTAGCTCTTCGGTCATACCTTTAAGATATAAACTTTAAAAAAAGAGGAAAAGTCTGATGATGAAATTACTGACAGAGTTTTTTTGACGAGGACTGTAACATCTGCACGTCATGTGATAGAATACTGATTACTCAGAATTGATGAGAATATAAAGAAATGGAATTATAATATTAAAAGTTTGAAAGATAAGGCATTTATATACTGCTTTCGAAAAAGAGTACACTTACACGCACGTGTCGGCATATAAATAAATTATGTCATTCAGAACAACTTGGCTGTTAGACGTTAACTGTGGATGATCCCTTGATACGCTGGCCACCATCTTTGATCTGAAGAACTTTGGAATAATCATAAAATAATTCAAAATCCGGAAGTCAACGGTATCGAAAATATTCCTTTTTTTGTGTAAATAGAAACATCCGCACGACATAATGAAAAAAAACACTGAAAAAGAGAATAGATCTGTGTAGGAAATTTCAAGGAAGCAATTGAGTCTTGATGATAGGTTTTTATGACCAATACTCACGGTTCTTAGGAAATCCTCTCTCTCTCTCTCTCTCTCTCTCTCTCTCTCTCTCTCTCTCTCTCTCTCATACAGGTAATAAACACAGAATAACACAAGCGAATTCATATATATTTCTACGTTCTGGCTTAATGAGGAAACAAGACATGGGTAAGAACTCATAGATCTGTCACATGCCATTAAGACATGGAAATATCAGTAAAAGTGCTTGAGAAGAAAGAAACTTTAGATTTAGAGTTCGAATTAATTTGTGTGTGTGTGTGTGCAGTCGCGTCTAAAACAAAAATAGCCAGAAAACGATATCGGTTTTAAACCGCCATCGGAAAGCAGAGTGGCTCTTAGAGCAATTGTTGTCTTTTAGGGGGAGGCGGGAGATACCTCAACTGGGGCGACAATTTCGTTTGCGTGCAAATGCACTGTATTTATTTGTGCATGCAAAATATACAGCGTACTTCATGTAAATAGGCCTCACTTAACAAGGAGAGAAAGAAAGAGAGGGAGATCCATCATTTTCTGCCATAATCATATCCTTGACGAGGCCACGAAAACATTCCGCCTACAGATGAAGCGATAAACCTCTCCTGTAGTCACCTCCTAAGGGCTATCGTGCAGCCGCCTTGTTTCCGAGGTCGGGAGTCCCGACACTATGCAATGATGTTGCAACTTGTGGGGAACCATGAAATGTGGTTATCCTTTCGCAATACGCCTTAAGGTCCCTCCTCTTCGGCGCACAAGCATTTCGGTTTGTAAATTGTCTTCAAACCTCGCTCTCAGCGTTTGGTTAACTAATGATTATTTTCTAGCACTTATTCAAAATAAGTACATATCCGTAAGGAGTATTGTGCGTAAGGTATATGTTGCTCGTATAAAAATTTAATGTAGGAATGCCTGTGTGTGCGCGCGCCCGCGCGTGTTCTCGGCACCCACACAAGCGTGCACGATGCATACCTGCAATCTTGCAAACTTTCATCAAATTTACAGTGCCTCGCTAAGTAGTAGTACTACCGATAACTAAATTTGTTCTAAAACAGCTCTTCTTGATAACACGCAGCCTCCACTTCCGAAATCCTTGCGCAGTCAATTTCAGTATTTTGCCGACATTCGCTTCGCTGGTCATTACTTCACTGAATATCGGCGGACAACTGAATTTGAATCAACACGTCCCACGGGGACTGCGTGGCAAACAATCAGTTGGGTCAGTTTTTCATGCTGTTTATTTCCAACATGATTCTTTTCCTTCTCCCGCAATTCTTGAATTCCTTAACCGGCTGCTTTTTCAAAATACGCTTATCCGCTTTAAAGGTAGGTATTAAGTTTATCTTTTTCTCACTTCAGCGAACGATTCTTTGTTTTAAACAAAAGCAAAATAAGTCAGAATTTAATGTTTGAAAATAACTTATAAACAATCTATTGTTCTATTTATCGAAAACTTCACTGCCTGTCCAAAACGGGTATTTTTTTAAATCACATGATGTGTGACGTATACGAAAGGACAAAGATCCATTGATTTTCTTTTTTTTTTTTTTCAAACTGGACTAGGTCTCATCACACTCCGACATAGGCGATACTTGCGTTGTGGAGATTGCACTAATTCCAGTATGTCTGGACATCATGTTTATGTCTTTTCCTCTCAGAAAAAGGCAGCATTTCGGCCATGGGTGTGATTAGTGTAAGTGAACAGGTAGCACTTCACAGCCAAAAATGAGACAGCCAACTCTGTAGTTCATAGTGCACAATTTGGTGAGGATGACCATTCAGAGGTCACTCAACTAGCTAAAATTAAACGGAACAACGCATATTGAAACGCATATTGAAAGGTTTTTTAATGGAAGTAGGTACGAGAAAAAAAAATCAAACATGTATTTTAGTGGATAAGAAATTTAACGCTGAATGAATATCAAAATGCCAGGGGTAAGTCTGGTTCATTGATTATCAAGCTGAACAATTTTGTAAAGTAATATACCTTCACTCTTGTGAGGATGGAAGTTTCAGGTGAACAGTGTAATATATATATATATATATATATATATATATATATATATATATATATATATATATATATATATATATATATATATATATATATCAAATTTGATGATCATTTTTAAAATGATGTTGAAGACTGCTTCGGGCATTGAAAGGATTGGAGAAAATCTGCCGATACAGATAGTTATGGAAATAAACGTTAATAAAGATTCGAATCAGTAATAGTTCCTACTTTGATATAAATATTAGTATGTCTTAACGTAAAAAAAAATCCGTTAAATATAAAATGCAATGAGAGGAAAAAATTGTAAAATCATCCAAGGCATGGTACTTTAGGTTACGAATAGTTCGTAACGTCATCTTCAGTATCATAGAGTTGTTAAAATAAAAATAAGGTTTTACGAAACATCAGGAGCTGAAAAATGCTGCAATTGTTCCTTTACCAGAAACACTGACAATGCGGGTGTGCCCACTCCACTCACTGAAAGACGCACTCGCGTTTTCGTTCCTCTACTGGCGGGGACACTGCGTTGACTGTTCTGCTTGGAATTAAACATCAAATCACCAAACCTCTGTGATCAACATATTCCAACCTTATTTACGCTAACTTTTATATTATAGATGCGTAATTGCTAAAAAATATCTTAATATGTTTAACAGGGAAGGTGCTCTTGGAGCTGATGTTTACAATAACTGACATTTGTATTGCATTAGCGGAACTTATTTTCGACAACTATTTCGTCTCTTGGTTACCATATGAGTTTAACTCTCGATTTGGAAAAACGAGTGCTTATACAGTATTTATTATTTGTTACTCGAGACATTTTGTCTAAGGGCATTCTTGTTATGATGCCATTGTTTTTATTTCCTAGCTTTCGCTCTTTAGTAACACTGTATTAATTATTGAGCATGGCCATTTTCCTGGCAGGGCATTTGTTCATACACCAGTGTCAAAAAAGATCATTTCCCGTTAATAAGTTACACCAGACAAAATTTAAATTACCTACAACATTTTCTTCATTTTCTTGAACTAAGGAACGAATTGAATAATCGGATGTGTTCAAGACCTTGCGCTTTCGTAGGGGACTCGGTCAGAGAACATATATTTGCTGCTGTTTTCCAAAGGATTCTTGTAATATGTCAATAAATTCTTCCTTACATTAGCACAAAGACACAAAGCTTTGCTGAGTACTTTGCGAGCCTATTCAAGTATTCCACACTGTGGCCGTTTGCTAACCGATATGCTAATAACAAAATTCTTTTAACCTCTCGTCATCAGAATAGTAATAGACACCTGTTTAATGGTGCCTGTTAAATTTAACACCATCATAATTTCAAATCAGGTTCTGGAACCTCAACCAATAATAAGAAACGAAAGAAAGCTTCCCCGTGAAACTGTCATCCTTCACGCTTATTACTAAGTTAGTCACTTGATGTTATGGCAAAGAAGCAGTATACTTTATCAGAATAGAGTTGTTGCAGCTGAATACATTTTCATCAAGAAGTCACTGTTGCCTATTATGTTTTGATATTTTATAATTAATTTAATGAAATGATGAGCAATAACATATATCACATAACGCCAACAAAATGTCTTTTTATTTTCATAATACCTATAAAATAACCATAAAATTATGTAATGGTTCTTTGCGAAATCAATCTGATACACATACACAAAGCGAACATCTTTGTTACACGATTACAGTCCCGAAGATTCTCTAAGACTCATAACTATATAATGTAGGCTTATCCATTTATTTGTGTGTCTGTGTGTGTGTTTTACTGCAATAGTCCAGTGGTAATGAAATGTACGTTTATGGTGACATTCTATTTGGAACCAGCCCTTCTCCCTTCTCCCTTCTAGGCCTGCATAATACCGCTGAGGTAAAGATACGATGGATCGCGCTTTGGAAAGGTACAAAATATCCCTGGTGTGAACTTGCCGTCTGGACCCCCCTCTTATATTCCCCTCTTGATTAAGATTTTGATGCTCTGGTACTTAAATATAATTTGAAGTTCAAAATATGTTCCGAATTGTCATCAAGTATTTGCCATGCAGTCAAGTACAGAATATTACGTTAGCTTTTAGAATGATATTGAAGACTTCGTAATGAAATCTAATAAATTATCTTTTATATCCCATCTAGAAGGTAAACTTTAAGAAGATGCCTGACTGCTGTAAATAGACTGGCAGGCGCCTTAGAACAGCTATAACTGTTAATATTACCAAATGTTTCTGAAGAGAGCTGAATTCGTTCCTAGCTATTATTTATGTTCATAATGATATGAGTTATAGTTGAGCAATCTACTTGGTCTAAAGACAGTATGTTTAACATTTTTCGGTTTTGTTAGGCAAGTTATTTTTTTAGACTACTTGGAAATTTTACGAGCAAATTACAATTAATTTTACTTATTTTTATTTATACCTGCGACATGAAAAATCTGTATTTTATAAAGTTCATGAATATAGGTTTATATTCATGAAAATAAATCAGACAAAAAGAAAAAATCACTGGAATATAAGAATAAAATTTTATGATTGTAAAAAGATATTTTAAGATTAGCATTTTGAATGTGCTTTCCCAACGCTTGTTCTATCATATATATATATATATATATATATATATATATATATATATATATATATATATATATATATATATATATATATATATATATATATATATATATATATATATATACAGTATATATGAACACTGTTCAATATTTTTAGTGACAAACTGAAGCACTTATAGGAGGCTGTATAATTTGCCAATATAAATTTTCGTGTAGCTATCCAGTCTGCTTGTTAACAGCTGTTCTGTTCACATTATTATTATTATTATTATTATTATTATTATTATTATTATTATTATTATTACTATTATTATTATTATTACTTAAAGATTTGTTTATTATATTTTCAAAGAACCTAGTTTGCTCATTTCTCTTAGATTTTCTGTTTCTTCTGAAAAACAGTTATGTAACTGACAGAAAATGTAATATACACTAGATATCGTATAGTCATGTGTAAAATTTCTGCTTGCTGTGAATTGTCATATATTCATATATGGCTACATGTCATCCCACACGGAATCAGTAAATTATACAGATTTCAATTATTTACATTTACGGACACATCCGTAAAAACCTACTGATTATAAATAACTTAGTTCAAAATCTAGTAATGCCCGTTCCGAGAATGTTGAATTAACGCATGGACGATTAAGTAACGCATGGACGATTAAGTAACGCATGGACATACGAACAAACGCAACAGTAAAGAAAGAACAAATCTGTGCGCATGTCATTTTTAAACCCAAATTCACTCGTGTTTGTAATAGTATTCCGAACACTATTGATAAAATGCTTATACCGAACTCACTATTTTACGATCTATTGGTCTTACTTTTTTCTATGAGCGTCGTATGGGCATTTCTTGGGAGTGATACAGGTGGGCATCCGAAGGTGTTGACAAGTGTGTATGTTACGCAATGTTAAAGCGCAATATATTCAAAAAGAAAACTCCTTTGACGTAACATTCGCGACACTCGAAAAAATTTGGTATTCTCTCAATATGTAATGGAAATGAATACATTTTCTGCACTCTCAGTAGCCATTATAAGACAGTACAGTCTCAAATGGATTCGGATAATAGCCTCAGTATGCCAGTGAGAGAATGCGTTCAAAGATTTTATTGGCAGACTGTTAGTGTGCGTGTCTGCATTTTCCAACCAACGAAGAGTGGGTCGAAAATTTCCATACTGTCCCGCTATATGGGTATTTCTCTATAATTATGAAAATAAAACACATATATGAGTGCTAAAAGAGATGATATAGAAACAATAATATACAATCTAATTTGGCAAGCTGGGTATCTCCATTTACTCAAAATTTGATTGAATCCTTTTAAAATCCAAAGTGTTCATACGAGTAATTCCTAACAAAGCAATCTTCAGAACACCGAGAAATATTTCATACACTTGAGATGAATCTCAAATTCGATGAGAGCAAGTTTTCTCGAGGCAAGAATCATAAGCATTTATGCATTTTCAATCACAGTCTCCGTACAAATTTAATTCATCCATGATCATTCTGGGAAAAATAATAAAATGATCTCTTCCAGTTGAGGAGCAATAGTACGAGTGCCCCCCGATACAACTTTCAGTGAAGCTGATGGGCGTGCGCTTCATTACTGTGTCATGACTTGCCCTAAAATTCAGGAGCAGAGGTCAACAATTTCAAAACTTTGGAGGACCAAGTAATACATCTATCTACTTACAGGAGGGTCCACCAATGACACACTCAGAAGGTTTAAAAACTTTGCATTGTCAAAATAGATTTTCATTTTGGCAGAGAGAAGTGACAGATAGGTGTACATTCTAAGTTAAGGCTGTATGGAAAATGTTTTTTTTTTTTTTCCGTGACGTTATTTGTAACAGTCGTAATGTATTTTTTCCCGATAAAAACAGTTATTAATACTGCCAGACTATGATGATAATTATTCATGTTAAAACTATTGACACTGTTAATACTTTCCAAACATTATCTATTTCTACTGAATACGTGGTTGTATGTAGATGTCCCGTTATTATTACTGTTATTTAATGTTAATGTAACCTACACTACGTACAATGTAATCAGTAGCACTTCGCATCTGTATTTGTTTCATCGCTATTATTACCAATCAAGTCGAAACTGGTGTTGAATTCCACATTGTTAATATTATCATTACTTCCATTTTCATCATTACTACTGTCATGTACAGTATGTGCTATTATTTTATCGTTATTCAAGTTCAGAAGTGTATTATTTAAATGGGGTGTTCTTCCTTTCTTATGTGAATGAAGATGTGATTAATATATATACGTTTAGCTCGCACTGCACTTATTCAGAAGTTAAACCCCAGTGCTGATAACAAGGGTTGCCCCATTGTGTGACTCACCTTTTGGGCGCTCTGTATATGTTTCGTTTATTGATGGTACGGCTCTTACAGGATGGGATGGGGTGCCCAATAAACAACCTCCCACGAGGTATAATGTCATTTTCAGTTCAACTGCAAGTTTTATAGTCCGTCCATTTAATTAAAATAAAGGAAACTAAGATACTGAGACTCCATATTTCCAATTTCACATGTTTAACTTTTCTATTTCGTAGTGAGGCGACTTTTGGCTTGGTCCATTTTGGGGTGAAATGTTTATGGATGAAATATGTAAAAATGTATGGTACAACTTGATTTATGTAACTAACGTATTATTTGATGAAAAAAGAATTGGAACTTTCTTGGTAGACGTTTCGATTCAAGGGGAGTTCAGCAAATTTTTTTCATTAATACTTTTTTTTGTAAACTGATGCATAAATATGAGTAATGATAATCAGTCAAAAATTCCGTTTCTTCATAGAAAAAAATCGGAAGGTTGAAAAATGAGTAAACCGACGAAATTCTTAAATAGAACTGAGCAAGGAGTGACACTGGCCCATCGCCGCTCCCAAGAGACTCTCCTTGTCAGCATCCAGCGGCATCTCAGTCCAGTAGGAGACTCTGCAGAAGGCTGGGATCTGTCAATTAATGTCGTCTGAGGTGTCTAACTGCAGAAGGTCTTTTTACTTCCACCTTAAATGCTCTGGTTCACAGTTTGATGTTATGGAACAACTTATCCTTGTGATTCATAACTTCCCGGCTAGATTTGTCTTTTCTTTCTTCTTAAATGTCTGTTTTCATTTCTTTTTTTATTCTTGCGGTCATTTAGTTATTTCGTGGAAATGAAAAGTAGATATCAAGAACCTAGGTGACTCATAGTAACTTTCATGGAAGTTACTTGAATGGATCTGAAAATATGATATAAAGAACTTAGCTGATGTCAAGTAACGATAAAGCTGCAAAAGACCACAGTAAGAGAGTTACTTAAATGGAAATGAAAATGGGATAGTATACAAGTTGAAATGGAGTTGCATTCCCTAGCAATGACAACACTGATAAGGGTTTTTTAACAGAGGGACACAGCACACACACACACACAGATATACATACATACACACACAAACACACACACACACACACATATATATATATATATATATATATATATATATATATATATATATATATATGTATGTGTGTGTGTATGTATATAATGTGTGTGTGAGAGTGTGTAAATATTATGTGTATATACAGTATTTACATATGTATGTACATATATATATATATATATATATATATATATATATATATATATATATATATATATATATATATATATATATATATATATTTGTATATATATATATATACATGTATATTTACTTTATCACTTACACCATTGTTCTGTTCATTAATACAATTACAGACAGACCTCATGAAATATACTATATATATATATATATATATATATATATATATATATATATATATATATATATATATATATATATATATATATCATCTCATTAAAACATGTTTGCAGTATGCTACCATGTTATGGACTTAGTGCTCACTGTACTTAGCTGGAAAGGATACTGTGGAGTTTCCAGGGAATCCCCTCTACTTGTCCTCTGAGTGGAATTCCCTCATCCCATCGTAAATACCCAACTCGACCTTGCTTATTCGCTTAGCAATATTGCACTACCCACTACAGACATAAAGGTTATGCGTTGCTGTCTTTCTCTTCGTGTGTTTGTTTGTGTGTGTGCTTGTTGATATTTTTTTCATATACAAGTGCTGATGTTATTACGTTCATTCCGTTGTTTATTCTAGTGCGAGATACGATCTATTTGATTGATTTCTTGAAGTATACATGATCGAATGTGTACGTGTGTATGTATGTATATATATATATATATATATATATATATATATATATACTGTATACACACACACACATATATATATGTATATGTATATATATATATATATATATATATATATATATATATATATATATATATATATATATATATATATATATATATATATATATATATCTTAACTTCTAAAAGATTAACAAGTAAAATATCATCTGAAATCCCCTCAAAATCGTTTCTCTCCATTTTTATAAATTATATATAGATCATGACTACTAGTCCTCCTTGTAATATTTCCCACCTGTCAGGCACACTTTTATTTGAAACTAATAATATGTCCGTTTTGGGGATTTCGTAAGCCCCTTGCCTTGCAGTACGTCTGCCTCTTGTACCGTTTATGGCCTAACATTCTCCCAGTCTTTTTCCTATCTCTAAAATCCCGATATCCAGTGATGCTTCCTTGAGCCTTTTCAATCTCTCACTGCTACTTATACGTACCAGGGTAGATCCGTGGTTCAAAAGTTGAATGGGTTACTGTGAGTTTCAGATTATTTGTGGAAGAGACTGTTGACGATGTAAGAACAGTTCAAAGGTTGAAGAATGAAAAGGCGCCATGTTCTAATGGCATTAAAAATGAGATGCTACAGTATGGTAATGGTAATTAAAATTTAAGAGTATATAATGTAAAAATCCAGTTATAAATTTTTGTTAGAATAAGAAGACGTGAGAGAGATTTGTTTTGTGCGGATATGTGTTGTTTCCAATGCTCTTTAATATTTTGTGGCGTGAAGTTATGGAGTCATCGGAAAAAGAACTGAGTGTTAGCAAAGGTCAGGTAAGGGGGGTAAATGAATGTCAGTATAGATGGTGGAAGAATGAAGTGATTCATATACGTATTTGGGAGTAATGCAAAGGCTAACGATCGATAAGATGACCGAAGAGTTCAGTCACAAAACAGGTGAAGCAAGGAAACAAAGTTATCTCTGCAAAAGTTTTGAAAAAGAAGAGGAGTTCCAGTGGAAGAAAAAGTTTCATAAAGTGTGAATGTTGAATGTAGATGAGAGGAAAGAATTTAGAAGCTGTTGAAACTAATTGTTTTCTCTATTAGTTATGAAATGATAGTTTTAGCAAAATGAGAAATGTTGAGATATGAAAGTATGGTAGGGAGATTAGCATAGGTGAAGAACTGATTAGTATTTTCAGGTTGTTCACGTGAAAGGAATGAAAAACGAGATGTTTGTACATTAATGAGTAATTCTTAAATATACGATAACAGAGAAGTGGAAGACTGCGAAAATATTGGTTGGAAAGCGAAGAAGGGATGAAGCAACCTGCTGCTGTTAAACCTTCTGTATAGGTCAGTGCTAGAGGTCTCGGGCTCCGTCTTGTGCCTTCTGGTCTCGGCGATTTGTCCCAAGGCCAGCGCGAAGCCACAGTATGTGTATGTATTTTCATTATATCTCAAGTTCAAGGAATGAAACCCGAATGTACTTGACAGCATGTAAGTTTCCATTGTCACAATCTACGTCTTTAAATATAGGTAAAACAGTTTACACCTTTATCGTATCAAATTTAAGAATGTTAATTTAACAAGGAATAAATGTTGCCACTGAACACAAAAGACTTGTTTGTAATTACTTTTTTTATTTAATAAAGTACATTTCTCTTTAGTCCATTTAGAATGCGTTTAGCAGCATCAAAAACAACTCAACGCAAGTTTTTTTTTTTTTTTTTTTTTTTTTAACTTACCAGTGTTTTTCAGTCTACTAAAAGTGTCTCATAGAAAATGGTGATTACAAATCACATTTGGATGTATCAGATTTTTACAGTATCTGAAAACTTGATTTCTTTTTTTTTTTTCTCGGCTTTATATGCAGTGCATTATGCCAGTACAAGTTGCTGAGATTAGTTAAGAACCAAAAAGTTAAAATCAGAATTTAATATTGGCTGTAAAACAGTCGTCCAGATTAAAGTAATAGCGTACCTATCCCGCGTACAATTCCAAGTTGATGCGTCATGACATAATTCTTATGATCTTGACCTTCATTTCCGACGTAAATAATTACACCAACACCCACGTCTCTCTCTCTCTCTCTCTCTCTCTCTCTCTCTCTCTCTGCTGTCTACATAAACCGAAAAGAACCAAAGGTGGTGACAACAATGACGTAAGTATGTTAGTGGGCAAATAAATGAGGCCCAGTAGTTGCACAAGCTAAGTAAATTCATGATCCATCGGTTTTTTATACAGATCGTGTCTTTGGTGTCCATGAAAAATAAATTTCCGGAAGTGGAAAATTAGGCACTGGCTGCCAATAATGACCAACTCGTATACATCTGTCTTTCATGCATAGACTGCTTTGCTTTAATCGTTTGATTTTCTTGTCTTCCTTCTTTGGTAGATGATAGCCTGGTACGTTTCGGGAAAGCATGTAAGGTGGAAAGGATTAAAAAAAAAAAAACTCTCGTTTCACGAGCCGTGGCATGATTCGAACCAACTATTTTTGTCATTTGTATACGGTGTCAGGCGTATTCTTTTTTACTGGAAATGTACATCATAACTTGCCAAGCAATACGGCAGCGTGGCAAGCAACAAAAAATTGCCAAATTAGCCAGGCTATAGCCTTAGCTAAGCAAGCAGCTCACCCTAATCCTGAACTTATTCTTTCAAAATTTGCATTTCGCTCTAGGGATGCTAAGAAAATAACTGATAATCTTGATAGCCTCTAGGCAAAGTTCACGAAATTAGGTCAAGTGCACTCCGGTTACTTCAAATACTATCATGCATTTTCTGCGTTATTAGTAATCTTTTTGATAACAGGGTAATCACTGAAGAATGTGCAAAGCCGTAATTTGTCCTCTATGTTAATTACATGCATCTATTGAACTGCCTGAATTAAGTTTCTTCTTATTAACACTATTTAACTGGTTTGTTGATTGATGGAATGATCAAAATATCGCAGTATTATCTGGAACCTTGGCTTTAAACGTACTTTCTTGACGCAGACAAACCCAAACAATAGTCCTGGGGTCAGCCTTGGATTCGGACAATCTGACCTTGGACTCAAATGGTGTGGAATTAAACTCGGTCTTAGCCCTAGAAGTTTTGTACTCACTAAAACACTGGTTAAATATAAAATTGTTTAATTTTGCGTAGTCTGTGAGTCCATCTTTAATTCACCTGTTAAACTATGAACATAACAGTAGCAACTATTTTTCTCCCTGGAACTGCACTGTATTTGGGAGATGTTTGAATGTTGAATATTATATATATATATATATATATATATATATATATATATATATATATATATATATATATATATATATATATATATATATATATATAATATATATATATATATATATATATATATATATATATATATATATATATATATATATATATATATATATATATATATAATATATATATATATATTTATATACTATATAGCTTGATAATAAATGATATTGCCAAGGCCATGTAGAACACTTTATTTTGAGAGCTTTTTATAATCTCATCATCAGGCTGAAAATTATTGACAAAAGGTAAAAATCATTGAAATTACAATAAAATGAAGTGTCTTACTAAAACTTTAACAGAATGGGTAAAACAAATAAAAAGATACAAAACTTAGAATGCAAATAGAAATGAAGATTAATAAAGCCACTAAAATATAGAAAGAACAGAAAGTACAAACTGAACGTACAACATAAAAATACAAACAAATAAAATGCAAACATAAAAACAAGATCTTTTTGCTCAAACAGACTGGACCTCCCAATTTCAAACTTTGTTTATAAAGATGAAACCGGAACTGAACAACAACTTGTCCTGTATACAATTAGTAATTACTTTTTCTTAGAATGTACGCAATAGGTCAGCAGCCATTTTACTTAGGTTTAGTTTGCATTTTGTCTCCTTTTTTTGTTTGCATGTTTTATGTTTGTATTTTTATGTTGCATTTTTAGCTTGTACTTTCTGTTCTTTGTGTTTTATTAGCCTTTTTAATCTTCGGATCTATTTCCATCGCAAGTTCTGTATCTCTTTATTTGTTTCACCCATTCTGTTAAGGGTATAGGAAGATGCTTCATTTTATTATGATTTCAAGAATTTTTACGTTTTGTCCATTTTACAACCTGCTGATGAGGTTATATACCTTGAAAACTCGTAAAACAAAGTGTTCTACGCGAACTCCTAAATATTATTCATTATCAAGCTAAGATTTCCAGGTATACCTTATTATTGAGTATATATATATATATATATATATATATATATATATATATATATATATATATATATATATATATATATATATATATATATATATATATATATATATATATATATATATCTCAAATCACAAGTGACTAAGGAAACAGGCCATTTTCTATATTTTTCATCTTTATTCCGACGTTTCGTAATATTACCTTTATTACATCTTCTGGGAATCTGTCAATAAACATCATAAAATTATAGAACAATCTTTAAAAAATTTAAAAGAGCAGTAAAAAAACTAAAATTTACAATTACAAAGATCTATTTAAAAGCTAAGACCAACCAACCTTCAGTTTAGAGAGAGGAAGACTGAATGACACGAGAGAGAAAAGAAGGAGAAACGTCAACTAAGATACAGTTGGATCGAAGAGGTTTGGGTATTCAACTGGGGAACAAGCTGCTTAATGAGCAACGACTCTAGAATGGGTAGTTCGTGAGGATTTCGCGTTTGCCCTATGACGCAAAAATCGTCTCTCTCGATATGAGTTTTGCAAATTTTTGCAGGATTCCTAATATTCGAATGCTCAGGGTTGGAGAGCCTACTTCCTGTGCGAAAACTTATTCCGCGATGAGAATCGATTTTGACCCTCAGTAACCTCTTCGTAGATCCCACATAAGTCCTAGAGTTACACTTTGGGCAAATATATTTATATACTACATTAGAGGTCAAGAAGGGGCTTAATCGATCTTTACACTTAAAGAAAGACCCAATGGTTAAGGGATTTTTCGGAATTAGTTTAGTACTGACTGCATTATAATGATTTCGTATGATCTGGATAAACCTTTTTCTGAAGGAGTCATCATGTAAGAATGGAAACTTAGCATAGATGATTAACTTCGGTACCGTGATAACTGTTTTAGTGTCGTTGTAAAACTGATTATTAAGGAAACTACGAAGCATCTTAAAAAAAAGTTTTTGAGGGAAGCAATTGTTCTTAAAATATTCCAAAAGGTAATTTATTTCCTGATTGAAAGAATGCCAATTTGATGTAATAAAAAATGCCCTATGGAGTAAAGTTGACACTGAATTAAGCTTAAAATTATAAAAACATGAGCTATAATAATTAGATCCTAAACCTTTAAAAGCTTTCTTTATAAAAACAGAGGTGTTAAAAGAACCAGAAAACCATGTTGAGCAGCTAATGCCAACAATGTATGGGCAAATTCAAATCTCACTACAGGACTAAAGGTTTCATCATAGTCAATACCTAACTGTTGTGAGAAATCTTGAGCTACTAATTTTGCTTTATATGAACTCACATTGCCATCTGGTCCAATTTTCTCTCTAAATACCCATTTGGATTTGATAGACTTCCTTTCCTTAGGAGATTCAACCAAGGACCGCACATTACTGGCAATTGAATCCAGCTCGTTTTGCATAGCCTGTTTCCAATAAGAAGATTCTGGACTGGTGAGAGCTTCTTTGATAGTAGATGGTTTATTTTCTCCTACACAAGAGTATCCCATTCACCAAATTGATCAAGGCCTTTTCTGCTTCTTGTAGACCATCGAACGTCAGAATCTGAGTTTGTAGTTTCTTCTACATCACCGTCATGTCCAACTTCAAATTGAACTCATTTTTCTGGAGAACTGTTGGTCTCCTTCTCAGCTGATGAAAATTGACTTTCATCAAATATGACATCTCTGGTGTGCACAACCTTCTTTAGATTTAAATCATAGAGACGATAGCCTTTTGTTTTTGATCCATAACTGAGACGAATGCACCTCTCTGATTTGGGATCAACTTTTTCTCGCTCATCCTTAGGAATATGAACATGAGAAACACACCCAAAAGTTCGAAGATGCTTTACATTAGGCTTGTGACTATCCAAAGCCTCACAGGGAGTCATATCATTCAAAGCAGTAGCAGGACTTCTGTTGCGCACATAAGCTGCAGTTGACAAAGCCTCAGCCCAAAACAACTTTGATAACTTTGAATCAGAAAACATGCATCTCACTGTCTCTACCAAAGTTCTAGTCATGCGTTCTGCTAATCCATTCTGTTCGGGAGTTTTAGGAATTGTCTTTTCATGACATATTCCCTCCTTCTCGACAAAATTTTCAAACTCAAATGAAGTATACTCACCGCCGTTATCAGTGCGTAAAATTTTGATGTTCTTATCATACTGCTTTTCAACAGAAGCTTTCCGATTCTTAAAAGTGCTAAAAATCTCACTTTTATTTGTCAGTATATACACCCAAGTATAACTTGATGCATCATCAATAAATGCTACAGAATAAATTCCACCACCTAGAGAGCTAGGATTTAATTTTCCACAAACATCACTGTGAATTAAATCAAGTATTTCTGTTTCTCTTTCACCTTCAACACTGGAAAATGGAACTCAGTGGCTTTTACCATTACAGCAATTTTCACATACAAAAATGTCTCTAGTGATTTCACAATCAATATCCTTAGCTATTTCTTTAGCCACTAATTTTCTCAAATTGTTCATACCTAAATGACAAAATCCTCTGTGCCATAAAATTTCATTAGAAGAGACATTAGAACAATATGCACCTACTTCATGATAACAATCAAGACAAAACAAGTTTCTGATATTGTTTCCTATGGCTACCAATTCCCTTATTTTATTGAAAATCTTACATGATAAGTTCAAGAAAACTTACTGTTTTACCACTTTGAACAGCTTTAGAGTCTGATATGAAATTGTGAGCTAATTCAGATAAAAGCAAAACTTTCTCCAAAACACAAGTTTTTACTTTATGATCTGGAAGCTTAACTTTCAGTCTAACACTACCTGCACCAACTACAGACAAAAGTCTACCATCACCTGCTTCAGTGTTCCGTGAATTAGAAAATTCTACAAAGTCAGAAAAATACTTCTTACTATTACACATATGCTGAGTGGCACCTGAATCTATAATCCAGTCATTATTGGCAACAGTTGTAGATAGAACACTGGCAAATAAAGTTGCATCATCATCACTACAATTAGTTTTAGTGACATTTACCTGTCTCGAACTGTCTTTTTCTTTCTTACATTTGGCAATATATTTAAAACAGTTCTTCTTGATGTGACCACTTCTGCCACACTCAAAACATTTAACCACCCTTTTGAAATTCTGTTGAGTCACCAATAACTTTTCTTCATTTAACCTTATATCATTCCGACTAGCACTATTCACTTTTTCTTCCTCATGAAGAAGCTGCTCTGTAACACACTCCTAGGATGGTACTTCGTCCATTGCTGTCACTAAAGTAGCAAATTGATCAGGAAGTGATGCCAACAAATTTATCACCTTATCTTCATTTCAATGGGGTTTCCAATAACTGCTAATTCTTCAAACAGTTCAATAAAACATTTTAGTGGTTCATGTAAGGAATTCCCTAGTTTAAGTTTCATGTCATACAAGTTTCTTTTAAGGCGCAATTTGTTAGCCCAAGTCTTTTTCTGAAAGGTATCTTGCAGTTTCTGCCATACTACAGAAGGTTCAGTAGGATCACCAACAACATATAACAATTAAGGTTCTATCTATGGCCAACACAATTGTAGTAAGAGCTTTACCACAGCAAAAATTATACTGTCCCAGTACTCCAGCATCACCAGAGGGTGGAGCACTCGCAGTTCCTTCCACTGTGCCTAGTAAATTACCTCTAAGCAAATGCATTTTTACCTGCACTTTAAATGTTGGGTAATTTCTCTCATTTAGAGGAACTAAATTCTGACCTTAACAGGCTCCATCTTGGCCCACTTTGCATTTTCAGTAGCCCTGTTCTTAAATACACTAGCCCAGCTAGGCTACAGAAACACCGACGATTCTTTGAGTTTTTCAAGTCTGTTCATTCTACATTAATACTGCTTTATCATATTTCCCTTGTGCCTGGGCCCTTAACCAATGTTGAGTATTTTCATTAAAGAGTTAGGTTATGGACACAGAAACACTCAGGTTCGTAAAAACCCTTATTGAGTAAATGAAATATAAAACAGATTAAATGTAGCTAGTAGAAGAACAACAGGGAACTGGCCTGTTGACCACCAAATTCCAGAAACAACAGTGTGAACAAAAGTTTGTTAGGTATTTCTCCACAGAAAAATAAATCTCATTACTTGTTATAGATATCAATTAAACTAACATATAGCATTAGTAAGAATCCAAAAATATTCTGCCTTGTTTTCTTGCATCAAATAATAACAAAACAAAACTTAAAGACATATAGATATTTTTCAATCAAAAACACATCTACAGAAAACTGTGAAAAACACATTCAAGGTGGACTTAAATAAACATTATCAGCAAAAAGATGTATCAGACAAAGAGCGGGCTTTGGCTCGAGATTAAGGTTATCTCAGCAGCTTAGTGCTGAACCTGTCACTAGGCTGCTCTCAACTCAACTGGTCTCATTTTCTTGGGGTTGTTCTGATCAGACCCCAGATCTGCCAGTGTTCATAGCCATAAGCAATTCAGGTGTTTTGGGCAAATCCTGCCTTAGGCCCTTTACGTGGCTGGCGAGGATGGCAGCCTTCTGTGTGTGGAAAGCGTTCTTGGCCAGTACAAGTCATTAAGAGATTAAGTTATTTACTTTGAGAAGGCTTAGCGAGGGAAAGTACAGACCCTGACTCATTTAATGGGCAAAACTTAATTTACAGGGAAATGTCTTAAGGCTGCTTCCTGTTCTGAGTGTTATTTTCCCCAAGTTTTAGCATGAAGGCTGCCAAGAAGTGGATACTTCTAGCAGCTCCTCCTACAAGTAGACACTGTACACCTCCTTCAGGTGTGAATGTCTGCAAATCAGCCTGAAATGCTTTGCAAAGCATGTTAGATTAAAATTATATCAAGGTGAACGCTTTTAATAATGAACAACTAAAGGTTATACTTAGGCAGCACCTGCAAAGTTTAATACTACTTTGTGTAACTTTTAATATAAAATGGATTTAACTTGTGGTTAAGCCAGTTACACAGATGATACAATAGTGATACTTAAGGTATTACAAATACAATGTTGCATGCATATAGGATAGGATGGATTTCTGCCTGTTAGGGTAGAGACCCAACTTAGCTAAAATAAATTACAATTTCATACAAAGCTAAAAGCCTTTATACATTCGTGTGGCTACTCATTTGGTGAGTGCCCTGTTACCTTCCTGAAGTGGTGGCACTGCGCCAATTGTGGCACTAGTGTCATCAGGGCCTAGTGGCTATGTGATATACAATTTATTTTCCCTTTAGAGGGTTTTAAAATAAGGAAAGTCAAAGACTTGAAGTGCCAAAGTGTCTGGCGGTTAACACTCTGCATTGGTCAGAGTGTGATGCTTAGTAGGGCAGTTAGGCAAGGTAAATGGTTAGTGGTTACAAGGTTTAAGTTAAGTTAAAAATGATTAAAATTACAAGAGAAAAGTAAGTTACACTTTCACAAAGAGTGAGAGTAAAGGGAGTAACCTGGCATCCGACTCTGGTTGGGTGCCAAGGTACTCAATTAAAGTGAGGCGTTGTGCCGGAGGAGCACGAGTGCAAGGAGAGCTCTGCATCTCTCATAGGCTACCTGGATTTTCTATGCCTCTGACTTTTCTTCCTTGAACCTCTTTTAGGTTGATGGTTTGACAGTTTAGGAGGATCCGTGAACCCAAGTCCGAGGGAGGCACTGAGGTGCCACCTGTTCTGGCTGCCATGATAACTGAGGCAAGGGTGGTGCCAACAATTTCTACCATCTGCCATCACAGTTCCTTAGGCTCTGTGACCAGCTGAGATATGGAACCTCATCTTCTGAAGACTGGGAGAGAGGATGGAGTTTTTGTGGGCGTGCGAGGTTCGCAGGTTATGATGGCCAACTCAGGCACGGGTTGTGAGGCCACGCCCGGCGTTGAGCTTCCACTGAGGTCAGGAAAATCTGGAAGGGACCCTAGTAAACTTTGGGTTGGCTCTGTTACTAACACTGGTAGCAGGGCCACTCTGGCCAAAGAGACGGGGGCCAGAGTGGGATCTCCTGAAGGTAGAACTATGGCATGCTCCGGCACAGGCACTAAGGTGGGACAAGGCACAGGAGTCAAATTTGGAATTGACTCAACGTTCTGGATGGACGGAGCGTGGCACTATTCAGGGCGCTCAAGTGGCACTGGCAGGGAATTTGAGGCAAGTTTGGGATCTCCTAAAGGGAGATCGACGGTGTGCTCTGGCACTTGCACTAAAGCACAGCCCGGCATGGGAATTAAATCTGGTGAGAGCTCAACGACCAAGACAGATGGAACCTGGCACCGCTCAGGTGCCACTGACAGTGTTTCTGAGGCAGGTCTCTGAGGATTATTTGTACCTGATGGAGATGGTGAGGGGTCAGAACCCCTGGGTTGTCTTGAGTTAGGTGGAGACAGAGAGTCCTGTCCCAGGAGGAGTTCATAGCCCCCAGGAAGGTAATTTGCTACTGCAAATGTGCAGAGCTTGGTTCTGTGGGGCCTGGTGACCCTCAAACGAACTGTTTGGAGAATCAACTTTACATAATTGATACTCTCGATGGCAATGAGTTTATGCTTCTCAATTTTAGCCCCATAAGGCACCTTGTCTTCCCATATCAGGGAGATTTGCATGCCAGTGTCTTCAAAAGCTTTGACCTGGTGTGCAGGGTAGCTACCTCGTGGAGGTGCCACAATTATAGGGCCCTCGGCTGGAGGGCCTAGAGATTGATGATTAGTAACAGCTAGTGCAATGGTGCGTGCAGCTGCTGTGCTAGGGCAATTCTTCCAGAGGATGGAGTGCCCATAGACTTTACATGCAGTGTAATAAATCTTTCTGAAGTCCTTTTGAGGAGCTGGTGAAAGTTGAGGATGTTGCTTGGATTGATCAGGGGTGACGTTGCAGCGGCTCCTCCCTTAGACCGGCACTGGGATTCCAAGTGCCCCTTCCTTTTGCAATGAGTGCAGACAGGAGTTTAGAAGGGGGCCCATTCTTTAGTTGGGCTTGCAATAAGGTGTGACTTGGGGGGGTGATCTTCCGATCCAGGGAACTGGAGGAAGGATGATAAGTGTCCAAGTCGTCCATTAAGTGGCAGCACTCGTTTCTTGCATAAGTAAGTGGCTAAGGAGCTTGGACCATAATAGAAGAAATCCTCCAGCTGTATGCGCTTGAAAAGTCCCTTAAACGTTGTGATGTCGAGGGTTTCCAACCAACACTTAACAACCCAAGTCTTATGACAGGCCCATTCTGTCCAAGTCTGACCCGCTTCCTTTGGTTGGCCATGCCAATGTTGTCTCCAGCATTCAGGGGTAATTTTGTAGGCCTTGATCATGTCCTTCCTGACCTCTTCAAGGCCCCCCTGATTGCCATCAGTTAAGGAGCGGAAAGTGACTAGGCCCTTGCCGCCCATGTGTTTGCTAAGGATCAAGGAGATTTCCGCTGCGGTAGGCTCAAGATTTGTGAAGACGCGTTCCACTTGTTCGAGCCAGGCCTCAGTTTCACCGTCATTCCACTTTGGAATTAACGAGCTTATGCTATTGAGGGTGGACTGTGGAGTGGCCAGAGTGGGATGCTTGTCCCTATGTTGGGCGAGTGCCATGGCACTCTCCTGGTGAGACTTTTCAAGCCCTTGCTCATGGTTGTGCTGGCTTTCCTTTTCTTGTCTTTCTAGTTCAGCGAGGGCTCTTTTCTCCTGGGCCAAGGCTAGTTCAAACTCTCTCCCTCTCCTCCTTTGCTTCTTTCTCCTTCCTTTCTGCTTCTCTCTCCATTTCTGCTTCTCTCTCCTTTTTTAGCGGCAGCTACTTGTTCTTGGACCCACGTGTTCAGTTGCTCCCCCAGGGGGTTCAACCCCTTCCCAATTTCCAGAAAGGCCCCTTAGCCATTGGCAGACATGTGGCTGCAGTTGTTGTGGGCCTAAGGTTCCAAGCAAGGTGTAAAGTAGGTAGGTTGTTAGCTGTGCAAGCAATTGCACGGAATGGAAATGGCACTCTGCTTTGGCAGGGTGTGGTTATGCAAGGGTGTGGGCCAGTGGGCAGCCCCACTCGTAAATGAGAGAGTACCTGTGGTAGGCTACTCAGTAATGGGAGTGCCCCCTTGGTAGGGTGCCACTGGCACTAAAGGTGAAATCGTTCCAGAGGACTAATTGATGGATCCGCAGGGTGGAAATAGATGGCACTGGGCCTTATGCTAATTGCAGTAATTCAGGCGAAGGACTGCAAGTACTGTGCAGTGCTCCCTAATAAAATGGGGTGACACTGGGCGCATTCCTTGAAATGACTAGCTGGCTCTCAAGGGCCCAAACGGGTTACCTAAAATCCACAGTAAGGTAAAGGATACGCTGGTGGCACTCAGTGCCAAGAAAGTGCTATATAGTTAAAGTACAAAGGACAATCACTCTGTCGAATGAAGAGGTGCGGTTCCAAAGAATGGGTTTGTTTGTTCAAGAGAACGGTTTTGGTTTGTTCTGAAGAAGAGTGATTTGTTCCGAAGAACAGTAATTTGTTCCGTAGAACGGTAAATTTGTTTCAAAGAACGGTAATTGATTATATGGTACACAGATGGTGAGTGAGTTTAGTGACCAGATTTATGGCACCCGGGAGTGCTGATTCGTTCTGGTGAATCAAGTAAAATTAAAACCCATGAGTGTAAAGTAAATGAGATGTGAGCATTAATGGGTCTGTGAGAATATGGCAGGGTTTGTGAGCATATGAACTTCCAACTTTTAAATAGCTTACATTCGTGAATTTTGTTTGCTTTTGCACAAGCAACGTGTAATGCAATAGATTGTAACCAATAACAATGTTCACAGATAGAAATATACCCTGGTAATGATACTTACAATCAAGGGTGCAAAACCTTATCTCAAAGTGAGGGAAGTAACCTTAAGGAAGGATTACATTTGTTACAAAGTGGATTCTTATCGAAGAATTACCACAGTCAGTAAAATGTAATTATTTTACTACCATAAGTTATTGACAGTACATAATAAAATTAGCTTGCATGTGACCTAAATAAGGTTAAAATGATGTCGTAAGATTTGTCCTGATCACGTTTGTGTGAGAGGGAGATACGTCAAC
>NC_089748.1:79189149-79204149 GCF_040412425.1 Macrobrachium rosenbergii
CTTATGCGTAATATAGGAAATGCATTTTCAGCATTCAAGGCCACAGTTACACTTGGATTCAAACACGTGGAGAGGAAAACTTCACTACAATTATATCGCCCTTTCTTTGAGAGAAGAACCACAATAAAACCGCATCTCTTCGGGATCTCAATGCGGGAACGAAATCCTTGACGGAAGCATTCAAAAAGGTTACCATCCTCCACGCAGAGGATCCGGTAAGCGTCCCGGTTGACTATTCTACTGCGTCGATCAGGGGAATCCCCGAATCGACGTGCTCGAGGGTCAACATACTTATGTGTGTGTGCGTGTATATATATATATATATATATATATATATATATATATATATATATATATATATATATATATATATATATATATATATATATATATTTATATATATATATATATATATATATATATATATATATAAATATATATATACTATATGTATGTATATATATAATTTATGTAATTTATGTGTGTGTGCGTGTGTGTGTTTACTTGTGTGGTGCACCTCTAAACGTGCATAATTTTGCGTGCAGATAATCGATATATTTAATTCACCGAAAATAAGGAAATCTGATTTCGGCTCATAATTTCTCCGCATCACGTTAAATTTGGGATCATTCACATACAATCGTTAACATTTGATATTTCTGCAATTATTGTGACTAGCGACTTGGTTTGGTAATCTACAAATATTAAGTATTTTTCAATCGAATGTATTTCATTGTAGGAACAGTAATATATAAGATGTAATGTTTTGATTTCAAACTGAATTCATAAACAATTCTTCAAAACACATCATGATTGAATTCTATTTTATTTTTTTTTTATCTTTTTCATTTTATTTATTTATTTATTTTTGCGATTTGATGGTCATTGTGGGATATAACAGGTTTCAATTAAATGGATTTGAATCATTGTATATTTGGTTCCTCTTTTGGAGACTGTTTTAGCCTTTTATTCTGGTGATAAGTAATTTCAAGGTTAACTGATTATTTACCTCATAGGTAATTTCGCCTTTTTTTTTTGTCTGTGTTGTTCTTACAGTTTAACAGTACAGTTAACAATAACACGTTAACGTCTGTTAATGTGTTATTGTTAATTTTAATTTATTATTATCAGATATTTCATACAACTTTTATGTTGAACGAAAAGAGATATTTCATTTTTAATCGCATTTTATTTTTTTTAACTGAAAATTAATTTCCCCTAAAGACTTATTTCTTGCTGAGACGATTCTATTATTTCCCTTCCGTTTGTGAGATGAGGTTTAAGGACTAAAACGTATCTTGAATATGCACAGTTAATATTTGTGGTTCAACTTGATACTTGCTCTGTTGTATGTAATTGTATTAATGTGTTCAGGTGTGTCATTTTTTTAGAAACGTTTATGTGTGTGTGTATACACACACACACACTAAATATATATATATATATATATATATATATATATATATGTATATATACTGTATACATATACATATTATATATATATACATATATACATGGCGTCGTAACTTTAATCATATTTTCTTTTTATAACCTTTGATCCGACACTAAAGATTTTGACTGACATGAACGGTGTTTTAGTTGCGTCTATGTTTCGGTTAATTAATCCTGACCGAACTCAGCTGCAGAGTTGAACTGATTATATATATACATACATGCATACATACGTACATATATATATATATATATATATATATATATATATATATATATATATATGTGTGTGTGTGTGTGTGTATATATTAAATATATATAATATACTTATTTATATGCATACACACAAATACAGACACACACACACACACACACATATATATATATATATATATATATATATATATATATATATATATATATATATATATATATATATATATATATATATATATATATAATCAGATGTTTCAGTTAATTAATCTGACCAAACTCAGCTGCAGAGCTAAACTGATTATATATATATATATATATATATATATATATATATATATATATATATATATATATATATATATATATATAATCAGTTTAGCTCTGCAGCTGAGTTTGGTCAGGATTAATTAACCGAAACATAGACGCAACTAAAACACCGTTCATGTCAGTCCAAATCTTTGGTGTCTGATCAAAGGTTATAAAAAGAAAATATGATTGAAATTACGACGCCATGTAAGGAAGTCGAAATTTCTGTCATAGCCAGAATCAACGGCAGCCTATTTATCTAAATTGAAAATAGGCGGAGAAGCGTCATCTTTATCATTACGAGTAGAATTGCTTCAAATAGTAAATGAACATCAAACGCCCAGTGCAACCAGTCGCAATCAAGTGGCTACGTAATGAAGCTTTTAGAAAATTATTCCTGCAGATTTCGCAAGATTCCTTCTTTGGCATTCACATCCGCCTAGGGACGTGTTGTCTGGAACTTGCCCTGATGCAGGATTTCCCAGCGGATCGTCTTAGAAGATTTGGATTGTTTTCTTTGTTCTTTTGTCTGCGGCTTTTTGTCAGTATATCTCTTTTTGATATTGAGAATGTAAGGATGTATCAAGAATGATCTCGCTGAATGGTCGTCGCAGCCACTCTTGAATAACCTTCTTTAAATTATGATTGTCTATATCTCGACAGGTACTCTTTATGTTTCGAAGTTTAATACTCTCTTTGACTTTATACTTGTGTATACCCTGTTTATTACAATGCACCCATCTGGTTGCAAATTCTACAATATTTGCAACCAGATGGGTGCATTGTAATAAATACAGGGTATACGCAAGTCATTCTTTTGACAATCACATTTATATCAGATGAACGCTGTCTTTCCTGTTAATAAATCAGTGTTCGTCTTTGCTATTATGCCGGCCTTGGGTCAGTGTTACTCTGTTAGCACAAGCAGCAAAAGACTGGGACGTGATAGGTTGATTGCTTCTGTTTTCACCAGTAGATGGATATTGAACCGCTTATAACCTTAAAGTTTAAGCTGCAAGTTTATAAGCGCAAAAAGTAGTCCTATTTTAGATTGTCTTTCGTATAATACACTCACTATTTTTAATGTCACTCGCTATTAAGTGCCAAGTGATTGGTCGACTTCCCTCGTTATATTTTTAGCATTTTTCATTGATGGCAGCCATGAATCTTTTAGGGAATTATACTTTTGCAGACTGCACAGTCCTTTGGTAATTATACTTTGGTATTACTTATAGGTAGCCCTAAATATATTGCTGTTGAAAGATATAAGATTAGGAATACAGGCAAGAAATTGAAATAACCTGACTATGTATTAGACAGGGCATTAGATGCGTCAAAAAAGACTTTGTATCAAAACATAAAAGAAACTTAAAACACAAAAAATCTGCTTGTACTACCATATAGTAGTCCTGTGAAAGATATCCCCCGTCATCTTAGTAATTTTGGAGTTAATGTAGCATTTAAGAACAATAAAACAATGAAACATGTACATATGAAGAACACTCCCAACAATACTAAAGGATGTGTATATAAAGCTCCATGTAAGTTTTGTGGTAAATTTTATATTGGTCAGACTGTAATAGCACTGGAAAAGAGAATAGAACCGCATAAAAAATGTGTAAGCTGTGAACAGTGAAATTTTTGTACATGTTAGTGAGAACAATCATACATTCAACTAGACAGGGGCAAAATAGAGAGTTTATCCGAATAATGCACTCGAAATAAATATCTTTGAGTCTAGCTTTATAAAATAAGGTTATTGTTATAACATGAATATTAGTCAAGGCATGTATAAACTTGATCCAATAATTTCAGAAGAAATTTATGAAATGTCTGAATTTTAAGGAAGATAGTAGATATGTATGGAAAAAAGATAATCATACTTGTAAACACAGTACCTGTCCCTAGCACTGATGAGTTTGGTTACCCCTCTCTTTGACATCTGCCGGGTGTAAATTTTTAGTCTCTAACAGTTTTTACATTTGTCGGGACTGTTCCCCTAGCATTTACATTGTGATTTCTTCCACTGTGAATCAATCCTTCATAAATGGCTCCCAAATAAAGTCGAAACTGGTAAGGACCTACACCCAGTCTTATTTTTTCACCTGTGATACTCAAACTATGTGTTGTGTGATTATAATATATATATATATATATATATATATATATATATATATATATATATATATATATATCTTCCTCTAAACAATCTTACTGCCACTCCCCTCCCACGGCGCCCCAGCTTTCTGAGACCCCTTCCCTACATTGGAAACTTTTCCTGGCCTCTCACACCTTTAATCCCTCTCCCAGTCTGTTTATGAGTTTAAGCAGTGTCACCAACATTTCCTTAGGCCACCCAGCATTGCCACCCATCGGAGAGCGTTGTTTTCAAATTTTAAAAATTAATATATATATATATATATATATGTATATATACACACATATATATATATATACTGTATATATATATATATATATATATATATATATATATATATATATATATATACATATACACAAGAGAACATTTTATCATTGTTGATATTTCATCTCAAATATAATGTTAACATTCACAGTAAAATAGTAATAAAAATATTTATACACTAATGCAAAATTTGTCATGAAATTTGTCATAGATGTTGTCAACACGTTGAGCTATATATAACTCGTCTCCCTTTCCCTCAGTAGGGGATATTGAATGCATTTCTCTGTCTCTCTTTAGGTTGCCAATTTTAGTGTTTTTCATCTTTGATACAACGAAAATTATGAGAAAACATAGAAATAAAAAATGAGAAAATGCAGTAAAAGTAAAAATGACAATAGTGTACAGTAAAAATAAAAAAAAAAACTGAAGGAGCGTGTATGCATTCGTGTTATTGGACCCCAGGGACCAAATATATACTAAATATATATATATATATATATATATATATATATATATATATATATGTATATATATATATATATATATATATATATATATATATATATATATATACATATATATATATATATATATTATATATATATATATATATATATATATATATATATAATATATATATATATATTTGGTATATAGTTGGTCCCTGACGGTCCAACATCTATGACAATAAATTTTTGCATTAGAATGCATACACGCACTTCTCAGTTGTAGAGTCAACTAAAAAACAAAAAAAAGCTAGTTATTAACATCAACATTGATGAAAAGCCACATGTAGATGTAAACACACACACACACACACACAGGCATACAAGTATAGCATCTGTGTTATTATGAGGTGAAATTAAAGCTCATTTATTCCAATGAAACAAATTGATTAGTTACTCTTTAGTTGTGTTCTTAAAATGAACTTGCTCTGGACTCGTCATCATTGAGAGATACCATATGTATTAAAGATATAAATGTAGGATGTTTTACACACAGATTCCATGTTCTGGCAAAATGAGAAATCAGTGATCCTAACAAAACAGAAGATTAATGATAACTTTTTAAAATAATATTCTTAAAAATAACATACTTAAAGAGGCCAGTCGACAGCGCAATATGAATTATATAAAACTTGGCATAATTCAGGGTAAAGAAACACTATGAATTATAACGATAAAGTTACCAAAGTACTCGTATAAGTAAAACAAATGACATATACCATATATACTTATGTATCATCCGATCTCGTCATATGCAACCCTCAAAAATTTATCCCCAAGACATGATTTCATCATAAATCTTATGTATCATGCGAGTTGCATTTTTGATAGGCCACATAACATTAGGCTAACCTCTTTTCCTACATAGTCTGTAATCCCATCTTCTTGTTAAGAAATAAAAGTAAGAAAAATAAAACTAGGCTTTACTCACCGCGAATCTCATTTTTGGTGGATTATACTGTACTAGGCCAGACTTGTAGAGTGAATTTCATTTTCGGTAGATTATACTAGGCAGGGCTTTCAAACAAGATTGCCAAAATCTTATGGCTCACGTAACAATTCATAACCATCTCTTATAATAACTGCTTACTCTTGCATAAGCACCGCTTACCAAAAAACTGACATGAATAACATCTGGTACAGCCATAACGATTCGAGAAACAGATGTTTTGTGACGTTGAGGGATTTAAGTTAAATATACCTTTGTTTACCTGTTTTACATTTGTTTTATGTACAAAAATAAAAATAATTCTTGTAACGATCCGTTTCTTTTAGCAAGGAAAAAAAGTATTCTAATTATTTCGGTAGTAGGCCTTAATCAGCTGATTTTGAGAACGTAAACATTAGCCTTACCTCCTTAAATGCATATGGCGGATGATCAGTCTTTTTTTTTATTTTGCGACGATGATATAACGAAAATAATACAGTGTAAGTGGATTCCTTAAGTAAAATACCAACTTCTTTACCAAGTAAAATACCAATTTCATTAACCTTACCTTGATCTTAAATGCTGCTGTACTAGCCTATTTGACTTATGTAAATGAATAATTTAAGTAATATCCAGCCTAGGCCAATAATTCACACATACACATATTGTATATCGTGTATGGTAATGCAATATGGTAAGAGCTGAAAGAAAGTTGCTGTATAAAAATACATTAATGGTCATAAAACCATGGTAGGCATGGGTAAACACAGGTAGGCTACCTACTTACTGAGTTGCGTCATTTGCGAGAGAGAGAGAGAGAGAGAGAGAGAGAGAGAGAGAGTTACATTTTTCAAAGTGTACTTATGCAGTATACTTTATTACCAATATGGGGGAAAAATGTAAATAATTGTCTTTGGCATAAAATTGTCAGTTAAAAGTGTGAGGTCGTTGAATTATAAGTGTGAAAATAATTGCTTACGAGAGTTTTTCCCAGGCATTGCTTGCAATGTCCCTTCTTATATGTGAATTTATGTTCCTAGGCAACATTTACCCCTAAGCCGACAGTTGTTTCAGCAAAGATTTATTGGTACCATTCTAGATCTGAGATAGAACACACCAATATATAGGTGGGATCATTAAAAAGCTTGATGAAAAGCAATCCAAGAAAAATTATTATTAAAGAATTCACAGACCAAAATGCTTGCTGCAGCCATTTTGTGCTCAGCATAGAATATATTTAGAGGCTTTCTCACCTCTTCTAAATTTAGGTTTGTTAACTATGCTGGTCCTAGATTCCATGGATCACTTGGGACTGGCAATGTTTCCCATCTCAGGGGCAGCTACCTGGTTAGGGAGTCTGGAGACTGTCACCCGTCACCCGTGCTCTCTCAGAGTGCTTATATATACATGCGCGCGCGCGTGTGTGTGTGTGTGTGTGTGTGTGTATACTTTCGTGGACCGGAAGTGGGGCCTGCAGGTTCTTCACAAAAAAGAACTGGGACTGGAATGATTAACAGAAGATGTGACAAACAAAGGAGGAAGGAGCTAATCAAAACCAAAAAAAGTTACCTTAATACTAGTTTATTATGTATAATATATTATAGTATGTACGACTGAGTCAAGGTTTAGAAAAAAATAATCAAATCAAATACAGGAGTCGGTAAATTAAATCCAAAATCAAAACAGATGAAGCAAAACCAAGTTACTTTACAATAAATCATAGTAAAATACACGAACAAGAAACAGTTAAGTCAACAAACATGTAAGGGACCGCATGGCGGTCCTACGGGCACACGTGTGTGTGCGAGTCAGCCATCGAACAAAACAGGACAACAAGCATCCCGCTCTCTCTCTCTCCCTCCAACAAGGAAACAGTCGGCAAACGATTGTCCCAAAACAAATAACCGTTAAATCTTACAATACATAATACATACATACATCCATACATACATATGAAATATATGTACACATACAGTATATACATATATACATATATATATATATATATATATATATATATATATATATATATATATATATATATATATATATATATATATACAATTATATGTGTGTGTACAAATAATGTACAAATTACTGGGCACGTTTCACCAGGAGCATAAATAATTAGGATGCCACTCATGGCTTCTCAATTTCTTCCTACTTTTTGGATAAGCTTGTCACTAAAAAGCCTAAGATTAAAATGGATGAATATCAAGCATTTTTGACGTCCATACTAGGATTCGAATCCACATCCAGAGAATCAGAACGAGGTCACATTACCCACCTAAACATGTTAAGGTTAAAAGCCTACTGCCGTTCATAGGTACATATATATATCTGTCGAATTCAGATAGATATATTTTCACTGTCTTAGCCAAGTGTGTAATCGTATTTATTGTTTCTTAGGCTGAAATAAATATATGTTGTTTCTACTGATCACTTTTTAGTAGATACGTATGGGTAATGTGACCTTGTTCTGATACTCCTGATGTGGATTCGAATCCTGCTATGGACATCAGAATTGCTTGATATTCTTCCATTTAAACCTTAGGCTTTGCTGTGACAACGTATTCAAGAAGTGTGAAATCGAGAAGCTAAGAGTGCACCGTGGTTATTACAATTACATACGTATCTGGTAAAACATGGTCATTAGAAATACTGTATATATATATATATATATATATATATATATATATATATATATATATATATATATATATATATATATATATATATCTCCAATGCAACACGAAGGAACACGTGCTTGAGAATATCACTAAGCCCACGTCGGAAGGTGAGTGAAAACCAGGACTTTGAGCAAGTACTTTCGTAGTTTATTCTACATTTTCAAGTTCAGTGTACTAAAAAACAATAAAAAGATTATACACCTGGCTACGATGATGAGAATGGGTCTATTCCAGCTCTGTTATATGTATCTGATGACAGGTATATGTATGTATGAAAGGCAATAGACTTTTAATTCTTCGCATGGTCAGGTGGGCAACATAACCTCGTTCTGCTGTGGATGTGAGTTCGAATCTTGCTATGGTCGTCAGAATTGCTTCATATTCTTTATTTGGATCCTAGGCTTTATAGTGACAAATGTTTCCAAAACGTGTGAAGAATTCGATAAGCTCAGAGAGGCATTGTGGTTATTGCAATTATATATATATATATATATATATATATATATATATATATATATATATATATATATATATATATATATATATATATCTATATCTATATCTATATCTATATATATATATATATATATATATATATATATATATATATATATATATATATATATATATATATATATATATATATATATATATATATATATATATATATATATAGTGTGTGGGTGTGTGTGTGTGAGTGTGTTATGGTGAACCCCAGGTGTGCTACTCTCTTTTTCATTCAGTATTATGGGATGAGGTTGCTAGCCCACCACTGCCCTAGCTAATGCTCACTGTGGGTGATAAATTGTGTAATTCACTGTTCTGGTAAAGCACAGTAGGTTTTAAAGGAATATGCTTACATTGCCCCTTCCTCGCCTGCATTTCAAACATTCTTTCTCTTTTAGGGTAGTGACTCTTTAGCCTTGGCAGGCAACTCTTCTAGAAGGCCACTCCGAAATCAAACCAGCGGGTACATGGGACCCTTTAGCCTTGATAGGCAACCCTTCTAAGAGATGGTTACTCTGAATACAAACCTTGTTCTCCAACTTTGGACAGAGCCATAGTCATTGTACTGTGGCCTTCCATGGTCTTGGGTTTGAGCTCCCTTGCCTGAGGGTACAATCGGGCATTTATTTTCTTATTTGTTCACTTTCCTGTTTTTTTAAGTGTGTAGGAAAGGCAGATAAGAAAGCAAAAGTTGCTTGGTGGATTATTAGGAAGGTGCCGTCATCTTTACCTAATCTTTTCCTTCTGAGCGTTTTATAATTTCTAAATCCATCCTGACTGTCCTCTCCCTGTTGTTGTGGCTAACCTGGTGGATTTCTTATTTGCCTTACAGGGTGTGTTGTTGATGATATTGTTGCTTATTGTTCTGTTGATTTTTGCAATGTTGCTGTTGTTATGAGTCTATTTAATAGTTTGGTACTGATTTTATATTGTTAATTTTAATTCTTTCTGGAGACTTTGGTCTGAACCCTGGGCCTGCTACTCATTACAGTAAGAAAAACTGCGAAGTACTTTACTCAAATATTTGGGGCTTAAGTTCAAATTTTCTTGATCTCCAAAGTTGTGCCCATAACTACAGTTTGATGTTTTTATCGTAGACACTTGTAAGTAGTAACAAGTCAAAGACTGAGTTTTTAATCCCAGGGTTTGATGGCCCTGATTTTATTTATCGTCATAACATCCCACATGCACAAGGTATGGCTGTACACACTAAGTCTAGACGATCTATTTATCGTTAGAAAAATTTAGAGTGTAGTTGCCATGAAGTTCTTTGTTTTAAAATTTTCAGTAAGTTCTACAATGTTTACATGTTTGCTGTTTGCCTCAATCCAAATATCAAAGATTCTATGTGTAACTGTCTCCTGGAAAGGATTAATATAGCTCAGTCACAGGATTCAAAAGCTTCACGTGTTGTGGGGACTAATGCAAAGCGCAGTGAGTGGCTAAATTCAAATTCCACAGATCAACATGGTCGGTCTGCTCTTGAGTTCTGTGTATCCTCTGAGTTTGTCCAGCTAATTGAGGAACCGACGCATATTTCTGGTAATAGATTAGACCCCATATTCACAGATATTCCAGCTATTGTCAAGGCCAAGGTTTTTTAATATATAGGGACTTCTGATCATTGTGCCACTGAGATGGACATATCTGTCAATCAGTATATTACTAACGCCACCATTAGAAAAAAATGTCTGGCTAAAATCTAGAGCCAATTGGGATCGCATTATTTAAGCTTGTCAGGCACTTAATGTTTCAGATGCTATATTAGATCTTTATCCCAAGAAGAAGTTAAATGAAATGCTGATGGCTAGAAAGATCATCATATACAGGACAAATGACCAGCCATGGTTTGATGATACATGTAGGCGAGCTTATGATGACAAACAGATCAAATTCAAAACATAGAGATGAAATCATTGAAATATAAATTACACTATTTTTGGTTAGTCTCACCGTGCTCCGAACAGAACTTTCCATACAGCTGAGAGACATTACAATAACTTGTTGAAGAGGAAACTTGAAGGAATTACTCAGCCTCATCTGTGGTGGACCAAATTGGCATCATTTATCTTTGGGTCAGGCTTCATCAAGCTTTTGAAGCTAAGCAATCATTTGAGGATGTCCCTCTCCCTGATACTTGTCATCCTTGAAATTTGCGTTTCACTCTAGGGATGTTAAAAAAATTCTGAATAATCTTGGTAGCTGGGGTGCAGAAGATCCTGATGGTTTCTTCCCTTTGTTTTTTAAAAAAGTTTCATGTGTGCTGTCTCCCAATATTACTAGATTCCATAGATTTTTATATCAAAGTAGTATCTTTGTGGATGGGAGCAAGCTTAGTAATACAGTGCCTGTTCCAAAAAGTGGCATATCTGTAGACTGCAGTAACTACAGGCCAATTTCTATTCTCCCTGTGCTCTCCAAAGTTGCTGACAAACTTATTTCTAAGCAACTATGTAAGTATGTGGAACCTACAGGATTGTTAGCTGATGGTAATATGCATATAGGAAGCAGTTAGGTACCTGAGATGCTCTTTTAGACTTGACATGCCATTTGCAAGAGAACCTTGCTAAGGGTTTTGAATGTAGAGTAATTCAAATAGATTTGAGTGCTTTCGATTTAGTAAATCACAAGGTTTTTATTTATAAGCATCAGAATCTTGGAGTGGGTGGGTATGTTTGAGGATTACTTCAGGATTTCCTTACAAGCAAGCAACAGCGAGTTACTGTTGATGGGATCTTTAGTGAACCAGTACCTATTGTGTATGGTGTTCCACAGGGTAGTGCTCTTGGTCCACAGTTATTTTTAGTGTATACAAGGGATATGGATGTTGACCTGGAAAACGGAATTTTTCAGTATGCCAATGATGCAACACTTGTGGGTGTAGTAAAGTCTCCACTTATGAGAAATAAACCTGTCCTCAGCATCAGTCGGGACATGGACCAGATCAGGGAATGGTGTAGTCGGTGGGGTATGAAGCTGAACTCCAGTAAAACGAAAATACTATTGATTAGCAGATCTTGTAGAGATTTTCCACCCCATCCTCCCCTTCGGGTGGACGGGACTTTTCTGAATGAGTCTGAAGCTTTAACTATTCTAAGTGTAACTTGTGACTCACATCGTACTTTTGAGAAACATCTAATGAAAGTTTCAACAAATGCCGCACGGAAGTTAGGTATTGTTCCAAAGGCCTCATACATTCATAACTGATAAAATCAATGTTACATGTTTGGGTCATTTGTGCTTCCTTTACTAGAATACTGTTCTCCGGTGTGGATGTCTGCTCCTGCCAGAGATCTATCTCTTTTAGAGTGGTTCGCAGTGGTAGGTTTCTGTGTCCTAATATTAGCAGTTATGACTTGGACCATCGATGGATGGTCTCTTGTTTGCCACTTTTTCATAAGAGATCTTTCACATTCACAACTGATCTCTGATCACATTTTCCTGCCGAGAACAACCAGATTTTCTGAAGTGCAGTACCATTATGCAGTAAATGTGCCTCGCTGTCGAACTTCTTAGTTCCAGAGATCCTGTATTCTTCACACCGTTGGACTGTGGAACAGACTCCCAGAGGATGTTGTGCAATTGGTACTTCAGAAGTTCAAGCGAACATGCAATGCATTATTACCCTAATACAATTCAGCTTGTATTTTAGTATTTTACTTACATTTTCCTTTATTTATTAATTTGCTAATTTATCTGTTTTTCTAATAACTGATTTGCTCTTTCCGTATGTATATATATATATATATATATATATATATATATATATATATATATATATATATATATATACATACATATATATATATATATATATATATATATATATATATATTATATAGTATAATTTCTTTCAGTTTTTGAGATGCTAAGGTGTATAAAGTACAGGTCATCTATTATTTAAAAAAACTACAGTTTTTACATTATACTTACAGTTCCGGTAGTCAGACAGCATCCAAAGTGGATGGAGTCTGTTGTTATGCTAGAATGTTAGACATTTAGAAATATAGTTCTCGCGCACCTGGACTGTGATCGAAAGGTAATTGAGGTCTACAAAAATATAAACCCATGAACATTCTTTGTGTATGTGCATATGTTTTTGAGGGTACCAAGACATCCCACGTGTTCTCTCTAAAGGTAGATAGAATGGCATCAATTACTAAACTTTGAAAGCTTCTGGTTCATTTCTAATTATCACGTAATGAATCAGACATTAAATGTACAGATTTTCTGTGTATTCATGCCTTAGTTGTGTAATAAACTTAGGACGGGGTTTAACTGCTTCCTATGAGTTACTGAATACAAAATACTTAACGCTCAAAATTTCTTTGTATTTATAGACTAGATTTCATCTTTTTTATGAAGCTATCGACAAAGCTCGCCTTTAATGAGATATGTAAAAAGATAAGATTATACGCAAAAGTAAACCTTCGGATTTAATACCCATATTGGTATGTGTTTTTAAAGATATCTTTGATATAACGTAACTGTGATATCAATTCATTTCATGTTTTTTTTTAATATAAAGTCTTGAATTAGTTTGTCTATAAATGCATACTTTGTGCTTGTTTTGAATACGTATTTAATACTCAGCGCAATTGAAATTTAAAAGTATAATATTTTACAAGATACGAATATTATACCTGTTTTACACTACTCTTCACTCCAGTGTTTTTAGTCTGTACGTCGGTATCTTTTTTCGAAACTGAAATCTAAAGACACACCGTAATTTCAGTCTAAAACTAATGAGAATGTAGAACTCAGCCTTCAAACCTTTTACGAGTACATGTTGGATTTAAAGATATAATCAGACCACAGTTTAAGAACACGTCGCAGTGCCCATTCGTGATTTCTTCGGCGTGTCCTCGAGGGGCGCCTACTCAAAATTTGGGCTTTTCAAAGGTCGAAACTGATCGATCGTGCCACGAGTATCTGTCGTGGAAGATTACCGAGAAAAGTCTCGGGTTATGAGAAATGTCTCGGTGTTCATTTCATCCTTACCTATTCGTACTTCTGGTGCCTTCGTCGGTTAACCATTATTATTATTATTATTATTATTATTATTATTATTATTATTGATGATGATGATGATTCTGTTGGTGGTGGTCGTAGTAGAATTGTGAAGTCCGGGAATGGGAAAATTTACAGACTGTTGAAACGCAGTCAGAAATCCATTTCTTGACAGTTTGTTTCTATAATAAAAAATTTAATTTATTCATTTTGCGCTGAAATATGTTTAAGAACGTACGTAACAGACCAAGGATATTTTCATAACATTGAAGCTACCCGAGGCAAGGCATTTTCATTTCAGAAAAACGACTACGAAGTTTAGGACAAACGGTTTGAGACAAGATTGGACACTAGTAATTCTTGCAATAAATGAGCAGTAACAGTAACTGAAAATAAGGACGCATACTTGTGACAGAACCACAGATATTGATGAGAAAATCAGCACCCTATTATTATTATTATTATTATTATTATTACAGAACGTATAACTGCGCAAAAACAACAGGTACCTTGCGTACAGCTATTCTCCAAGTTTTTGCTTGTTTTTTTATACACTCCTGTGGTTGAATCTGGAGGCGCTAGATCAAGTATCTAGCGATTATGTCTTGCAAACGCTCTAGAAACTATAATAGTTCATTTATTCTCAGAATATGTCATATATGCAATTGGATACCTCAAGTAACAATAGGAATTATGAATAAAAATGTAAACACACAGCTGCTTACATACAGTTAGTATAAATCTGTGTTTGCAAGACGAAACGAGCACCTTCCCGGGTCCTCCCCGCCTCTGACTCCCTTGAACTTGTGACGTAGGAGCTGCTGACGTCACAGCGTCGCACAGGCCCGAACAGAAGAGCCGAGTTACCGAGATGCTTTGGTGGAGAAGCGTTCTCCGAGGTCGTCACTCCTCTCTCGTCAGTAACCATCCGAACAGTGAAGTGGTTAGTTCTAAGTTCAA
>NC_089748.1:79206649-79231649 GCF_040412425.1 Macrobrachium rosenbergii
GATCATTGTTCCTAAATATTCGAAGGATATAACCTAATTAATGATTTTTCACTTTTAATGTTACTTTATCCGGTTTTGCGCACACTGTCATCATTACTTCCGTTTTTCTTAGATTTATTTTGAGCACCATCTGTAGGCATTCATTACAGTCTGTTAAGCAGACTTTTTAGATCTTGTGTCGTGCTTTGCTGATTAAAAGACCATCATCTGCAAATTGTAAGTCTGCCAAATTTCTATCATTTTCCAATTTAAAACTTTCTCTTTCATCTCCGACCACTGTTTTCATTATGAAATCTATGAATGGTAAACAAAGGATGTAAAATAATATTTCCTTGTTGCACCCAACCGTTTACTGCAAATTCACTAGAAAAGATCCATCAACATTAACTTTGCCTCTAGTTCACTCGTGGAGAATTTCAATGAACTTTACTTTTAGCGAGAATGCCATAGTAACACAAGACCTTCCATAATATTGACCTGTGATCGCTGCAGCTTCTGCCTTTTTAAAACCAGTTTTCTCTCACATAAGCATTTTATCAATTTATTTCTCTAGTCTATTGAGAATTAGCATACTGAATATTTTCATTGCCACCAGCGCAAGTGCAAAGCCTTTTTAGTTCCAGTATTTTCATTAACTATTGACGAAAGTGCAATTCCTCTCCAGTTCCCACATTTATTCAGGCCATCTTTCTGTGGTACCGAGTCATCAGGCTTTGTTCCCCTCTTTCCATATCCTGCAAAACAACCTAGTTCGTATGCCAGGCGTCATTACAGTTTCAGCTAAAATCGTCCCTGCATCGATTTCATCATCTCTGGCGTTTTCCGTCTCCCAGGTTCCATTATTATTGATTCCTCTTCAAAAAGTGTGAATTCATTCTTAAGCACATTCATGTCTTCGTTAGCTTTTGGTATATCAGTCACATTATCCCTCACATTTCTTTTATTCATTACTTCACAAAAATGTTTCACCCTGCGTTGCCTTTCTTCTTCTTATGTTGAAATTGATATATCCGTCCTTTTGGTGGGTATTTTCTCTTACCTCTTAATTGATCTTCGTGTGGCTTCACTATTAGACTCGAATTCTTGGCATGTCCTACTTTGCATTCTTCATCTCCTCCCTGCAATTGGTCTGCGCGTACCTTTTGCTTTTGCTTATTCTTTATTATACCCAAGTCTCATCCGATACCCAAGGTCGCCGTTTGATCTGCGTTCGTATCTTTCCAGACTACACCATCGAGCACGTGATACTGGATTTGCAATTAATTCTAGCTAACAGACTTGCCTTTTCTTTCATGGGCTTCGGAATTGCTCAGTTTCTTACACACTTTTTAGTTTTCTGTAAAAGAAAGCTATTGAGATGGCTTTGCCTGTCCGTCCGCACTTTTTCTGTCCGCCCTCAGATCTTAAAAACTACTAAAGCTAGAGGGCTGCAAACTGGTATGTTGATCATCCACCCTCCAATCATCAAACAAACTAAATTGCTGGCCCCCTAGCCTCAGTAGTTTTTATTTTATTTAAGGTTAAAGTTAGCCATGATCGTGCGTCTGGCAACGCTATAGGACAGGCCACCATCGGGCCGTGGCTGAAAGTTTCGTGGACCGCAGCTCATACAGCATTATACGCTGTACAGAAAACTCGATTGCGCCGAAGGTCTTCAGCCCATGTTTTACTTACTTCCAGTTGTAACTGATGGCACCTGCCATACTCTGCTTTTATTTTCCTAAATTGTTGGTTGGATATGTGTTCCAGGTTGGAAACGTTTGGCGAGTTCCAATGCGATATTGCAACCTAGTCTTTTGTACTCCACTGTTGATTGCGTCCTTTGCAGATATTTTGAAGATTTTGTCTCGTGTATATATTCCAAAGAGCATAACAAAAGGCGGCTCTCGTTTACCTCTTCAGCCTAGTATTTGTAATTAGTTACCTTTTATGTAAAAACCATCTTCTAGTACTAGGCATGCTCAAACTAAGCATAAATATAAGCATCTGAGCAACAGTCCTAAACATGCCACGAACAAACCAGTGGAAGGAAATTTGCAAAGTTAGGGATGCTGACAAAAAATCAAAATCTTATTCACTTTTCAGCCCAGAAAGTTGTCGCCGTTAATAGTTAAAAGAGAAAAGAAGAACTTAAGGCATCGTTAAGACTCGTCGCTCACATCCGTAAGAAAGAACGCCTTATTTTGAGTTTTTTAAAGGTTTCATATACACAAATCCTTCATGAAGTCATTCATTTTGTCCTAAACAATATCCCTGTGTGATATTATAAGAAAAGGACACTTTTTTTTTTTAAGATTGCGTTCAATTGTGAACTGTACAAAAAAAAAAAACAATAATGTCTGTGAGGACGTATCCTTTAGACAACGTGTAAATAAACGTAGTTTGGAATAAACAAATTAGAAAAGCCACTTCTGGGGTTTTTAAGTTTAGAGCAGTTTTAGTTGTAAACAGCTCGGCAGCTCGTTTTGATGGGTAGCTTATTACGTTATCATTCTACTTTGCTGGCTTCTGGATTTTGTCTCCGGATGATTTATCGGCTAGCTGATTTTGTCGAGACACCTGTTTGAAAGAGACGCGCAGATGCGTTTCTCTATCCAGTCAGCGGTCGGTGATTTCAATGGCGTTTCAATGCCGATCTAATCGTTCTCTCCAGTAAGTACTACCCTCCGGTTTTTCTCGAAGCGACCGTCTCTCATGCGATTGGCTGTATTCCTTTTTGTGGTAGTCGATGTTTTAGACAGTTCATCATTAAATTAACTCTTATGCAGAACACTCGAAGTCTAGCGATATTTAGATCCTTGTTTTGTCGTTTAATGTGACCTGGATGAATATTTATTGTTGAGTCATCGGACAGCATTCAGACTAGGTTATCATAATTGTAATATTAAAGTGGGGTAGGGATTGTAGGCTTAGAAAAAGTTTATTAGAAATTTAATAAGAACGTTTTTATCCTCTATGATTTCTAGTCGGAAATATCTTTGAATTTTGTTTTTGCGTTGTGCCTGGGTTACTAGAGCGATTGGGAATGACGCCGACGAGTAACTCGTCATTCTTTCAGTTTTGTTCTGCAAGGTTAAAGGAGCATCTTTTATTACTGGCGGAAGACGAATCGCCGTAGATGCCACGTTTAGATGACTTACACAGGGTGTTGATCATATGACCAGGTTCTCAAATACCGGCCGTGTCATGACCTTTATACCATTGTATGTCCTTCTGTAGTCGTCCTGGCTATGAGGTCCCTCCTTGAGGGTACAGTAAAACACGCTTTCATATTATGCCATGTTTATTTTTTTTTTTTAAAGATCGGTTGGTCTAGCTAATTGTTATTAAGTTAAAGTTGCTAGGTAGTTTTACAAATAAAAAGAAAAAGTCACTTGCCCATTCTTGCATTTGTTCTCTGCTGTGTTGCTTTTATACTTCAAATTCAGCGACCTCCCCCAAAACTCTCGCCCCAGCTGTTGTAATTTTGGAGCACTGCTGTTTTGCGCGGACATCTGTTCCACTACAATGACGTGTCTGCTTTCCGGCATCTTAGTTCGCTTTACTGTCCTGGGTACAGTTGTTTAGATTCGTTGACTGGAATGTCTGGCATGCTTTTTCCGGTTGCCGTCATTTCTTGTCTTACTGGTGATTACGTATATGCATTTTATTTATTTTCTTTTCACTTGCTCGCCCACGCACACTCATACATACGTATACAGTATATGTGTGTAAACCTATGTATATGCTTTTTCACCATACGCATTTTTCCGTCTTGGAAGGTGTAACGCAAGAAGGGTAGAGTCTATCGGTTTCTCAGCAAGTTTCCGTAAATATGTACGAGCAGCTGATGATACGCATTTACAGCTGAGTTGGGTAGTGGGAGCACGGTGGTAGGCCATCCAATCCACGGGCATAGCGAACTTTTGGCGAACGATACACCACTCAGCCCACTTCGACATTTTTGAAGGTGGGAGGTGGGATCCCAATAGCCCCATTCTCTCCCCTCTCTCTCTCTCTCTCTCTCTCTCTCTCTCTCTCTCCACACATACACACACACACACACACACATATATATATATATATATATATATATATATATATATATATATATATATATATATACATATATATATATATATATATATATATATATTTATTTATTTACATATATATAATATATATTATATAATATACATGTTATATATACATATATATGTGTGTGTGTGTGTGTAAAATAAATGTGCATATATATATTATATATATATATATATATATATATATATATATATATATATATATATATATATATATATATATATACAGTGGGTATATAAATATTCCAATAATTTATTTACTTTGTAATTTACATATGGGTATCTGTTCTGTGAAAACATGATAATTTCAAGCTCATGGCCATTTAACTTGTTCCGTAATAAATGAGTAACAGTAACCGATCAGCAAGAATGAAACTGAAATATGGAAAAACAGAATGAGAATTAGATCATTTTGGAACTTAGCATTGTGGCCAAAATACTGTATACTTAGCGTGTTGGTGACAGCAACACCACCTCCTCCGCGAGAACTGATCAAGATCTGAACTGAGTTTGGAATTCAGGAATCTCAGGTTTAGAAGAGATTGATCGCTAGTAGTCCCAAAGATCCTCATTGAATTCAGGTACCATTTGTTTCATCACAGTCGTTTTATGAGTTTTTTCGGAGAACAAGTGGCTAATAATGTAACATCACTATATTACTCGAAGTGTAATTTAGCCTTAGAGTAATGCCAACAACATTCTTGAAAACAGCAGGACTTAGAGAGTTTTTTATTTAACACTTTTATACCGTTTTTTCCCTAATTATAAAGAAAGTAATTGCCAAGATTAAATATTTCACATGCTTTACGTGGCTTTATACTATTTCAGTCAGTGAACATTACCGAAAAATCATTGTCAAAATTAGACAGCAAAGATGAAGATAGAATATCAACTCTATATGAAACTGGTTCACTATTCAAATAGGAAGGGAAAACAAAGAAGAGGAAGAACGGGAAGTAAAGTATTTGTGACTGAGAGAAGTAGCAGTTCAAGAGACAGCCTACGGCGCCTCCACTGCTTCCTTCAAAACGCTAATATTCCTACCCAAGAATTTATTTCTTAGTCCCTCCTCACAATCTGTTACTTCTGCCATTAGCATTGAGGGCAGTTTTCCACAGAAATCGTTACAGCATTATACTGAAATATTTTTGATGGTAGGTCGTCAGTAAGAAACGGCTGTGTTGTTCTTCAGTTTCTTGCGGAAATGTTCAACTCCAAAGAAAATGTTAACAGAAGATTCAGGTCGTGAAGTGCTGTTACGGCACCGACCTTGGATTGCGTCAGCAGAATCCCGTGACGTCGTCACTCCCAGCTTCATTGATCCCCTCCGTTTTGCTTTTAATAATGATTGTTTCTTGAAATCTATTGTCCGTAAGCAGGAAAGCACGGCAGATTTACCTGAAAAATTAGTTAGACTTGAGGTTGTCTTTTTTTTTTTTTTATTACACTGCCAAGTTAATAAGGGCTAAAATATCAGTAGATAACAGGTATAATTTGTTTATTACAAATTTTTAATCATAAACTTTATCTGTTTTACTTAAAATACGTTTAGTGTCTAACAAAGTATCTCCGCTTGCAGTCGGTCACTTTTACACACTCACCGTGTCGTAAGTGTAGAAGCTTGATTATATCCTGTTTGTGGACGAAATGACACTGTGTTTACAGGCGGATGTATTCGGCTGAACTCTATCACGACACATTTGAGTATTCTCGTCCTCAAGGCGAATATGTGATAACTGTAATTTATGAACCTCATTGAAAAATTATATATAATTAAGAGATAGTTAAATGGGCCTTTCAAAACGATTAGAAAAGAAAACATATGAAAGAAAGAAGCACAGGTTTAGGCAACTTGGTATTTAGAATAGAGGGAAGAGTATCAGAATCTAGAGGCAGAAAGGAAGAGTCACTTGTTGCTCTAACTTTCCAGGAATAGCAAACCTTGACCCTTGTGGGAAGAAACACCCCGAATGGAGATTCATAGCAGTCTGGGAGGAGGAGGGAAATATTGCGTTTAGAAAAGGAGTGAGGCCACTCTACATCATAATAGAGGGAGGATTTTAAGTAAAGATGACGTAATCTTCCTATGATCCCAAAATTGTCCGCAAATACCCTTTAAAAAAATTTTTTTATTTGAATGTCTTACAAAAGAGCAGCTTTTTAATAGCAAACTAAAAATGGCTTTTATGGTTGCATTAATTCACCATGCCACAGGCATCGTTAAACCAAGTGGTAACAGTAAAAAAAAGTCTAAAATAATGTGAGATGCATGGCTTTTTCGCGAAACTATGAACTCCGTAATGGATTCTGCCATCTCAAGTCCTACGGCAAGGATTTTCTGGAAAAAAAATCAAGAGAAATATTCCTGTTTGAGCCTGTAGTGCACCGCCATATCGTCATGAATTGCATATGGTGAAAGAGAGAAATGGAAAAGGAGGAGATGGAGAATCCCTTGATAGATTAGAGGTCATAGGAACGAGGATGAAAAAATATAGGGCAAAGGTCAAGAATACTGGGTACAAGACGATGCCAACAAGAAAGTCTTGTTGGAATTTAATTAATTTTTTTTCATCGTATGAGTAATGTGAGGAATGCTGCGACCAACAGTGTGTTAATGGAATGAAGTTACCCCTTATGTAATGAGTTGAAATATCCCATATTGATACTTCATACTGGTAATCTTGGCGATACCTTAAACGTATGGCAGATGGTGAAGTAGAGGTCAGTTGCAATGTAGAGGAACTTAAGTTCCTGATTGTTTTCTATCAATAAACCTATTCTTTTCCGAAGCGTGCCTGACTGTAGATAAATAAAAAAAAAACAAAGTAGCATTCTTTGCCACAACATCCTCTCACTGCTGAAGCAAGAATAAGCCCTCCCAGTGTAAGACTTCCCTTCACGTACACTAAACTACGCCATTCATTATTGTGCATCCCAGACATATAGAGCATACCACTCCCGACATTCCTGTGACCCTGTCAGCCCAGTCAACCCAGCATCTGCTGTTTGCCTCGGCTTCTGCATCCTTAGACTTGAGGAGAATTTTCAAATGGATGGCTTTGTAACGACGATTAAAGTTTCAGCTATATTCTCATCAAATTATAATGAGGAACAGGTGTTATATACTCAAAGAATTGCAAGTTTTCCTTTTTTTTCAGATGACCGGAAGTATGTGTCCCTTACCCAAGACATTCTTCTGTTGGAGCCTTAAAAGTGGCACCCTTCTGCAAGGCGTGATTTCTCCAGTAAGTTAAAAAGTTCAGGGAAGCACATGAAGAATAATATATATATATATATATATATATATATATATATATATATATATATATATATATATATATATATATATATATATATATATATATATATATATATATATGGGTGTGTGTGTGTGTTCGCGCATGTGTATGTATGTATGAATGAATGTATACGGTGTGTGGAAGGATACAGTGAGTTGGAGGTGCATCTGATCATTGCCTGACTGAGACGAAAATGCAGTTAGTCAATGAAAAGGTGTTATGTGTTTTTATTGTAATTGTGTGAGTTTGATTAGAAAGTAGAATCAGCATATAGGGAGAAGGTAAATGAAAAATAACCAGTGGAAATACTTGAACTGAAATAGTTTTTGAGCTTTACGTATACTTCAGGGATGGGATCACTGCGTCAGCTGGGAATTCTTGCAGATACAGGAACATGGCAAGGGGGAATGAAAGAGGTGCCGGGTGGGTTATTGAAATGAGCGGTTTAGTGAAGGGAAAAAAAGAACGCACGAAGAGTAGTTTCAGGACTTAAGAGCCATTAGAAAAGGATGAATTAAATAGCTTAGGAATAAGTGGTAAATTTGAGGAAATATTTTCAAAAGGATAAGAAGTTATGCCGAAAGGAAGTAAAAGTACAGAGGTTGAGTTTTGGAATGATGACTGCAAATGACGAGATGTTTTGTAAAAGGAATGCAGCCCTGGACTGATGAAATAACCACTGTGAAGAGTTTCTTTAAATATATAGTATAAAGAAAAATGAAATGTGAAAGATGCAATAATAGTTCAGGAAGTAAGGAGGGCAGTTAAAATGGTGAAGAATTGGAAGCTGCAAGTGTTCATACATTACAACATAGATTCCTTAGTATGGGATTATAACAAAATTGAGTGACTGAGCAGGGTTCATAAGGCGTACGTTGAGATTTCGATTAAGAAAGTTAAACAGATAACAGAAGACCCATAGGCAAGGGGCAATGTGGAGTTTTAAAAATGGCATCACAATGAAAAAATTGTAAAAATTGTGTGTGGCTTACATGGACCTAACTTGAAAGATGAAAGCTGTTGGTTACTGGATCCCGTGCGTACGAATCTCGCCATTACGCAGATTGCTGCACTGGACTGCTGCTTTTTCATATCCGCCCTTACTGTCTATAATCAAAATACACCTAGGTAAATATGCTGTCGAAGTTGATGCCTCATCCTTGACTTAAAAATTTGTGAATAAATCGTTCTTTAATTTATACATTATTGTTTCGCCGTGAGATCACACTTTTCTGATAACGATGAAAAATAATTAAAGAGAGAATTCATGTCCATAAAGTGTTTGAATAAAGTCTGTTTCACATTAAAACTCGTCAACTGACAAGCTGAAAAGAAAAAAAGGCATTTTGATAACAGTAACAGGTTGAAATGTAAAATGCTTTATAGATAAATAAATAAAGTATGTATATATATATATATATATATATATATATATATATATATATATATATATATATATATATATATATATGGTGTTTGTGTGTGTGTATATGTATATATATATATATATATATATATATATATATATATATATATATATATATATATATGTATATATATTTATATATATATATATATATATATATATATATATATATATATATATATATATATATTATATATATATATATACATATATATATATATATATATATATATATATATATATATATATATATATATACAGAGAGAAACACTTGTGGAAAATTAACGAAGAATTTCTTGCAATACGAAAATTCCCACGTTTGTAAGTTTGCTGTTTGATTCAGTTTGTGCACAGTGCACTGATGATACAATTGAGTGAAATATTTGTGTCGAGACGGGAAGCGTCTGTTTGTTTCCACCCGTTTATTTTACTTTGTATTTTTATTCTGGCATTAAACATGATGTTTCTTTAATGCCTATGTATCACCTACTGCAGCGTCGCTTCCACTGTCCCACTAACTTTTCTAGGTGACCGTCTGTATCAACATTCTGAGCGTCGCCCTGGGACTAAGCGACCTGATAGACGCCAGAATTTACCGGTTTTGTTTTCCTTCGGAAACCTGCTATGATAAGCTCAGAGCACTAGGTGAGTCATCCCCCGCCCCTCTTATCCCTCCGAAAATTTTATATTGTAATGACTGGCACATAATGTTTCATGAAACTCTACATTAAATAATAAACCTCAGAAGAATGCTTTTAAGTACAGTAGAGTTACTGACTAACAAGGTGTTTTCCTAGGTGTTATGAATCTTTTGCTCCTTACATATTTTCGTTATTGGGTTCAAAGAATTAGTCACTCGAGCGGATATTACCTCATTACTTTTAAGGCTGTGCAGCTTGAATATGAAAACTATATGACTTACCAAAAATCCGAAAAGAAATGAAGTAGTATTATATTCGTTTTCTCCCTCGTTTTCTTGTTGGAAAGAATTTGTGGATACCAAGCGTTGCCCAAAATCTTTCGACAGCAAATAACATTTTCAAAGATCACTCCAAGACAAGTGCAATCCAGTGATCCCAAATAGTATCTCGCTGAGAGGCACATTTTTAGCAATCGCCCACTACCACCACTTCCTTATATTTTTTTAAACCTAACTGAAACTTTATTTTCTTCAGAAATGTCACTGGTGTTGGCAAACATCGTGGTCAATGCCCTTTATGTCATCCTGGCCCCGATTTTGATCATCGCTATCAAAAAGGTGAGTACGCAAAGTGGCCGCTTCTGTATTGTTTGCATGATAATTCGTACCTCATAGTAAAATACTCCCCATTATTTAAGCTTAACTGGCTTCCTTAGTAAGATACGTGGTATTTTAATTGCACTGTTCGAAATACAAAATTCGTTTTTTATATTTCACTTTTGAGGACTTTTTCTCTTTATTTTGTCATATATTCTTCAGCTTTCATGTGTTTCAAATTCAAAGTGATGACTCAAAAAAGCAAAACCCACTTGATGCATGTTGGCTTGCAAACGATCATCTAAACTCGTGTGCTCATGCGGGAAAATTTTCCACCCATATTTGCCGGAATCGCGAACCCTGGCACTACTTTCTCGCTCTTCTCTTTTCATTTCTAGATTGGAGGGGGTTGCTCTTACTATTGTTAAGGATAATGCAACAAGAAGTGGGGTTCCTAGCTCAGTTCCCCCAGACCTTTTCGGTGTCGATGACGGTTGTTTGACGGAAGTCTACGTAAATCAGCGAATCAGTCCTTGCCGACTTCATATGGAAACGGGAGCATACAAGACGGCCACTAGTTTTTCCTTCACTGATACCCTACAGTTAACGTAGTTTATAGTTCTTCCTAAAATTGAGAAAATTAAGTATAAGATTCAGAGCCGTAAAAGTACTGGAATTTTTCGTATTAAACACCGTTTTCATGATCGCTTCCCTTTGTTTTTCCAAGACATAGAAAAGAAATCGCTATTGGTCTTTATAAAAACTCAATTGTTATAAAGATCTGCAGAAAAAGTGAGTACGCGAGCAGTTTAGTGCTGAAGTCTCCTGTAGGGTTTAGTGAGCCTTTAATGATGGTTGGGTAATTTAGACGATCTGCTCTCCCAGTATGAATTGCTCTTCTCCAGTAATTGCCTCATGAATACGAAAAGTAAGCCCATTGTCAAAGATAGGTTGACACATTGATTGATAGCAGTCGGCTTAGCGAGACGTTCGGAGAGCCATTTTATATTGAATGAGCTCCTTGTTCCATTTTATATTGAATGAGCTCCTTGTTCTTCCAAACGTAGTTCTCGATAAAGCAGTCACGAATTCTCAAAATTCCATTAATTTTAATAGGACCCTTCCTTTTTCTCGGAGCTTGCCCCCATATAAACCTGCAGACTCTGTAATAGAACTGCAGCAGAGGATTTCCACGTGAGTTGTTGGTTTGTTTGCATTTGTTCTTGGAAAATAACGATGTTCCATCTTCGAATAAACATTTCAAGTTGTCAGACACGAACCCCTCTGTCACGCATATAGTTTCAACCTGCCTGAAATTATGTATAACCTAAAGTGTTTTCTATTTTAGAATGAAAAGAAATGGAGCTTATGGCGTCTTTCATACGAACATTTAAATAAATGAGTTTTTTATTTTATATGAAATAACCGGAAAGCTGCCAAAGAGAGCGTGCTGAATACTTGTCGCAAAACTGGCATGGCATCCCATTCCGGTAGCAGGGAACTGAACATTTAATACTTCCCCGCCTGTAATGAAAGTCATCGCAAGTTAATAGAAATTACAGCAATTCCATGTTTGCATAAACAGTTTGAGGTACAGGAAAGGATCCCACTTCATGCATTATTGAGAGGCTTATAATTTCCCTACATACAAAGAGTGAGACTATTTATACTGCTTAAAAGAATTTTGTCTCTGTCTGGCTATGGTTACCCTTCAGCAAGTGGAAATTTTAGATACAACCTTGGAGTTGTGCTCAATTAACCCCTTGTTTTTTTCCATACGAGATTAACCTTAGCTTATTGTAAAAGCCAGTTGTAGAATAGAACAGAAACACATGCTTGCCTCATGGTAGAATATTTCAGTTTGTGAGGGTAGCTAGTGAATAACTGAATGCAATAAGAACCTGGCTATATGATTTAGTACAACTTGCAATCAGACACTTAGAAGGTAGAATAATTTTGTAGTTTTCGCTACAGTCACCTATATTTTAACTCCTTTTTTCAGGGCAGACCATCACTCATGTTCCCCTTTATGTTCATACAAGGCCTCATGATCAGTGGGCTTGCCGCTGCTGCTATCACAGCCTTTGTGATATGCATCGCGGCTGGTTCCTGGGTTGAATATGTTCCATTGCTAATTTGCTCGAGCCTCTATTTAGCTCTACACGTGTACCTCGCTGTAATCGCTCACGCCTATCAAAATAAGGTTAGTACCATAATTTTGTTGTTGAGGACAAGAACCCTGAGAGTAACTTCAGGTCATATCTCTGCCGCAATACGTCTGTTACAAGCATCAAACACCGCAGTAAATTTATAACTCAACATAGTCTACTCAGACACTTTATAGTGGTTTAAACACATGACCAGCCACCAGTGTTTTCCAGATTAATGAATCATCACTGACTGTGTGCCTACAGTAGCGGCGCTTGAGCCGCTTCCATTTAAAAACTATTTCTTTTTCTGGGCATTTTTATAACAAGAAAATGTGGTACTTTTCACGCTAGTGTATCCAAAATAGTTCTTAATATGGTGGATACGCGATAAAGATGAAGACAAGAATACAATACACAAGTGATTTCTTTGTTTATATGGTTACTATCTTCCTTACGTGGTATCACACCATTCTAAATTAGAAACTGATATCGTGGAAGCACTGTGTTAGTAGTTCTGTCAACACATAAGTCAACCGAGTTTTGAAACCTGCTGAATTCAATCAGTGAATTACTCAAGCACGCTACAAAAATCATTGTCACTTAACATAGTATTATAGATACATAAAGTAAGTCTCCTCGTTTCTTTTCTGTAAATTTAATGTATTTGCTGCTATTATTATTATTATTATTATTATTATTATTATTATTATTATTATTAGTAGTAGTAGTAGTAGTAGTAGTAGTAGTAGTAGTAGTAGTAGTAGTAGTATGATGTGTTGTTGTTGCTAGCGTTTGTTATCATTAATATAGTTTGTATTTTCATTGCAGTGGTTGTTATCGTTGGTATCATTATTACAATTATTTATTTCCAGGCGAAAGAAGAAAGGGCAATCGAAAAGTCCCACGGCAGACAAAATACCGTCAGCTCCGTCAAGGAAAGGGAGGCCACAATCGAAGATTTTGTCTTTTAGGACTGATATGTGATTTTCTCAAGGTTTTGACAATATTTTCTCTGTTACTTCCACTTGTTTTGGTGTATGGTTGACATTAAGTTCGTCTCAGTCTTTTTCTCTTTATTTGCAATTTCCTTCACGTAAAGCTTTAATGAAGTCAGGTAGATGGAGTTATTTGGATCTTTTTTCATAATTTTGCTTCGTGTATTATTTAACACAAAGAACAATGACATTCTAAGAGGCTCTCTTAGGTCTCCTTAATCCTTTGTGTTAGAGCAGGAAATCAACTCGATTCAAAATGTGCCGCATTTTATTTCTTAGTTACGATGCAGATCTTGCTTTTACACTTTGGTTTTGCTGAGAAAGATTGTCTGGCATCTTTTATCGGGCATTGTCTTACATCTCAACTGGAGGGTGAAATGAATGAGCATGTCTTTCAAGCATATTTCATTCTCTTTTTTTTTGTGATAGATTTGAATAACGAGTATTAAAGATCCTTAGCTTTACAGTATTATACTGTAGGAAATCTTGTTTAATTAGAATAGTGAATGTGTTCATTATTTGTGTTGTTATAGAAGTCATATCAGGAAAGAAGAGGTAAATTTTTTTTATGAAACTTTCAAAGGAATTTTGTAGACCTGGTATTTATTCAATTATTTATTCCCCAGTGTTTTGACTTGTTGGTTAATTTATGTTAATAAATTTCGATGCCGTTATTTCGTTTTTCTCCAAATTGCGATAGTTACCCTTCGCTCCGCCATCTGCAACTGCTTACTTTCAAAACGATTTCTAAAAATCGTTGCTCTTAAAATGCACTTTCTGTCCTCATTCAATTTCTTCCGATGAAACAGACATAGAGACTCATAGATAAATAGATAGGTACATAAAAAGGTGAGTAGAACATTTTTTTAAATTGTAAGTTTGTAAACAGTATATCAAAGAACAAGTTGACGGCTATAAGAGTGAGAAAAGATGCATACAAGAGAAGCAAATGTAGATAGAAGGACTAATGAGCAAATGAATCTTGGTATAAAAGGTGCAAATGAGGAGATCCTGCTGAAGAGGATGTAGTCCTGTGTCGATAAAGAGAGCCTCTTGAAAAGCTGTTGAATGTCAAAGATAGACAAGATGCAAGAGTAGAATGGATTAGTATAACCTGGAGAATTCTTGTGGAAGTGTTTGTTTAAGGCCATTAAAATGTTGACCAAAGAAGAGGCTGCAGGAGTTTATGGATTAACTAGTGAAATGTTATGGTACAATGGTGAAAATGGCTGACCGGGGCATGCATAGTACACCTGAACAAGAGAAATGTTCTTAAGAAATGGTTTAGACGAATAGTTGTTCTTTTTGTCTAAAGGTAAAAGGGATAGAGGTGGCTGTCAGAATTATTATGGTATGGTGTTGCTATGTATACCAGGGAGGTGTTTGTATAAGTTTCGCTGAGAAAAAAAGATAAGAGATCGATTTGTAAGTAAATTTATTATAGATTTAGATCAGGAAAATGAGGATTAGTGTGGAGTGAGTGTTAATTATGAAACATTTATATAGGAAGTCTGACAGAAGAGAAAAAAAGCTGTGTCAAGTGTGCGTACCTAGATAAAGGTTGTGATGCAACTGGTGCAGATTCTGTACTGATGCACAAGCAGAAGATACTATTTTGAGAATGATTAGAGCTACAGTAACTAGTCTGGCATACATTGTACCTGAGGCAAGGGTGTATTATGGTTCAGTGGGTATTCATTATATTTACGGTTACGTTGATGTGAGATGTAAAGAGAAAAACTGCAGTTGTAGATGCAAAATTGTGGATAAAGGAAAAGGTTGCACATGGTACGGTGTTGATTGGGATTATGGTAAACACAAGCTGCAAGAAATAAATGAAACAGCTTGAAAGTTTTTGTTACAAGAAAAACTGAAAATGAATCCGCTAAGTGTAAGATTCTAAGGGTTAATGAAAACTGAAAAGATGGGGCATGGCATGGTGTAAGAATAGTAGCACTTGATTCATGATGCATAATGATATTTAGGAGTAATGTTATAGATGATAGTAGAACGAGAAAAGGTGGGTCACATAATACAAGTTGAAAGGAAGGCAGAAGGGTAAACGTACTAGATTTAGAAGACTGGTGTCTAGGAAGCAAAAGTATGCATGTATGAAAGGACTGTTCAGCCCACTCTCCTTTATTTGGAACGCAGTTAGGTGTTGAATGCAAATGACATGAAGATTCAGTTAGGAGGTTACTTCAGAAGGAAAGACGGATTTCCGAGTTCTGAATTGGTTTGATGATATAGATAGAATGGAGGATGAAAGTTCTGTGAAAGGAGACATTTAAAAGCAATGGGGTAAAGGAGAGAAAGACCTATCAAGTATTCGATTGGTTGTGGAAGAGGTATTGGAATGGAATGACGTAAATATTCAGGAAGCAACAGGTGAATGGTGCAGATTGTATCGAGGGTTTGAATGAACTGCTGATAAGCATCCTTTGCAAATAGTTGAGCAGTACTGTGTAATTTTTTAACATTTAAAGGAGGAAGTGTCAGTGATTACTGTCTTTTGAGTTGTTAATATATATACATGTATATATATATATATAAATATATATATATATATATATATATATATATATATATATAGTATATATATATATATATATATATATATATATATATATATATATATATATATATATAATTGTGTCAAAACAATTAAACAAATTTATCATTGATTTATTTGGAATTGTGAAGCTGAGGAGCACGACTACTAAAGCAGATCAGGTAGTATTTCGCAATCAACTCCACCGGTATATATATGTATGTATGTATGTATGTATGTATGTATATTTATATGTATATATATAATTTATATATATATACATATATATATATTTCGCCAACGATTCCACCGGTATATATGTATACATATATATATAATATATATAATATATATATATATATATATATATATATATATATATATATATATATCGATGGAATCGATTATATAAATTATATATATATATATATATATATATATATATATATATATATATATATATATATATATATATATATATATATATATATATTATATATATATATATAATATATATATATATATATATATATATATATATGTATATATATATATATATATATATATATATATATATATACCGGTGGAATTGATTATGAAATACTACATGACCTGCTTTTGTAGTCGCTCCTCTGCTTCTTAGTTCCAAATAAATCAGTGAAAAATTTGTTTAATTGTTTTGACATCAATTAATTTACGTCCGAGATTAATCTTGTTTCAGACAGGTTGCTGTCGTGATCCTGTGCACTTTTTATGAACGCATCACAAGATGTAAGCCTTTTCTTCATTTTTTCTTGGTATATGTTTTCATGCTGATTATACGGTGTGTGTTCCGAGGACTTGGTGGATGTACGCTCGTTATTGCTTCTTGTATCGTTTAACAGTAGCAACGGTAATGTTTCTGTTATTATTGTTATTATTAAGGGGAAACGATAAACCCCAACAGAATGCTAGTAAACCGCTTATCAGCGAAAATACGAGAAGCATGATTATTTGAAGTCAATCATATCACAATGAAGATACCCTGCAATTTGCGGATTTAGCCGAAAAATATGGAGTAATATAAATAGTCTTAATAACCTAGTATTTACTTTACTATAAAACATCCATTGGAGACTGGGAAAATTAATAGACGTGTCCAAAACGGTGCCCCTAAAGGGAAAGGGGTGAAGGGAAGATGAATTTGAAAGGGGTTTGAATAGTAAAGAATTATGATTTCAATAGTAAAGAATTCTGAAGAGGCTAAAAACAGAAAAAATCAGAAAATTATTATGAATAATAAATGCATTGCCTAATTAATTCACCCTCCTGCTAACCTTGTGAAGAAACACCTTTTGAAACTGAACAATAGGTATCAGCGAATCTCTAGACAATGAAGTGGGCAGGGGAGGTCTAGCAAAAGATGATATACATTTGTGGCCATTAGGCATCTCTCGGTACTCTTTAAAATGAGGCTGCAGATTATGAAACAGTTTTTGGGCAAATGTAACTGGAAAAAGCTGGGTTTTAGGGATTGGTCACGATGACTTAAAAACAAAATCAAAGACTTATTTTTTATATCATGACTTTATTGTTTCGACCATATGCAGTGTCAACTCAAAGGAGAATCAAATAAGAAGCCAGACTTATTTATTTATTCTAATAAATAATTACAATGGTAGTAACATTATATTATGAATCGTTAATGACTGATGAATTTCTGTGTTTAACAATGATGATAACCATTGAGTGCTAAAAAAATCGGGAGTAGTCTTTTGTTTAAAGATCTGCCCGGTTGCCAATTTTACAAAACAACTTGACACGTGTGTGACAGGCCTTTGAATGTTTTTGAGACAAACCCTGAGGCTATAATTATAAGATTATAGGGGTTGTTTTTCATTTCCAAGTATTTTAACTTCCTTCCTATTCCGCCTTGCTTGGGATTTGTCGTCAGTTCATTTCTTCTCCACAAGTTTTCAAAATGTTGATAATTAATGTTAATGACATAAGAGATATCGTGATTACTTTGTAAAATGGTGAAGTGGCATATGATGTTTTTGTTCTTCCAACAAAGAGCGAGAGAGTGAGATCTGTTTGTATACGATTGTTTATTTTCTCACTCGTCCAACTTACTCTGTGTTCTGCTTTACTTCATATATCCTTGCTTACCAATTTATTCTTTACCTATGGTATTAAGAAATCAAGATATTTGTGGAAAGGGGAAATGCCTCCAAACATACCGTGACCACCAAAACTGGCCCCCTGGAGACAGTCTTAAGCTGCTCATCCGTGGATTTAAACGTTTAAGCACGTGAAGCTGTTTGAAATATTGGCAGCAGCGCCAAAATGAGATGCCATGTTGATAGAAAATCTGATTCCGTTTCTTGTTATTGCATAAAAAACTTTATCAGTCGTGAACCTATGTAATTGACTTAGAATTCTGCGTAACGAAAAAGATGATATTTGATATCTGTAATGGGAGAAATGGTTTTATCTCTCTGTTGTTATAGATTGGCATATATGCGGAGATTAAACACACGTGGAGAGGACCCGGACAGCCCCACCAGAGAGCTCATTTCATTCTGGTTTTAGTATAGGTGCTTCAGTTCACCTGGCTTGAACACCACTAGCTCGGGGCCTCGGGCTGACGGGCTGTCGAACAACTCGGAACTTCGGAAGGTCAGTTACGACAGCGCTGCCGTGTGAGAAGTACGGCCGCTAACGCTGCCTTTAGTGTCATATTTAGCATAGTGAAGTGATTTTTATAATGGCAAGCGGAGGTAAGTTCATATACAATAATAGTTACTATTTTTATATTACTGTTATGCGTGTACTGATCTTCCGTTAGGCTAAGCAGTGTCGTTCAAAAACAGTGTTGCCCAAATTGATTGTTATGGTATTTATTATGCACGTGTTGCAGATTCAGTACAATAGGTATTGTCGGCCTCTAAAACAGACAGTGCAATGTGAATATTAGTGTAGGTCGGATATAATGAATAAATGACGTAAAGCGTGTATTTTCCCATTTTCAAATAAACGACGTCTATATTGTATGCGAAATAGATGCTAAATGTACATATTTTAAAAATCTTTGGCATTAACAAGGTTTTAATGATACATCATTAAGTTGACCGTATGTGATGTTTCTGTCTGTGTCGTATGCTTTGGATGCTCGAAGATGGAAGTCAGTAGACAACGCAATGTGGCTGCATGAAGATGGATCATATTTGTGGTAAAATTTGAAATTTCTGAAATGTGGTAACTTTCTAGAGTCGTTCACTTTACCAAACTTGTCTTTGTACTATGTCCCGTACTTGCGTAAGCTGTCTTACCCAAACCAACCACTAACTGGCCATTAACTTCCAAACAAGAAGGAACTGTAATCAACAAAAAAGAGGTGCTCTTACGTTGGTTGAGCGTGGCAGTGGGAAGGGACGTGATGTGATGTTTGAGAGACTTGTGTTACTGTCACCTTTTTAGCTGAGGATACGATGAACATTTTCTTATCGGTCGAGATTGTAATGGGAGAATGGGGCTACTGGTAGCCTCGGGTTAAAGTCATCATGACCAGTTAAAACTTGTTAACTTTTAAAGGAAAAAATTGCCATTCTTAGCGTGAACTTCAGTGAGTTATTTCACAAGAACAGAAAATATACATCTTTTTTAGATATTTCATAAACATCATACTTCGTAACAGATGATTATCATACCCCGTAATGATGGGTGCAAAATGTTTTGCACCTGAGTACAACTACTGTGCATAAGTTACGACAAAATTTTAAATACAAAAACTTTAATTTTAGAAATACGACTCTGGCAAAACAAAAGTTTTGTAAACAGACTTGTCAGGTACTCTACATCATCATTTGTTAGGGCAACATCATCCCCATAAAGGAATAAGCATCTTCGTTTTCAAAATACAAAATCCACCAGCGTTAGCTCTTTCTTGATGTCGAAGCTCTCTTCTTTCTTGCAGGCGGATTCTCCTGAAGCTGTAGTTTTCTTCATCTGTGAAAGAAACTCATTTATCTCAGGAAACCTGGGAAATAGTAAGGCCGGCAAGAACGACAAGTCATACTATATACAGTTTCAATAGTTAATTTGTACTGGAAAAAAGGGTTAGCACTATCCGAAAATATCTCAAAAAATGACCAGAACACTGACGTTTGTATCACTTTAAGCAATGTGAAGAAGTACCATTCAAAATTTTTAAAATTATTTTCTAGAAATTTATATCATTATAGCTTACAGACCATTATCTTACGTTATACTGTCAGGAACAGTGAGGTGTTGCCCGAAATCATTTTATCAATTGAATATTAGATTCGAGTCCTCTCGAATTCCTATTAGCCGTCTCCCTGTTCTAGATGCAGCTCTCGACTCATATTGTAGTAAGCTCTGCCCTCCGTTACTTTTGGTCTGGATAAAGTCGGTATAGCACTGGTTTCAGTGAATATATGACATTAATTTCCTCTAGGACGGAATCGATTAGCTTAAATTTTCGCATGATACAATTACAGTAGTTAATCTTCACGCAATACTCAGTGAAAGTTGGCATAGTGAGATCTGAAGTTTCTGGGAAACCCATTTGATCTAGTAGATAACTTGCAGGTACTTCTCAGAGGCACATGCATGAGATATTTTGAGCCTTCTGTTGCGGCCACATTATTATTATGGTCTCATCAGTTACGTCATTGTTTTGTCATCTTTTTACCCGATGAAGAGGATGTCTGAGATTTTTAGAATAGTACATATTTTCAAAACTCTATACTTTTCATGCTGCTTTTTAGTTCCCCTCAGAGAATATTGAAATATCAAGAATGAAGTGGGTTTATAATGTAATTAAAGCTAATATTAGTTAACTTGACTAATGATTAACTGATCACAGCCAACCTCTGTGATTTGGAGGGTGGAATGGCAATTGTCGACAACGTTGATTAATCAGTGCCTGAGACATTAAAATGTATTAAAAATTACAGGATATCCCATGACAGGTGTGTGCGTGCTTGGTGGTACAGAGCGTGCCTTTAATAGATCAGTCCGTAAATACTGTTGTTATTGTGTCCTTAATGCATTTATGAAAGCGGAGATGGGATGTTAACGAGTGGGTCCTTGATAGAGTGGCGGTTAGTGAAAGATAGGGGCACTGCAAAGTCCCCACGGTTAATCACAAAATGGATATGGAAGCAATATGAAGTCTTGAGTAAAAGACAAAGTTCTTTGTTGTTTAGTTGCCTATTCATTTAGGTTACGAATTACAGTGTATAACACCATACAAAGATAAGGGATTGAATGAGCTGGATTTTTACTGACCCTAAGTCTCACGTCAATCTTGCATAGTCTGTTGGTGGAAAGTTATGATTAGGACTTGTCTCCCCTCTGAGTAGTCATGTTGAGTTACTGGAGAATAGCTAAGGATACCACATCATATTTCAGTAACGTTTTCTTATGTTTGCCTGATCTTAACTGCATTGATTCTACAGTTTGTCCATGGATAGTAGACCTATGAGGTGTACTGTGACCTCCATTTCTTGAGGAAAGTGATAATTTCTTTGCTCATTATACTCTTGCAACCATCTGTGGTAATCCATCCTTGGGCATCCTATTTATTGCCACTATCAGCTGGTGGGAAAGTGAGCCATTTATATCCAACCAGTCATACTGTCATTGTAGACATACTGTATATATAAATATATATATATATATATATATATATATATATATATATATATATATATATATATATATATATATATATGTCCATCCAGCTGAAACCACTCTAACACTGTACATTAGAATGAATATGCTGGGAGCTGTTTGTGAATTAATGTTTCAGCTGACTGGAACGTCATACTTTTTGTGTGGAGCACCTGGCATGTTGGTACTGTAGATCACCCTCCATGCCCATGCCTGATTGGGGAACATAATTTTGTCTTTCCTTGTATGGCACAGAGCTCAGTCCTTGATGCTTGGTATGTTGCATGGTGACAGAGCACTTCCAGAATCACAAAATGCATATACTGTATCCCTGGTTATTTATGTAAACTCTAGGTCCTCGGCTGTAGATCACCTGTTTTAGATGCTGTTGAATTGCAGAAGGCATGCTACTTTCCACAGCTTCTTCAGTTGCCAGTCTCTGGCTATGACTTGAGTTGCTAGTAGCCAGTAGCTAATCTGCAGATGATGATCTTTGTTCACTTGAACCATTATTGCAGATTTATGTTCCAATACAAATGTCTACTTGCTGGTGTCTGTGGGCCTCTGCAAAGACTTGGATGTAGTAATGAATAAGGTACCCGTTGGTTTTTTTAATATGAACTGAGCCTGATGCTAAAGATAGTGGTTGTTGCAGTCATCAGGAATTTCTAAATGGTTATGACCCCTAAATTGGTGTCCTGTTCCAGGAGCATCTCCAGGGACTTGGCAGCAGCTTTCCTCATCCAGTTCTACCAGATGAAAGCCCAGATAAGTATCTGCTGCAAAATGTTGGAAGGCAGAGGACTCCAGGATACCCTATTGAACAACATAGGGGTGTGATGCCTCAGTCAAAAGGTATCAAGGCATTGGTAATTCACCTTGCATCAAGAGGATGATTTGATTCTTGACTATGATGACCTTTTGTATGTACCATTCAGAAGCTTCACTTGTAGGGACTTCCTCAATGATGCTTCTTTTTATGCCCTCGTCAAATTGTTGCCCAACCTACACTTCCCTATGTTTGTGTATAGATGCAAGGGTGTGGCGTATGTTGGGCATAGCACTTAAGGTGAGTGTGATTGTGTTTGTCCACCATCATGGGTTATTTTCTTTTCTGAATCTCATTGATGAGATTGATGAGAAGTGTCAGAGTAATCATTGTCTGAATCTTGATACATATTCTTCCAAGGGCATAAATCATATGAGCAAAGGTCTGGGCAAGTATGACTTGTCTGTTGTTCAGTATACTGTACTTGCTGAAATGGGTATTTTGGCAAGGGAATGTCTTGTCACCAGCCCTAGATCCATGAATTCTGATAGGGAGATGTATGTTTTTGCTGACTTTTTGAAGTGGACAGTCTTGTCAGGTTCCACAGTTGCCATGGTACATCTGGAAGGGGGTAGAACTTTCACATTGTAGGTTCATTTTAGTGATGCCTCTTAGTTATGTCCAGCACTATGAAAGCGCATGTCCCCCATTGAAGGATGACATTAGTGATAAACCCTGTGCCACACATTTGAGTTCAGTGTTTGCATGTGTGTTTGTGTATATATATATTTATTAGCTGACCAACCCCACTGCCTGGGAAAACTCTGAATGACAGTCTACATGTAAGGGGGGGGGGAAAGGGAAAGGGAGGGTAGGGAAAAGGGAAGGGGGAAGGGGAAAGGGGAGAGAAGAGGGAATGGGGAGGGGTTTGAATTGAAGATCCGACTGACAGTTCTACTTTTTTCATGCAAACGTTCACCCTACGAACAGTCGTGGTAAACTGACAGGTATTACTGTGGTGACTGTCCCTTTTATCCAGGTATTACAGTGCTGTCTGTCCCATGTATCCAGGTATTCCTTTGATGATTGTTCCTTTTATCCAGGTATTACTGTGGTGACTCCCTTTTACCAGGTATTACTTTCTGTCTGTCCCTTTTATCCAGGTATCAGTGTGGTGACTGTCCCTTTTATCCAGGTATTACTGTGGTGACTGTCCCTTTTACCCTGATATTACTGTGGTGACTGTCCCTTTCATCCAGGTATTGCTGTGCAGTCTGACACCTTTAACCAGGTATTACTGTGCTGTTTGTCCTTTTTATTCATGTTTTACTGTGGTGATTGTCCCTTTTACCCAGGTATTTCTGTCCTGTCTGTCACCTTTAACCAGGTATTACTGTTCTGTCTGTCCCTTTTATCCAGATATTACTGTGGTGACTGGTTACTGTCCCTTTTATCCAGGTATTACTATGCTGTCTATCCCCTTTAACCAGGTATTACTGTGCTGTCTGTCCCCTTTAACCAGGTATTACTGTGCTGTCTGTCCCTTTTATCTAGGTATTACTAAGGTGACTGTCCCTTTTATCCAATTATTACTGTGGTGACTGTCCCTTTTATCCTGGTATTACTGTGCTCTCTGTCTCTTTTATCCAGGTATTATTGTGATGACTGTCCCTTTTATCCAGAAATTACTGTGGTGACTGTCCCTTTTATCCAGGTATTACTTTTCTGTCTGTTTCTTTTATCCAGGTATTACTGTGGTGACTCCCTTTTATCCAGGTATTACTGTACTGTCTGTCACCTTTAACCAGGTATTACTGTTCTGTCTGAGTTCCTCGTCGGACGAGTTGGTAGAGTTCTCGGCTAGCACTCTGCTAGGCCCGAGTTCGAGTCTCCAGCCGGCCATTGAAGAATTAGAAGAATTTATTTCTGGTGATAGAAATTCATTTCTCGCTATAATGTGGTTCGGATTCCACAATAAGCTGTAGGTCCCGTTGCTAGGTAACCAATTGGTTCTTAGCCACATAAAATAAGTCTAATCCTTCGGGCCAGCCGTAGGAGAGCTGTTAATCAGTTCAGTGGTCTGGTTAAACTAAGGTATACTCACTTACTGTTCTGTCTGTTCCTTTTATCCAGGTATTACTGTGGTGACTCCTTTATCTGTTCTGTCCCTATCTAGTTTACTGCAGACTTTTATCCAGGTATTACTGTGGTGACTCCCTTTTATCTAGGTAGTATTGTGGTGACTGTCCCTTTATCTAGGTATTACTGTGGTGACTGTCCCTTTTATCCAGGTATTACTGTACTGTCTGTCACCTTTAACCAGGTATTACTGTTCTGTCTGTTCCTTTTATCCAGGTATTACTGTGGTGACTCCCTTTTATCTAGGTAGTATTGTGGTGACTGTCCATTTATCTAGGTATTACTGTGGTGACTGTCCCTTTTATCCAGGTATTACTATGGTGACTGTCCCTTTTATCCAGGTATTACTGTGGTGACTCCCTTTTATCTATGTAGTACTGTGGTGACTGTCCCTTTATCCAGGTAATACTGTACTGTCTGTCACCTTTAACCAGGTATTATTGTGTTGTCTGTCCCTTTTATCTAGGTGTTACTATGCTTTCTGTCCCCTTTATCCAGATATTACTGTGGTAACTGACCCTTTTATTCAGGTATTACTGTGGTGACTGCCTCTTTTATCCAGTTATTACTGTGTTGTCTGTCCCCTTTATCCAAGTATTACTGTGGTGACTGTCCCTTTATCCAGGTATTACTGTGGTGACTGTCCCTTTTATCCAGGTATTACTGTGCTGTCTGTCACCTT
>NC_089748.1:79239149-79254149 GCF_040412425.1 Macrobrachium rosenbergii
CTCGTGGGAAATCTCCATGCTCCTGAGAAGCTTCAAACAGTCTTGTCCACCCAAAGAACTCAGGGCCCTTAAGTGGGATGTGACTTGTTCTGAGGAGCCTGACTCATACCCCTCACAATGCTTGCCCGAGTCACCACACAGGGATCTAACCCTTAAGATTGTTTTCTTTCCTGCCCTGGCTTCAGCAAGAGAGGAGGCAAGCTTCATGGCCTCTCCTCTGATGTTAATTATTTTTTGCTGGTGGTCATGACAGCTGTTAGGTATGTGGTTCCCACAGTTATTTCCACAGGTGTGGTGACTGGGCAGGGGTCTCTCTTTGCTCCCACTTTATGCTGCTGTAGCAACATAAGTGTGTCTGCACTACCATCTGATCTATGCCGTCCTCACTTGAGGTTTTGCATAAACTCTCACCAGTTGGAAGGAACTCGTTCTTATGTGCTTGTTTGATGCTGAACACACTGTCCTGAGGGCTCTTCACTATTAAACATATCTAACAATAAAAAACTGCCTTTTTAGCACCTTTTTATTAAAACAACTATGAGCCTCCTTAATAACATTCAGATAGGTCACAACTTGAAACCAGTACATGGCTTTCTACATACTTTTCAAAAAATGCACCGAATGTTCCATCTTTATTTTGAATCGCATTATTAAAGTCTAATCAGTGTACTTCTTGATTCAATGTATGAAGTATGACGACCCCAGTGACATCTAATGCTGTTCTAGGCAAAGGGGTGCTCCACCCAAAATATTCCCACTAACAAGCACTCAAAAATATCAGCTTAACACATACATGGATACAAAGAACCATAAACCTATATCTCAGTAGTTTTGTGTAAATATATATACAGTACATTACTGTCTTGCTCTCCAGATTTCAAAGTCAAGTTCATCTTGATTAAACTAGTATCCTATACCAAACAAGTACTGATTCCCCACTGATGAGAATACTTCCTGAATTATCCTAAACCAAACCTGTATTTGGATCTCCAGTTGCCTTGAGTTTCTTGTAGCGAAGCATGGATTATCATTACTACTGACATCAAAATCATCAGTGCTGTGTATTATACCCATCACTTGTATACTTGCCTTGATGACTGCATGAGGTACTCTGTTGGTTTTTTTTTTTTTTTTTTTTTGTATGCAGTGAACCCTAATGTGAGGTAAGTTGAAGTGCAGTTGTTTATCAAGAACAGTATATGTAATTTAATATCAGTCTTGTTATAACTATGGCATAAGGACATACATATCATGGAGTATATCCAATCTGTCTTTCCCCCTAAGCTGAAGTCAAAGTTTAACCTGCAGGAGAGACCAAGGCTAGGTAAGACTGGTATAATTTTTGTATGTGTGTACTGTGATAGCAATTACCTTTCATCCTCAAATTGAACAGGGCCACCTTTATGGATGACTCTAAGACACTGATAACACAGTTGTATGTTCTGCATCCCTCTACATCTTAGATGGGAACAACTCAGAGATAGCATTTTAATTCTAGAACCAGTGGGCACAGGTGGGAGTAGAATGGTCACTTTCCAGAATTTTTCTTTAAAGAAAGTGCAGTGTTCACAGTGCCTTAAGCCTCAGTCCACACATCAGTAATAGCAGGGCTTGTGCAAGAGAATAATCTATCCGAATGGTACATACAGCTTTAGCAGCTCAATGATGCCATGTTTAAAACATCAGTACCTCACTGCCTTGGAGCTTCTTCACTATAAGATGCATCACAGTGCCATCGTATGCTGATCTCTCAAGAAGAACAAAACTGTGGCCCACTACATAAATAACAGCAAGCGTGCACTTAGTGGTGTTGAATTTTTAAAAAATTTGTTGGGCAAAGTTCTGTTGCACATGGTTCATGCACTGACTTTCACCTCATCATACAGACTGCAATGTCAGCATTACCTGATCTTCAGCTTGTCCTATATTGCTGCCTATAAGAGATCTTAACACAGTATTTAGAGTTCCATTTTGTGCTGATGGAAAAACTACCTCCTTACCAAGGTCCCCCTCGATGTGGGACCACCTTTACGTGGTGAGGGGGCTATCGAACCCCAGGAATCTGTTCCAGGGTTTCAGTCCAAGAGTCCCATATATCATTATATATTTTTCTGGATTAATTTTTGTGGAATTTTCCACTTTTGCTAAAATCCGCCGGACCTGATAAAGAGGAAAGGATATTATAGCTGGGACTGGGTTTATATCCGAAGCTAAATAGTGGGAACTGTGGTAGGACCATCAACTACCTGATAATGTTTGGACCTGAGAGATATCAGATTGACAACTTAAGGGTGGAGCTATTCTTTAGGGCTGGGCCACGGATTCTAGGGGGGTCTGGTTCTGGAGATAGGACTCTTGCCATTCTATCCAGTTTGCCTATAATATAGTTAGGGTGGGGATGAACGTATTCTTGTAATACTCTCAGTCCTAATAAACGGGCTTGGCTTACACTTGGGCCACTCTAATCATGTTGTGCCATCCTGTGGGGTAGGGTAGGGGGCAGACATTTGGGAGTTAGTTCTCACTTGTGCCATTGGTGGAAGAATAAACTCCATGAAAGGCCGACGACATCTTTTTAAGATTTTCAGGTTTAATTTTTTTCATATATAAACTTTAATCTTTATGACAAGCAAAAATAAAGATTCAAGTACTCCTAGGCCCTTTGATGGTACTGACTCGGCACAGTTGACGACCGCTGCAACCTCCACAGACAACCTGCGCAGTAATATCAAATCAATGAATGTGAAAGATTTGAGAGTATTGCATATTGAGGATCTACCAGTCGAATGTGATTATGAAACCATCTCTACTACTGTGAGTACCTTTGGTCCAATAATAGTTAATTCTATCTTGAAATAGAAGCTAAGGGGGAAGTTTGGGCTACTTTTAAAAAGCATGAAGATGCTTTCAAAGCCAGCTGCAATAATGAGGTACTAGAAATATGCCAATCTGCCATAAGAGGAAGTTTGACTGACAAAACTCCTAGAAATATGGATGTCTATATACCCTCTGAATGGTCTGTAAACATCAAAGCCAACAGAACATCATTTCAGCAAGGGCTCCCAAAACCTCCTATGTGGCTGGTAGCAACAGCAAAGGAGGAAAATATAACTATTATAAATTCAGTAGATCCGTCTAGAAAAAAAGTAGAAAGAATAAAGAGTGGTGAGATATCTCGATTTGGTAAAGGAAAAATTCTTATGCAAAATCAAAGACCCAGGCACATATGTTGAGTTTGATGAAGGTTAAAGATAATTAAATGCTAAAAGAGATTAGACCCTACATGAACTTCAGCTATGGGAGAGGGGTAATCTTTGACAAAACAGGTTTTGACGTAGGAAAAACCTATTTTTGGTAGTCGCTGTCTCGTCCTCAAAGGAGTTACCCCCATGGTGTGCCAGTGCTCCCATGGTGACTAGACTAGTATCAAAGAAATATTTTTCTAGCCTGGTCCTGTAGCCGGGTATTGTGTCGTAATGAAAACACTATGACACGTAATAGAGTATAATGGACTCAAAGATAAGAGGGCATTTTCCTTATCTTCAGCTGAACCCAGTTTTTCCTTGTCAAAACTGCAAGAAGTGACTATTAGCATGCGTCTGCCATCTTGTTTACGACCGGGCAGGCAAAAAGACCAATTCCATTACTCTCTGCTGGTCAATGTAGGATTGTCCCTTGCCCAAATCCCATGCCTTTTGTCAGGGAAGTGGGAGGGTTTTGAGGACTCAACAGCGACTACCAAAAATAGGTTTTTCCTACATCAAAACCTGTTTTTATAGCATAGTCGCTGTCTCGTCCTCAAAGGAGCTTTACCAAAGAAATTGACAGGTGACAAAAGGCTTAAGCTCTTAAAATTTAAATTCCAAACAACCCAAAGAAAAAACATTTATGGTCCAAGGTCAAGCCACAAGTTTCAAGCCCCATTCCTTATTCTAAAAAACCTTTTGGGGTTTTGGAAACAACAGAAGAAGAAATCCTAGAAATGAGCTCACTATCAATATGGAAGGTAAAAAAGATATCTAGTGCAAACATGATCATTTTGACATTCGAGGACCCAAATGTGCCATCCCATGCCACATTTGAAAATGAAAGAGTGAGTAAGACCCTTCAACCCAAAACCTATGCAGTGTTTTAACTGCTTCAGGTTTGGCCACTCATCAAGGGTAAGTAAAAACCCTCAAGTTTGTATTAATTGCTCAGCCCCTGAACATGGTTTATGCTCTCGGGCTCCAAAGTGTCTTAATTGTCACATGGATCACAAATCCAGTGATAAAAATTGTGAAGAATTTAAACTTGAGCAAGCAGCAATAAATAAAGCAAATGCTGAGCACATTACCATAGGTCAGGCAAAATGACAAATGGGGACAGCTAAGAGCTATGCTAGAGATCTAAATCCCTTACCCCTTAATACCACAAGGGATCCAGTCAGTACAGGAGCTTCTTCCTTTGTAGTACTTGCTCCATCCCCTGTGGTAGAGGCCCAGCCCTCTGGGTCAGGTGCTCAGCCTGGCAAGGCAAAAGCACGCTCCTCTAAACGAGGTAAGGCACCTCCAAAGGTAAATAAGGCACCAACTGGTGAAGAAAATCTACCCATACCTTTACCATCTCCCACAATAGATGAAGTATCACAAATAGATTCTCTGCTCCAAGAAAAGGAATTCGACAAAAATAAAGTATGGAAGGGAAGGAAAACTCCATCTTTTGCCCCTTCTCCATCTCCCCAGAGCCAAAATGACAATGATGGTAACCCTGAACTTAACGGGAACTCTGCTGGCACTTCAGTAAGACCAAAGGAGTCCAGCATTTTGATTAAAAATACCACAGTAGCAGAGATCTTTCCTCGTCCTGAAGTTAATAGCCAGTGAGAAAATGATAAGGGTACCAGTGGAAAGCCACACATCCAAAGACCATTCATAAATCAATATCCTGAGGAAACAAACTGAACAAGGTAAAGGACTCTTAAAAACTTAAACCTATATAATGTCAATTTTACAGTGGAACTGTCAAGGTGTTATTTCAAGTGCTGAACAAATCAAAACACTAATCAAGGATTCAGAGGCAAAGATAATGTCTCCAAGGAACAAAAATTGGGGACAAATTATACAACCCTGGTTTAAATTATAATTTCTACAGATCCATTCAACCAAGAGAAAGAGCTCAAGGAGGCACAGGTTTTATTATACGTAAATCTGTAAAATGCAGTATCATCCAACTTGACATTATATTTCAGCTTGTGCTGTACAAATTTATATTGAAAAGAAGATCACTCTGTGTTCTCTATATCTGCAGCCTAGATTGGAAGATCAGCTATTTGACATATCTGGTAACAACAGGCAATTAGATATTTCTGACCAACACCTAACTGACCAACTGCCATCCCCATTCATATTAATGGGTGATTTTAATGCAAAACCTACTCTTTGGGAAGGTAATGTATGTGATAGATAGGGTAACATTACTGAGCAATTACTTGACAGGAACAATATAATTTTATCGAACAATGGATCACCAACAAGGTATGATGTATACCATAATTCCTCCTCAGCCATAGATTTAACTGTATGTTCCTCGGCTCTTGTACTAGAATACCAGTGGTCAGTAAGAACCCACATGGCAGTGACCGTTGGCCCATACATCTGAAATTTATTCATAATACTCCATCCCCATGCCTCCCAAAGTGGAAAATAGATGAAGCAGATATGAGTTCATATGAAAGATTAACACACATTGAAAATATTCCAAGGAATTCCCTTCTCCAAATTCAAGCTTAACAGCACTTTACTGAAGTGGTACTAGATAGTTCAGAGAAATGTACAGTATACCTAGAACTGTGTTTCTTGGTGGAATAAGAAATGTGCAGTTGCTAGGTAAGTCACTAGGACATGCTTTCATAGATATTTAAGATCACCCTGTGAGGCAAAAAAAATAGCGTATGCCAGAGCTTGTGCAAAGCAGAAAAGAACTATAAAAAAGGCTAAGAGACAATCATGGATAAAGTAGGCTACATCTCAGAGGTCTCAGCAAAAATGCCATCTAGCCAAATCTGGAAAAATATCAGGAAATTGCAAGGTAAATACATTCCAGACCCACTACCTATACTAAAAGTGGAGAATGAATATATACGTGAGATATATGTTTAGCAAGCACTTTGCCAAAGTATCCAGTGCAACACTGTACTCTCATGAATTTCAGCAAATACAAAATTCTACATCGATAGTTCCACCTCAGTCCAATAATACAGAGGCTTTCATTATGCCTTTCACCATGGACGAGATGCTGAATGCTTTAGCTAACTCATCATTGTTCCCTGGAGAGGATGATATTAGGTATGAAATGTTAGAGCATCTTCCAGAGACCAGTAGAGGCTTCCTCTTGATACTCCTAATGATCTTTGGAAACTTCATACCTCTCCAAAATCATAGAAGACGTCAGTTGTAGTCCCCAGTCTTAAGCCTGGTAGGAAACCAGAACTAATTCAAAGTTACAGGCCTATACAGGCCTATTAGCTCTCACAAGCTATGTATGTAAGCTGCTTGAAAGAATGATGAAAAACAGATTGGTCTGGTATTTTGGAAACAAAAAAGCCTTTATCCAATAAGCAATTTGGATTCAGAAAGAATAGAAATACTATAGACCCACTATTAATGTTATCAAGGGAGATCCAAAATGCTTTTGCCATCCGGAATCAAGTCATTGGAGTCTTCTTTGATATGGAGAAAGCTTACGATACCGCTTGGAGGGATGGTATTCTGAAGCAGTTGGCTTCTTGGGGCATTGGAGGCAATATGTATTATTTCATTATGGATTTTATATCAGATCGCTAGCTAAAAGTTCACTTTGAATCTGCATTATCCTCTTCTATATACAAGAAGGAGGTGCCCCTCAAGGTAGCGTGATAGGTGTTACCTTATTTGTGATAGCAATTAATAGTCTGATGGACCACCTACCAACTGGGGTCCAAGGATCGTTATTTTTAGATGACTTTGCTATCTACTACAGCGGATCTACTGCTGCACAAGCCTGCAGAAAGGTTCAGACTGCAATAAATGCAGCTTCAAAGTGGGCAGATGCTAGGGGATTTAAGTTTTCATCTCATAAACTAAAGCCATCAGATTCACACGAACTAGAAGACGAGAGGAGATACCAACCCTCTTCTTAAAAGACAATCTTTTACTATATGAAGATGAAGTTAAGTTTCTTGGGGTGATATTTGATAAGAAACTTACCTTTGGCCCTCACATAAATGACCTCACCAACAGAGTTAAACAATCACTAAATATATTGAATTTGATATCACACTTTGATTGGGGAGCAGATCGAAAAATTCTGCTTAAGCTTTATATACCATTATGCTTAAGCAAGATGGATTATGCCTGTCAAATCTATGGATCATCTTGTAAAACTAACCTAGAAAAATTAGATGTTGCACATAACTTGTAGCTAGTATATATGAAGACTCGTGCTTACTCCCTTTTTCAATCTGCAGGGAAGAACTAAGCTTAAGGAACATATCCAAATCCTTAACCTCTAACCCAAACCTCTGGAGGTAACACTTGAAATAGAAAGTAGAGATGTTGGCATATTGACAACACCAATAGCACAGGTTGTATTCCCTGAATCTCCACCTTGGTGCAAATCACCTATTGATATGTGCCCAGTTGTTGGAGGGAAGAAACATATTTCCAGAGAAGAAATTAGAATGGAATTTCATCAGCATTCCCTCTAACACGGAGGAAGGAGTTGGCTGTGTGATAAGAAATTTTGTAATCAAGAAGAAATTATTCCCCTTCCTGCTCGATATTCACGGCTGATTTATATGCCATTCTTGAAGCTGTAAAGTATATTTTTAATAAAGGAAAGAATGATGAAAGTTTAATCATATATTCTGACTCAAGTAGTCTTTTATCGTCATTGAAACAGTTGATTCCCTTCCACTACCTTGTACAAGAAGTACAGGAATGGCTGGCGCTCCTTTACTTCCGCAAGCATAATATCAGGGTGAGCTTTTGTTGGGTACCTGCCCGCTTGGGTATAGATGGGAATGAGAGAGCTGATAAGGCAGCTAAAGAATCGATAAGATCACATAATCAGGCACTCATAAACTTCCAATACACTGATTTTAAGCAAATTATTCATATCTTTATAAGTAGGAAGTGGCAAATTGGTTGGTAAAACATAACTGGTAATATGATAGTGACAGCATATCGGGCAGCCAATCAGGGTGTTCAAGGTATGTCTGGAGAAAGGAAGGGTTCCAGTTGAACGGAAGAGAGGCCGAAATCTTTTGCATAAGAGGAAAAGGTGGCGTAACTGAAGTGACTTTCAGCTTACATTACTAAGCACACAATGAAAGGAAGGACAGAAGAAAACCAGTATTGGTTTTTTTTACAAGGAACAGGGGTAGTGGCTCATTTAAAGTAATTATGATGGAGGTTGTAACCTACTCTGAAAAAAGCAGATATGAAGATGGTGCTTAGCATGTATGGTAGTGTAGCTAACTGGTCAAGGAACCAAGCTTATCAGTTAGTATCATTGTCTCCATTTCCTTTTACTTAAGCCCCTGAACGTTTTTTTTTTTTTTTTTTTTTTTTTTTTGAAAGGAAACGTTTCCTAAGACAGAGAATTGTACCATAGTGTTTGCTGCTAAACTTTTTTTTTTTTTGGTGGTGGTGGGGGTGGGGTGGGGGAATGTGCCCAAAGGTTCTTATGGTAGAGCTCTAGACTCCTAGCCAGGTGAACAATGTCACTCCCATCAGCTCCCATTCCTTAGCTATTTTGCTCTCTAAGCTCATATATCATCATATCTTCTTTGCCAACGATAAATGCTCTACCAAATACCATATTTTGTGCAAGGTTTGTAGGACACCTTCGTCCTCGAAGACCAGTACGGATGTATTACATGATTCTCTAATGAATGCCCAGAGAAAGCGACTCTTGTTCTTTTGTCGTTAGTTTTCCTAATTATACTTGACCTGCAAAACAATAGCTGGTCCAGCCTGTCCCGAAGAAAGGTGACCACTAAAATCCTTCAGATTACTGACCCTTTGCTTCCACTGCAGACGTCTTTCCTTCCTCAGTGGCTAGTAATTGTTTTGATGAGACTCCTGAGAATTTTTCATCATCATCACTCTTGAAATTTCACAGGCATATGAAATTAGAGCAAAATGCTATAACAGCCAAACTGAATGCTTATAGTTGCACACAGTATTTCTATGGTCGTTTCTAACATAGTTTTGTTATTAATGGAGCAACATTTGTTTCCTATCCAATTTATATTAAAGCTCTTCAACATTATTTTCTCTCACGAGCTTATTTTCTCCTCCTTTTATCAATGATCTCCTCCGATCTTGGGCGATCAGGTTATTTCAGTTATCATGTAGATCGCATATATCAAAACGCCAAACATTATCTTCTATTTGTCCCTGTTTTGAATACTACTCAAGTTAACTTTGGCTGTTGAGTCATGTAGGGCCAAATGCGAGAAGACAAAGAGAAGTCTTGCTTCTCCTTTGTATGCCACACTAACTCCGTGCGAGACGTGATTTATGCCTTTTTTTCAAACATCTAGTCATTGCTACAACTGCCAAGTTTCCCTTGTTACTCCCGTTGATTTAATGTTAAACGGCGAAGGAATAATTTGTGCCATGAAATGTGACGTAACCTGCTTTGGCAAGTCGCATAACCTTTATTTTCATGCCATAGCTACGAATGCAGGTAGCATGACAAAACTAACTTGGAAACTATAAAACTATTTGCAAGGTGGTTAGAAATCTTTCTCCCTCCAAGAATGATTTATTAAAAAGATTTAACTTGGAAAAACTTGCTGGGATGAAATATTGTAAGGGACCGCATTGGCGGTCTTACGGGCACATGTGTGTGTGAATCATCCAACGGACAAAAACAAGACAAAGCATCCCGCTTTCTCTCTCCCTCCCGTGCGTCAGCAGGATGGGACCGCTCGAAGGAACGCAACTTCTACCATACAATATTTCTGTCTGTTTCTCTCTAACCATTGTTGTCTCGATTCATGTACAATCACTACTACTTGCATTGCCATGCAAGCATTCCAATCATGTACTCATAATGTTCCACCGAATCTTCTGTATCAAACTCTATGTATGTTTCTGTTTGTGAAGACATCCAACATCTAGCCATTTCACATATAGTATGCTACTGCATTGTATTCATTAATCTGTCTCGAATCTCGTGCAAATGTCCATATGTGGAATTTCCTGGCCTTTCCATTGATATATGTTTTACCATTGTATGTTTATTATGTCTCTCATAATCGCCATCTGTTTGTCTGTTGACAAGCACTGATGTCCGAAACAATCTGTGTTTTGCCTTGCCTGTGTGTAGAAACTACATTGCAGCTCGCACCAGCCAATAACACATTCGAAGATTCTGTACATTCATTCAGTAAGGAACCAGTAATAAACTAGACAACACCCAGCCAGTATGTCACTTAAATCCTTTTCCTTACACTGGTGACCCCGGAGTGACCCGAAGTAGCCGATGGTAGATGTTCGACCCACGATGACGACCCACGCGCCAACGAACCCTTCGCCGCCTCCCCGACCCAGCTTCCCGCCGTTCCCGAGCCTTCAGTAGATGTCCGACCCTCCGAGATGACCCACCCCACCACAGAAACATTGGACACCTCCTCCAGGCAGCCTGCCGCCGCCCCCGAACTCGTACCGGGCGACTTGACCAACGAAGGATCAGCCAACGTCATCCTTCTACCCGCTGCTGTCCTCCTCGAGTTCCTGCTGGCCGGCGCCGCCCTTTAACCTCCTGCCCAAAGCCCAAGCCCTTCGCGCCCATTTGAATTGTCAGCAAGACAATTTCCGTATCAGGGCCTTGCTTGGGGAGCCGGGGGGGGAGGGGGGAGTATTGTAATGGACCGCATTGGCGGTCTTACGGGCACACGTGTGTGTGAATCGTCCAACGGACAAAAACAAGACAAAGCATCCCACTTACTCTCTCCCTCCCATGCGTCAAGTGGAGGGGACCGCTCGAAGGAACGCAACTTCTACCTTACAATATTTCTGTCTGTTTCTCTCTAACCATTGTTGTCTCGATTCATGTACAATCACCACTATTTGCATTGCCATGCAAGCATTCCAATCATGTACCCATAATGTTCCACCGAATCTTCTGTATCAAACTGTATGTATGTTTCTGTTTGTGAAGACGCCAAACGTCTCGCCATTTCACATATATTATGCTACTGCATTGTATTCATTAATCTGTCTCGAATCTCATGCAAATGTCCTTATATGGAATTTCCTGGCCTTTCCATTGATATATGTTTTACCATTGCACGTTTATTATGTCTCTCACAGTCGCCATCTGTTTGTCTGTCGACAAGCACAGATGTCTGAAACATAATCTCTGTTTTGCCTTGCCTGTGTATAGAAACTACTTTGCGGCTCGCACCAGCCAATAACAACTTCGAAGGTTCTGTACTGTTAGACTGTACATTCATTCAGTAAGGAACCAGTAATAAACTAGACAACACCCAGCCAGTATGTCACTCAAATCCTTTTCCTTACAATATTATGCTAACTGTGTTCAGATGAATATTCCCCTCAATTAAACAGTAGACTGTTGTAACATTTCTCAGAGTTTTACCTCGAATAATTTGTTTCAGTCCCTCATTCAAGAAAGCATAGCGGTACTTCGATGTATTTTATCGTATACACCGTCCCATATATTAGGCCCAGCTGTTGAGAGAGAGAATTATTTCGTTCTCATGGAAATTCTATTCCATGAGAACGAAATAATCTCTCTCTCTCTCTCTCTCTCTCTCTCTCTCTCTCTCTCTCTCTCTCTCTCTGACATAGACAACAAAAGGAAAACTGAGGTCTCACCTTGTGGTAGTAAGCACGAACTACTAAAGCCAGGTAAACATTTATGGATATGTAAACCAACGAACAGAGCGAGATCAAAAGCCATTCAACGCAAGAACCGGCGCGTGCGCAGATGATCACAGCCGTCAAGGCAGCGGGAACCATAGCACTGATCACCAGACCTTGAACAAACATGAACGGCACCATGTACCGCGGCTTATTCTGAAAAAGAATGGAATAGGATTTGCGAAAGATCTGCACGAGAAGAATCGTATGCTGTGTGCCATCTATGCCAATGCTTAAAAAATATAAGTCATTCTAAGTAAATCAGGTGTATTTCATTTATATGTTGATGACGTTGATTGTTTTATGTTCTCGTGATGGCCTTAATGAGCGACTCATTTTGGCAACCCAGTTTAAACAGATAGTGATTCAGTTTGCCTACATTTCTGACGCCAATGAGGAGAAGTATGCTGAACAAGTAGAAAAATGCGTTGATGACGATATTTGCTATGGCTAGAGTTTTCTCTGCAAAGAAAGAAAAATAGAATTATAGCATTCACGGTACCAAGAGTTCAGTGCAATTTTTACCCTGCTTGATTCTTGTAGGCGCCCAATACTCGTCCATCCCAGTATTTGTATACTTTTTCTGTCACAGTGATTGCGACTACTGTGACAGTGATTTTAAAGCAAACACTGGGTATCGACAAATTTTTAAAAGTATTCAGACAATTTAATAAAAAGGGAAATAGCGTAATTTTTTACCGGCAAGTAAAATTGAAAGTACTTTTAAAAGCATAATTTGACCATGAGCAGCAGCGACCACGTAGGGGTTTAGTTGCAGACAGTGCGCCTCATGCGGTGCACTGTAGGTATTACTAAAGGTTATTTGCAGTGGCCCTTCGGCCCTTAGCTGCAGCCACTTTTTAACCTTTCAATTTCCCTCGGTTCGCACTTCCTTTCTTCCATCCTGCTGTCCGATCACTCCAATACCTAAGTACTGACTGGCTGCAGATGGCCCAGTGCTTGGCAGCACTCGGCAATAACGAAGTTGAAGAGATTAAACAAAAACGGTCCGTCATCCACACTAATTCCCGCTTAATGGGCAAAAACTGTCGATTTACGACGGTCCTTTTCTGAACACATTTCCTGAACAGTAAACACAATATAAGACTTAAATGGACACACAAACTTCACATGTCACGCCCTAAATTGTAACCCTAAAAGATTGACTTTGATACAAACATGGTAGGGGCAACAAACTAGCGTACGAGCTTGGTTTTATGCCAGAATTATCTAAATTATCTAAATTATCTAAACTAAAAGATTCCGTAATATATTTTGTAACATTATCAAGATAAATATATATATATATATATATATATATATATATATATATATATATATATATATATATATATATATATATATATACTGTAACATTATCAAGATAAAAATATGTATACTATATATATATAATATCTAAATATATTATATATATATATATATATATATATATATATATATATATATATATATAAATATATATATATGTAATCATGATTATGACTACTGATATTCTCACAAAAAAATGCAATGATCGCGTTACTCCTTGTAATGTAGCAGTACGCTCTTAATAAACCATTTCCAGTATGCAAATGATTTACTTAGAGGCTCTTTGCCCCCATAGAAAAACCATAACCTTACAAAGTACCGTCATTTACACTTAAGGGTTTCCTTGCAGAAGTCTCTCCTTTCCTTACAGATATCATTTCTTGGCAAAAGACTGTCATCTAGACAAATAATTTCCTTGCAGTAAATTTGTACTTGAAAAACAGTCATAAATCCAAAGTCTGTCGTAACTCTACAGAAGACATTTTCCAGGAGAGCAACTTACCTAGAGCTTTCAACTTGTCGTAGCAATCTTCGTTAGGCCAACAAAAGTCATATATCCTTCCGTCTAGGAAATCTCCAAGGCCCAAGAGAACAATTAGAACGTTGATGCTGCTTGTAACCTGCAACGACGAAAGAGGCATTTAGAGTTTCCTTACTTTATTTGAATAATTACGGGGCTGAAACTGACTCTTAATTAAAAGATTTTCGTGGGAACCAAATACACAAATGCACAGTTCTCGTTTAAGTCTTTTTCAAACTCGTGCTGGATTATATGTCATTTCGAGTTCTTATTCGCTTTTCTTTTGTTTCAGTATACTGGGGAAGTGAGATGTTTATAGTTTAATATGTGAAAATATAAAAATGTCACGTGTAAAATTAGTGACAAACTTTCATACATATATATGTTACAAGCATATCACTTAGCTATCACGGCGGAGATGGGTTAATTCAGTTTAAGCACAGATTATGAATTCAGTGGGAATATGTGCAGCAGAGTCAAGATCAACTCCTCCCTTCTTGACGGCCAAGTTGCTGGCATTCACACGCCAACTCAAAGAGCCATAGGTTAAGAGTCTGGTCAAGGAGATACACTCATAAGTTTTTCCCGAAGGCATAGGGAATTCGTTTGCCATGCCCCGTTTTTTAACTTGACATTGTTATATAAATATACATTGGGAAAGCTATGTTAAAATACGTGTATAAGAATATTAACCGTAACCTGTAAATGAATAGAAGCTACAATTACTGTGCTGTTAGTTGCAGTTATCGTAAAAGAAGATACCAAGCCATTTTCTTCTTTCTCTGAGAGAGAGAGAGAGAGAGAGAGAGAGAGAGAGAGAGAGAGAGAGAGAGAGAGAAGAAGAAGAAGAAGAAGATAATGGCTTGGTATCTGCTTTTACGATAACCACTGTATATATATATATATATATATATATATATATATATATATATATATATATATATATATATATATTTATATATATATATGTATATATATATATATATATATATATATATATTTATATATATATATATATATATATTTATATGTATATATATATATATATATATATATATATATATATATATATATATATATACATATACATATATACAGTATATACATATATATATCATATATATGTGTGTGTGTGTGTTGTATGCATGTATGTGTGTTTGTGCTTGTAAATTTATACATATACATACATGGGGGATACTTGGCATGCAGTCGAGTGGGTAACTAGCTTACCAG
>NC_089748.1:79259149-79264149 GCF_040412425.1 Macrobrachium rosenbergii
TAGTTTCTAAGTACAGAACATTAAATGAAGTTATAGATGAACCAACACCTAATTACACAAGGCGAGGCTGCTGGAAGGCTTTGTAGCTGGTATGAGTACTATGACTAGTGTCAGCTTTTGTTGCAGGGAATACGGTAGCTATCTGTACACGCGGGAAAGCTGTGATTTTTACTCGTGAAGTGTGTAGTGTCTATAGTTCGTTTGGGCATATGTGTTGTAACATGGTAAAATAGTCTTTTTTTTTTTTGGTCTACAGATTAAATACAACATATATTCACTTGTCTGATACTCTCATATATATATTATAAAATTAGTTTAGATGAAATAAAAGAAAAAAATATTGGACATACCTCTAAACTGCTACCGTTGTGATCTAGTTTTTCACCCGAAAGTTTTGCAGCATTGTAATTAATCTTTAGAGATCAGTAACACAGTACGTATTTAGGTCTGGAGAAAGATTCACCACCATTCAGTTGAAGTTCCCAAAGAGTTCACTGTGTACCCAAGCCATATGGTCGACGATCTGGGAGCGACTCTCTCTCTAGCCCGATCACCTCGACGTCAGAAGAGCAACTGATATGACTCGACTCGTGAGCAGGACAACAGGCGGAACGCGAAAATCAAGGCTCCAGAACCATTTGACCTCGGATTGCCTTCCTCAGAGAGAATGAGATTTGAAACCTTTGCATTATACAAGACCAGCTTTAAAGAATGCGAGTCTTTAATACGGTATGAATAGCGTTCCTAAAGATCTCTTGTGCCCTTTTATCTTTCTACCGCATATACCGAAAGATCATAGTAATCTTCCTTTTCCTTATATATATATATATATATATATATATATATATATATATATATATATATATATATATATATATATATATATATATGTAAACATATATATATATATATATATATATATATATATATATATATATATATATATATAATATATATATATATATATGTAAACATATATATATATATATATATATATATATATATATATATATATATATATATATATATATATTATATATATATAGATATATATATATATATATATTATATATATATAGATATATATATATATATATATATATTATATATATATAGATATATATATATATATATATATATATATATATATATATATATATATATATATATATATATAAATATATATAAATAGATATATATAGATATATATATATATATATATATGAGAGAGAGAGAGAGAGAGAGAGATCCCTTTACCCCTTAGAGGTCCAGGCGTCTTTAGGTGTTAGCCCTTCAGTTCTGGATAAATATTTTGAGATGCGGCTGTTAGCTCCATGCCTTTCTCCAGCCTGGCTGTAACCCACAAAAGTCGATTAACTACTGAAGATCTTATTCACTACAAAGGTCAACAAAAGCACTAAGAGTGGCTGTTGTAGGAACTTGCAGAATCTGTCCCTCCTGCAAGGGTACTCAAATCTGAGCCTCTTGCTGGTGAGGCGACAACCAGCACCAGATTATAAGGATCCTTGCCGTTGGTCCTCCGATCAGCATAACTAATTAACATTCAAGTCTGGCCATTACGTAGTTGGGTAACCACCAACCAATACCAGACGTAGTCGGTACATGAGACCCTTGAACATTATTGCAAAATACTTCCTTAGAATTGAAGGGCCAAGACCACCCCGCCTTCTTTAGGTCTTGGCATCACCCCTCCAGAGGAAAGCTTAGTTTCAACATAATGCAGCAGTGACCAGTATTAATTTTTTTTTTCTGTCGCACCCACCGCTAAGGAAAACCGCCTTATGGTGAATGAATTATTGTAAAATATGTACATACATAAAAATGTGTATGTATATATATATATATATATATATATATATATATATATATATATATATATATATATATATATATATATATTACGTTATCTATCTATCTATCTATCTATCTATCTATCTATCTATCTATCTATCTATCTATCTATCTATATATATATATATATATATATATATATATATATATATATATATATATATATATATATATATATATATATATATATATTTATATGTATATATATATATATTATATATATATATATATATATATATATATATATACATATATATACATATATATATACATATTATGTTATGTATGTATGTGTATATTTAGGGTTAAGCTGTTGTTTTGGTGGGACAATCGTTTGCCGATTGTTCTCTTGGTGGGTTGTTGCCTCCTTACTTACTCATGTTTTTTCCTTTGTGGGAGGAGTTGACGTCTGTCTCGGTGACTTGTTTGGCAGCGTCAGTCAGGTCCAGGGCAGCAGCAAATCTGGTTCAGAATAGCAGCAGAGAATAACAGTATTTTATATTTCGGCAAATGAACTGTAGGAGTCGTCTGGATGCACGACAGGTTGTGCCTACCTGTCGCCTTCGGCGTGAGGTGGAATACCTCTTAGTATTAGCCTGCTGGTGCGACTTCTTCGCTAATGGCAGTAGGTGGATGTCTCGACGACATGATCGGGGTCATCTGTGGATGTATTCCTGATTCTGCAACCTTGGTTGTTTTGATGCCTCGACCTTGTTCGTCTGTTGTTTTTCCACATCCTTAGTGACAGTTGTCCTTTTTGACAACTCTTAAGAGTTTGTCTGTTTGTGGCTCTGTTTGTCTGTTTTTGGCTCTGTTTGTCTGTTTTTTGTATCCATTTTACAGTTACTGTACTGTGTGTGCATTATGCTACCTGGTTTTGTGGTTTTTGCATTATTTGTGATGTGTTTTTGTGTGTATATACTGCGTGGTTTTGTGTTTACTATAAAATGTATTTTACTGCTTTTGCATTTATGCTGTGGTTTTTTGTAGTATTTACGATGTTGCTTGTGTTGTGTTATGGTTATGCTGCTTATGAATTGTTTGAGTTTAAACTATTTAATTATGATTTTACTGTTGCTGCCTTTGTTATTGTTAATTCATTATATGTATAATGTTTATTTGATTTGTTTGTAATTGGGCCTGACTCACTTATACTGTACATTTTTCTATAGTAAATTAATCTTAAGGCAATATTTTGTAGTTTTGTTCTGCTCCTTACTCCTTTGTAATATAAATATGTATATATGTAATATAAATGTTTATATGTAATATAAATATATGCATATATGTAATATAAAATATATATATATATGTAATATAAATAAAATATATATATATATATATATATATATATATATATATATATATATATATATATATGTATGTAATGTAAATATATATATGTATGTAATGTAAATATATATATGTAATATATATATATATATATATATATATATATATATATATATATATATATATTATATATGTATATAATATATATATACATATGTAATATATATATATATATATATATATATATATATATATATGTATGTAATATAAATAATATATATATGTAATATATATATATATATATATATATATATATATATATATATATATATATGTATATATAATATATTTATACATATGTAATATATATATATATATATATATATATATATATATATATATATATATATATATATATATATATATATCCAATACAGCACGGAGAACGCGTGCTTGAGAATATCACTAAGTCCACGTCGGAAGGTGATCCCAAAGTCATTACTACCTAGACGATTACAAGTGAACTGTGCAATCTCCCTCAAGAAACATACAGAAAAGACAAAAAGGCTTGAATTCAATATTTTCAAGAAGTTGAGAACCGATAGATTTAATTTCATGAATAGGATTCTCCAAGATTGGACAACAGTGCTGCTGAACAAAATTTATAATAACCTTAGATTCAAGCTAAACAAATTAGCTCTCCACTTTGATAAAAAATTAAAAAGTCTCATCGAGATAAGTGATTGGAATAACAAACATAAAGACGATTGTGTAATAAACGTCTCGAACAAAGAACTGGACGAGAACCTTAAATGTGCTTTAGGCTATGGCTTATCATATTCTATTAGTGATGACATATCGTGCACAAACATTATCTCGGAAATATCCAGACTGGAAAAGAAAAACACAATTGTATCACCTTCAATAGATTTAGTTAAAGGTCTTTTCTTCGGCTTACTTCAAATACCTAATAAAATAGTGAATTTCCCGAGAAGGTTTATAAATGCCATTCATGAAACGAAGAAAGATAAAAGTTTGCACATTACTAAAGCCGACAAATCAAATTGTTTTGTAATAATGGATAAAATTAGCTAAGTTGAAAAAATGGAAAACTTATTATCTGATTCTAGTACTTACAAAAAACTACGGAAAGACCCATTAGCTGATGTCATAAAAAGTTTCAATTCCAAAATAAAAATTATGCAAAAGGAATTCTGTTCAATAAAAGGGAAAGTTTCAACGATTGGCCCATCCCTACCGTACATGTACGGATTAATCAAAACCCATAAAAGAGATTTTCCCATTCGCCCCATTATCAGTTCAACCGGTTCTATTAGTTATAAACTTTCTAAATATCTTGTTAAATTACTTTCACCTATTCTGCGTACTATTTCAAATTCCCATTTACAAAACTCTGTTGATTTCTGTACTAGACTTTCCCATATTGAATTATCCAGTACTGACAGATTAACCAGTTTTGATGTGACATCTTTATTTACTAAAGTTCCTACTGATGACTTACTTCAATATTTATCACAACATTTGGACTTGTATAATCTAGAATTACCTACCAATGTTATTGTTAATTTGATATCCCTTAGTATAAAAAATTGTAAATTCACTTTCAATGGTAGTTTTTATGAACAAATATTTGGTATGGCTATGGGGAACCCTCTTTCGCCACTTTTGTCTAGTATTTACATGGCATTCTTTGAGTCTACTTATTCCAAGGAATCTCTTCTCTATGGTGTTTTGGGTTAGATATGCAGACGATTGTTTTTGTACTGTTAAAGAAAATGTAAATATTCCAGATTTCTTGCAAACAATTAATAATC
>NC_089748.1:79274149-79276649 GCF_040412425.1 Macrobrachium rosenbergii
ATATATATATATATATATATGTATATATATATATATATATATATATGTATATGTATATATATATATATATATGTGTATGTATATGTATATCTATATATATATATATATATATATATATATATATATATATATATATATGTATATATATATATATATATATATATATATATATATATATATAATGTATGTGTATGTATGTATGTATATATATATATATATATATATATATATATATATATATATATATATATATGTATATATACATATACATACATTATGTATATGTATATGCTATATATATATATATATATATATATATATATATATATATATATATATACATACATATATATATACTGTACATATATATATAAAATTTATATATATATATATATATATATATATATATATATATATATATATATATATCAAATATATATATTTTATATATTTTAAAGAAGTTTCCAAATACCTTGTTATTATATTCACTAATCATAGATTCAAAACTTACCACACGTACATCCAGATACTAACTCTCATAACAAAAAATATGACTGGTTACTCCAAAGGCAACCGTGATCCAATAAAAGAATTACCCGCAATGTGAGGTATCAAAGTATACTAAAGTTATCGAAACAATTGTGAGGTATCAGTGTATACTGAAGTTGATCAAAGGGCATCACTCCATTACTGCAACTTTACCTCCTCGATTCAAGTCACTTCAACAAAACTGAAAGAACAAAACTATCTTATCATTCTGCTTTATTCACAAAGTTAACCTACCACTGGTGGTCAATAAATGAAACACTTTGTAAAACTTTAAATAGAAAAGTTTATTTTTAATTCAAAATTAATAAATCAAAATTCACAATTTTACTTTGAAGAAAAATTACTATTACTTGGAAACACAAACTTAATTCTTAAATCAAATTATGAAACAAATTAAATCACCAAAAATGTTAATATGTGAAACAAAATTAAGTAAGCAAAAGTTAAACCAACAAGAAATACTAAGATGTGAAAGAAAACCAGGTAAATAATATGAAAACATTAAAAAATACACACAATTGAAAGCTATAAAATGTAATAAATTCATTAAAGTATCTTATCAAAAATCTTATTTCAACTGACCGGTCTGATAAACACAAATCAGTACACTCACTGAATTCCAACTCACTTTGAATAACACATCTTTATTTCAAAATAAGCTTTAACCATAGTTAAACTTACAAGTTACAATACCTGAGAAACTGTAGTTCTGGCCGTTACCAAAAAATACCCTATTCTTGAAAAGGTGCCCTTTTTCACGCATATATATACTGTTATAAAGCTAAATGTTAGATCTCACAAAAAGTTACCAAAACAGAGTGACCAACAATTAATTACTTTGTTATTTTAGTACACAAACTGAATTCTGAGAGAGAGAAAGCGAGAAACGGCACAAAAGGTCTCCAGAATCAGAATGACAAATTTACTTTTTCAACTGAAAACCCTAAGCCCCATAGAAGCTGGATGACATCATTTTTGCTGTCAAAACGTTTCTTTACAAGAAACCAAAGGCGGACGATACGTGATCAGAGTTTAAACAAGGTAACTTACATGTGCTCTCAGGGAAGTATATAACTTACATGTGCTCTCATGCAATACTTCCCTTTCTCTCTGAGACAAAAGGATGATGTAATAGTCACATGGTTCAAAGCAATCATTCATCTCAACATGAATTTTGAATACGTGACCCAACGCCCATCCCTTATCTCGTCTGTTGACTTGACTTATTGCTTCAATCAAAACAAAAGAGATCCCATGACTTCCCCAGTCACATGAGGCTGAGGGACATTATCTTCTACCGCTATTATGCTGTTAAAAAGAAGCTAAATTACTAAATTAGGGTATTATTTCTTTTGAAATCCAGCAGGCACTTATAAACCAATACTAACAATATTTCTACATTATCATTATTACACAGACTACATTACATGATAACTAGAACAGTAAATATAATAGCAATCTTGAAAGATATACTATCAACATAATTATACATGAGAATATATATATATATATATATATATATATATATATATATATATATATATATATATATATATATGTTTGTTTGTTAGGTTTTCAGTTGTTAATTTGAAACAGCCTTGTTTCGATTGTTAACCTGCACTCCTGTTTTGTGTGAGGAGGCGAGGTTACGTTCATCTCTTTGTGTTCTTTTTTTTTTTTAGTCAGGTATTGGAAGGCAGATTGACGGGTTCTTGTGATGCAGTCAAGAACAAGCAGCACCAGTTTTTGAAGTATCACCTGGTTGTTGGTGATGGTCTTGATACGGCATGTGTGGTTCACCAAACCATGGTTTCCAGTTTTGAGGAGATATCCTTCTGGGGCAGCGAAGTGGCTGTTGCATCGACTCTGTCGTGGTCTTTGGTGATGTCTCAGCAGTGTACAATGGTTGACCTCGAGGATCGTGGATTGTGGTTCTGGATGATTCTCTGTT
>NC_089748.1:79279149-79321649 GCF_040412425.1 Macrobrachium rosenbergii
TATATATATATATATATAATTGTTACAAACGTCCTTTTTGAGAGTTTGCTTTTGCTTTTCCCATCTTGATAAAGTTCATTTGACGTTTTTCCCCATGCTCTTTGCCCTCCAATAATGACAACCTAAGTGTCAAATGAGGAGATAAATTCATGACTGTACCCTAAGTCATTATCAACCTCTGACCTGACCATATCAATTCTCACTTGAAGGGAAAATCAGTAGCGTGTTGCACATTTACAGGAACCCTTTGAGATTTCACACAGTTCTGATACTGTTAATCAGTCCCCAGCCAGTCTTGTCACGAGAGATCTCTGAGGACATTCCCCCCTCCGTTCAACTACCTGCAATGCCATGAAGGGTCATCTCCTTGACCTGACCCACACCTGCATCTCCTCCCACCAAACCTTGCTTCTCCACTCTAAGCATCTCGGTATTGTCCTCTCCATCCATGGAACCTTTTATTGGCCAGCTTTCAACAACCTTTCCAGATATCTGCCAGGATTAGCAGGATGCCCAAAACGAGGGCAATAGGTGACCCTATTAAGAGGGAACTGTCAAAACATGACCACCTTTGGCACTGTTTGCAGTATAAATACGAGCTCCGACGGACCATCCTTGGCTAGTATATTTTATGACACCTACCTGTTGAGAAGTTTGTCTGAATAGTGGCTCCGAACAAGCCCCCATTAGACATCTCCCTGATGCTGTCACTCTGAAGGTGGTCCTATCTAACCACCTTGCCCTTTGCACGCTGATGCCTCTATAGCTCACCAGTGCCCTTCTGCTTCATCTAATCCCTCTATGGTGGGGGACTCTACAAGACGCAGCTTCCACGGATACCCTGCTTTGGGAACCTGGCTCTGATCTCCTTCAAGTCTTGTCCATGGATGAAGGTAATGTGATTGGGAGTTGTTTGTTCGGCCTCACCATTTTATCTTTACCTGATTTTTTCCACCTGTTCTCCTATTCCCATATCCGTACCCTTTGCTTTCTCCCTCAGAGACTCATGTGATTTTGATTGTGATGTTTAATTTATCAATATTGGAATACTAGTGTTAATTTCATGTTTGCTTTGACTATATGTGTTAACATACAGTGAATTATTGATACCAGCATCTTGCTGTTTGCTTACATATTCCAAATTAAGTGTCACTCAAAGTTCCTTCGTGTATTACAACATACCTGTTCTTGCAGATCCATGGAGCAAGTACTCACAGTGGGAAATTACCTGTAGGTCAACATTGCCAGCTCCTGCAAAACTACAGGTGCTGCATCTGGTCAAGATATCCAGAATTCCAGTGATACTTTGTCTTGCCTGCTGTACCCATCCTGTACATTCTAAGGATCCTATCCCATACTTGCGATGTGTATTAGCCTAAGACAGCAGAGTTATAAAACTTGCACTTGTGTGGCACTCTTGCTTCGTGATTGTGATCTTAGTACAGTAATTTGAATAGTGCCACGGAGCTCCATTGGTAGCTCCTGTAAATATTTTCTCTTCTGATCTTTTAGTGAATTATACTTTCAAGTGGGCAGCCTAAGTTTGAAATTCATAACCCCTTACAACACAGTCAACTAGCACATCAGTTACAAGTAGCTAATCTGAGTTCCCCTTACTGATCCACATACTACTATGGCAAAACCTATGTTTGGCATCCGTTGACTACAAGTACACTTTTCTTAATGTTTCATGTTTTAAAACTTTTCAATTTGCATTTCACAAGTGTTTAAAATTCGCTCCTCACGCAAGGCTGTTCTGTTTCACTTAGCCTTGAGATCGAATTGCCACCAACCACTTAAATGTAGCTTTGCCGAGACTGCGGGTCTTAGTTATTGTACTAAGTGTTTCGTAAGCGCAGTAATACCATTGTTAATGATTTAACAACCCAGGAAAGCGCTCATTCCCAGTGAAGATTATGTAAACCTCCTCACAAAGATGCTACGAGAGTTTACTCACCCATTCATTCACCCAGTGTAGTTAAATAATCTTTTCTAGTTTATTTATTTCTCTAAATGCTGCATAAGTTACATAAAACCATCTCATCTATCGTATCAGTGATACCTTTATAATTGCCTAATTAATGTAAATGCAAATATCCTTCAATGTTTGTATGGTAACAAGTGTTAGAGTAATAACAGTAGAGTCTGAGGTCTTGCTATGACATATAGCCAGCCACCTACCCGAGAGTTCATCGACCCCTGTTGACTTGATAGACAGTAACTTTGACAGTTCGCTCACATCCCAAGTGACAAGTCTTCCACTTTCTCTTTCATTTTAGCTCGCTGAAAGTCCAACTAAGGGGACGCTCTTTTGTTTGGAATAATTACATGTTTGGAATTTCTTTAATGATTTTGTGAGACTAACATTCTATATCCTCTACCTTACAAGAACATTGTGAATTTATCTGTCTTTTGTTTGCGCATATACCACTAAACATTTACAAACTATTTCTTTACGCTAACCAAGTGGTTGATTTGTGTACAAACCCATTTGATAACTAGCTAACCCGCATGCTTTTGCGCTCTTGTGACAGCTGAGATATTCCTGTTGGAATTACACACGTTGTGTGAAGTGTTTTGCTGAGTCTTGTGAGACTCCCCCTTGAAGTGGCAATTCGTGCTTTAGCAGTGAGTTGTCTGTGAGAAGACATCATCTGCTTGCTGATTTGCTGATCTGTTCTTTTTAACATTGCTAACATCCTCCAGGACCTACCTGCCTCAGCACTTGCGAGTGCCAAGCCCCATTTTTTGGGAACCACTTACACACCTTTTGAGGTGGCCCCTGTTGAGTGTTTGCAAACACTGTTATGCACATTTAGTGTGCCACCTCGTTACGCACTTTGGAGAAGTGCCACCACTGTCCTTACGGACACTCCTCTGTTCCTTCAAGAACTGTACTCACCTTGAGTGTGCCACCACATTACGCACTTTGGAGAAATGCCACCACCGTCCTTAGGGATAACCCTCTGTTGTTTTGAGAACTACTCACGCACCTTTGGGTACCAATTGAAGCTTTGTTGAACTAACTGTTTGTGTCCTGCGGGACTTGCTTCAGCACTATGAGTGCTACCATGTTTCATAACACACCTACATCTTGCAAGACACAACCTTACGCACCTTTTGGTGCCACTGCGCTCGACCAAGCAAACCCAATAAAACCCAATGTAGGGTGTCGCCTGACTTCCTGGTTGTAGCCTTTTGAGTTCCAGTGAGTGCCTCAATCTGAACTTTGTACTCTGGGAGTACCACACTTAAGTACCATTCTGCCTGTCTGTTGGACAGTTGAGAAACAAAACTGACCACCATGAGTGCCACCTTTGTTGGGCACTCCCCCTTTATGAGCCAGTGCACGATAGTGCCCTTTTTGTGAGCGCAGCCTTACTGGCACTCCCCCTGTATGTTCCTCAGAACACCACATCTACCCACCTCAGTGTCATCCCATGGCATTTCCGTTCCTTTGCATATCCACTATGTTGACTTATGCCAAGGACTTTAGACTTTTCCAGGAACCTTGGCTGGAACAAAACCTCTGTAGAGAATCCCTTACCACCTGGGTTGATGCTCAGGTGGCTAGAGCCCAACAGGAGATAGAAACCCAACAAATTCATGAACTGACCATAGCTCAGTTCAGACCTGAAAATCCCACATCTGCTGCTCCCCCTTCCGTGTTGCAAGGGGTGAACAGTCTTATCCAAGCCTGGTCGGATGAAGAGCCAGAGACTTGGCTATATCACATAAAACGGGTCTTTGAGAATTCCCAGCCTAACCCCAGTGAGATAGCACTTACAAGGGAATGGATTTATCACTCTTTGGTCCTTGTCTGCTGAAGAGCAAGGAGATCTAACACTCGTAAGGTGGGCCATAACCAAGGCTTATGAGATCACCCTGGAGAAGTGGAGACAGAGCTGGAGTAGCCTTCCAGAGAATGCTGGACTTACCTGGATGGACTGGACCTACTACAAGGATAAGAACTCCAACAGATGGCTGGAGTCCCCTCCAATAAGACCTACAATGCTGTTGTTGAGCATTTGAAGCTTTAGGATTTCTTCCACTATGCCCCAGTGCCCTCGCAACATACTTGCACGGGGGACACCCCGCAACCTTTGCTGGGTGCTGTCGGCTAGCCGATAAGTGGGAAATGCATCACTCCCACCTGTGTTCCTTACACAAGAAGCTCAGTCCCCCAGGGTACACCTCATCCACCACCCAGCCAAGAAACGGCCTCCCGCCAAAGCCTTTCCTTTGTCATTTCTGCAAGAAGGCTGGACATAAAGCTGATCACTGGCCAAACAAGCCAGGGAATAACCATAAGACCAACGCAAGCTCGACAAGCAAAGGTACCCAGCCTTGGAACGTGCTTGCTGCTTCTGGGGCTCAGCAATGCCCTACTGTCACCCCGACTGGGTCGGGTTTCAAACGGGACTATAGCAAGGACACTTACAAAGATTGCAAGAAGGTCGGGCATGCATCTGCATGCTACATGGGATGCTCACAATATTCCCCAACCCAAATGGTTCAGACGATAGTCAGTGCACATGGGTCCACCAAATGGATTGTGTTGGACAAAGCGACTGTAGCCCCCGTTAACGGCTCAGGACCAGCCTGTGTGCTCACTAACATTGTCAACACAGGGTCGGAAGTCAGTCTCATATTGAAAAGTCAGGTGCCTCCCAAAGCCTCTATTCAGGAGGACAAATGCATTTCCATCTGTTGGTTCAACGGTCACTTGTTGGACCTCCCAGTTGTCCGCTTAACTGTCACTCAGGGCAACCCTCTGAAAACAAGAGAACATCGGTTTGGAGTAACCGAAAAGCTCGCTACCAGACACCCCTTGCTGTTAGGGCAGGATTTCCTAAAGTGGAGAGACTCACAGGGCCCTGTACAATACATGACAGTAGTGCCCACAGTACCCAAGGAGAAATCCTCCCTCTACCCATGTCTAACAGGAGGCTCTCTACCAGTGCCAGATGGCCCTGCATTCATCGCAGAACTTATGGATCTGATCCATGCACCCGGCAGCAGTTCCACCCTGGAACCTGTCCCCTTCCTATCTCCTCCTATCCCATGCCCTGGCAGCCCCCCAGCTTTGCAAGCTGAGGAGCTGGCTGGGCCCTCCTTTCTTGCTTCTGGCTTCGGTAGCCCCACAGACTTGCAACCTGCAGATCTATCTTGGTCTCACCAACACCTCACATAACCAAAGATGAACCCTCTCCTCTTGGAATCAGTGACATAATAGTGCCATCCAGTGCCACACTCTCCCAGATGCCTGCCATTGTAGTGGCACCCTCTACCAATTTAGGTGTCACCAACTCCATCTATGAAAATCATGTCTCTGAAATGCTGCCCATACCAGTTGAGCATCTTGAGCAGTGCCAGGCTTCATCAGTTGCAATAGATGAGTCTGTATCAAGCATCATCCCTGTAACTGGCCCTGCTGCAGTGCCAGTGATAAGAATGCCCTACAGATCTCCCTCCTGGAGATCCCAATTGTGCCTTTAATCCACTGCCAGTGATATCTGCTTGCTCTGAGGAGTGCCCGCTCCATCCTCCTCGGACATTGAGCCCCTCACGAAACAACCTCCAGTGTCTGGTCCTGCCCTATTGCCAGTGCCAGCAAGCAACACCAATCTCCCTCCCAAAGATTCCAAAGCTGATGCATACTCCCTGCCAGTGGCACTTGCGAGCACTGACCGGTGCCACCCTCCATCCGCCCTTGATGTCGAGCCTCATACCCCTTTAAACTCTAAGCATGGCTCTGCCAAGGTGACTGCCAGTGCCAAAGCAAGGTTGGATTCCTGTGCTTGGTCCTGCTTGTGTATCAGACCCAGAGCTCCCTATAGATTTCCCTACAGGAGATCACAATCCAGTCCCCCTCTCTCCCCCCAGCTTGGCTCCACTACCAGTGCCGGACAGAGAGCCAACCCGAAGGTCACACGAGCCCTTTCCAGATTCCCATGACCACAGTGAAAGCTCACCCAAAGGTGTGGCCTCGCAACCCATGCCTGAGCTGGTCATCATTACCTGTGAGCCCCGAATGCCTACCAAACCTTCCTCCTCTTTTCCCAGATCCGCAGAGCAAGATGTGCTGATGGAACTTGTTAGAGCTGCTTCAACACCCTCTTTGGATTCAGCTTCGCCGATTCCAGCTAGAAGCTCAAACCATCACTTCCAAGCAGGACATAGGTAAAATAAACGACGGTGTAGGACACCCAAATACCCTAGGAGAGCCACTGAGTTTTCACGGCACTGGTGCCAACCTGACACAGTGCCCCCCGCTTTATCTAAGTAATTTGGCACCGTAATCCAGAGTCAGATGCCAAGTCACTCCCTTTCTGTAACTCTTTGTAAAAAGTAAAATGTAAGTCATTTCCTTTCCTGTCGTTTGACATCATGTAACTTCTTCTGCTCCTAAAGTAATGCTCATTGTATGACTCATAGTAGTCTACTGCTAACTTTGTGTTACTTCTGTTCCTAGAGTAATGCTTGTTGTATGACTCACAGTAGTCTACCGCGAACTTCGTGTTACATTACCCGCTCTGCTTGAGTGATATGTAGAGTGCCAAGTGCCAGATGCCCTGGCACTGTCCATGCTAATAATGAGAGTCCTGTATGGTCTCTGATGATCAAAGCTACCTGACGAGTCAGGTTTTCACATTTACCAGTCATTAATGCCTATTATAGAGATGGCAGTCAGATCACTCCCTACTAGTTAAATTTTTCCCCAGTTTATTAAAAAGTTACCTTAGCTAAAATCCCTTTTGTACCATTGCCTATCTTTTGCTTTCTCCCTTTTACACTGTTACAAGTTGTACCGCCTTGTGTATGGGTTAGCACAAGTATATTGGGTAGACATCAGATGATGGTTGTCTGATCAAATCAGCGACAATCCATATATCATTAGTAAATGGATTTGTATGTTATGATTTACTTAGCTAAGATGTAATATATGAGGCAAGTCTGCATTAAAGTAAGATGAAAATGAATTAATAATGCTGTTTATCATGATTCGTGTTTAATATAAGTCACATGTTTTTCTGCCTCATAGTTTGAACTGTCCAGAGTAAACCTTGCACGCAGACACGATTTTATATTTGAGATACATTAGATGAGAGAGGGGGTCATGTCTATCATTAGGTAGGAAGCTTCTAGACGTTCCAGCCTGAAAGGGGTGCGTAACATCTTCCTTTCTTGGGGAGGTGTTACAAAGGTCCTTTTGACCATTTGCTTTTGTTTTTCCTGTCTTGACATTACAATATAATGTAACGTAAAATTGAAAGAAGTACTAAATGTTTTTGTAAAGTTCACTTGACATTTTTTCCCATTCCTTGCACTCCAATAATGACAACCCAAGTGTCAAATGAGGAGATAAATTCATGACTGTGCCCTAAGTCGTTGCCAACCCCTGACCTGACCATATTAATCCTTGCTTGAAGGGAAAATCAGTAGCCCATTGCACATTTACACGAACCTTTTGAGATTTCATAGTCCGGTATTATTAAACAGTCCCCAGCCAATCTTGTCATGAGAGTTCTCTGAGGACATTCCTCCTCCGTTCAACTGCCTGCCATGCCATTAAGGGTCATCTCCTTGACCTGACCCACACCTGCATCTCCTCCCACTAAACATCATCTCTCCACTCTAAGTATCTCAGTATTGTCCTCTCTCTCCCTGGAACCTTTTATCGCCTGACTTTCAGTGACCTTTCCAGAAACCTGCCAGGATTAGCGGTGTGGCAAAGACAAAGCCAATAGATGACCCTTTTAAGAGGGGACTGTCAAAATATGACCACCTTTGGCACCGTTTGCAGTATAAATACAAGCTCCAATGGACCATTGTTGGCTAGTGTATCTTACAATGCCTACTTGTCGAGAAGTCTGTCTGAATAGGGGCTCTGATCGAGTCCCCACTAGACATCTCCCTGATGCTGTCACTCTGAAGGTGGTCCTATCTAACAGCCTTGCCCTTTGTGCGCTGATGCCTCTGTAGCCCACCTGTGCCCTTCTGCTTCATCTAAAACCTCTATGGTGGGGGACTGCACCCTACACAGCTTCCACGGATGCCCTGCTATGGGAACCTAGCTATAATCTCCTTCAAGTCTTGTCCACGGACGAAGGTAATTTTGATTGGAAGTAGTTTGTTCGGCCTTACCATTTTACCTTTACCTGATTTTTTCCACCTGTTCTCCTATTCCCCTATCCATACCCCTTTGCATTCTTCCTCAGAGACTCATGTGATTTTGATTGTGGTGTTTGCTTTATCAATATTGAAACACTATAAGTGTTAACATACAGTGAATTATTGATACCAGTGTCTTGCTATTTGCTGACGTATTCCAAGTTAAGTGTCACTCTAAGTTCCTTCGTGTATTACAACATACCTGCACTTGCATATCCGTGGTGCAAGTACCTGTTGTGTGAAATTACCTGTAGGTCAACAGTGCCAGCTCCCTGCAAACTACAGGTTCCATACCTGGTCAAGATATCCAGAATTCCAGTGTGATCCTTGTCTTGCTTACTGTACCCATCCTGTGTATTCTAAGGATCTTATCCCATCCTTGCGATGTGTATTAGCCTAAGACGGCAGAGTTTAACGCTTGCACTTGTGTGGAACTCTTGCTTAGTGGTTGTGATCTTAGTACAGTAATTTGAACAGTGCCACGGAGCTCCATTGATAGCTCCTGTAAATATTTTGTCTTCTGATCTTATAGTGAATTATACTTTTAAGTGGACTACCTAAGTTTGCTTTAAATCCTTATTCTTATTGTATTTTGAGTATAGTCACTATTAAACTTTCTGTTCACTGAAGCGTAGCCCCCTTGTTAGTCAGTTGCCTTTATCTAGGCCATAATTAGAGCCATCCCTTATCCCATGGCTGTGCAGACATGAACATGACTATATATATATATATATATATATATATATATATATATATATATATATATATATATATATATATATATATATATATATATATATATATATTATATATATATATATAATGTTATATATATATATTTATATATAAATATATATTATATTATATATACATTATATATTTATAATATACAGTACATAATATATAATATCACATATAATAAATATATATTACATATTATATATATAATATATGATGTATACATAATATATATGTACATATATATATATGTAATATATATAATATTTATAATATATATAATATATAATTATATATACATATAATATATAATATATATACATAATGTATATAATGTATATATATATATATATATATATATATATATATATATATATATATATATATATATATGATATATATATATTATACATATGTATATATATATATATATATATATGTATATGTATATATGTATATATATAAATATACATTTATATATATGTATGTGTATATATATATATATATATATATTATATATATATCATATATGTATATATATTTATATATATATATATATATGTATATATATATATATATATATATATATATATATATATATATATATATATATATATATATATATATAACTTGAAGGAAGGAAAAAACACTCAAATATTAGAAATCATGTAAAAATGTGCAAAAACGATAATAATTATAAGGGTTTTTCTATAACAGGACAAGCCCAAAACGAAAACGACCTCAATATACTTAAATCTATTATTATAAAGAAGACGGTCCCAACACTCAAGCAACCTCTGTCCAGCTGTTTATTGCTTAACCTTTTGTGTATGTTTTCTTTCTCATGCCCTTTCTTGCTCTTGCTGAGCTCTTGAGAAAACTTATGTTTCAGTCTTATTACTTCTGCGGTTTAGGTATGTCCTGTGCCTATTCCCCCTGCTTTAATTTGTCTTATAATTTATGTTTTTATGTGTCTTATATGTTTATATATCGATGTTTAATGTGATTTTTTGTAAGAAGGTTTTCAATCATTGTAGCCTTGAAAATGCGACGATAGCAATTGTCGTGAAACATTGGCATAATAAACTAATAGTAACAATGGTGTCTTTTCCCTTCGCCTTCGAGATTGTATTCTGAGTCAAGACATACATATATATATATATATATATATATATATATATATATATATATATATATATATATATATATATACACGAATATATATATATAATGTTTTAAACATTGGCATAATAAACTAATAGTAAGAATGGTGCCTTTTCCTTCGTATCGTGATTGTACTCTGAGTCAAGACATATATATATATATATATATATATATATATATATATATATATATATATATATATATATATATATGTGTATATATATATATATATATATATATATACACATATATATATATATATATATATATATATATATATTATATATATATATATATATATATATATATATATATATATATATATAATTTATGTTTACCAATTTGTACATCCCACTTACGTGACAATCTAGTGTTCAAGACGCTCAGCACATTCCAGCACATAGGTTAATGCTTGATGATCTGCGGAGCTCAACGCGGAGTGACCGAACAAAAGTCACCTTGGATACAGCCCTGGGAATGGAAGTGCTCATCAGCGTTTAGTCTAGAATTTTCTAGACGCTTTATTTGGCTAAGATCCGGATATGGGTGTGTTGTGAAGAAGGTGTTCGTACATTTGTCAGTGATGAAAAGTGGCTTGTAGGGTATGTGTTGAGAGCTTTTGTGAAAAGCCATACATTTCTTTTGGAGGAGCCGAAGTGTGAGGACTGGATTGGTTCCTTGCTGGAAGGGTGAGTGTTAAGACAAATAGTAATTTCGCATTTTTTGTGACTTAACATTTATTTCTATGTGGGGTAACAAGGTTAATGTGAACTGAGTTGGTGTTAATACTAATGAGAGATGATTTCTCTCTACAGATGTTTCGTGATAGCCATGGATAGCCATGCATCGCCATGCAAAATCATGCACATGCACCTGCATGGGTAGACAGGTGTAGACACACCTACAGATGGACGTACCCACTTAAGTGAACTGGTGACAAAAGACACATGATTAGAATGGGGATTAAATGGTGATTGGGGATTGAGAGGGGAAGAATCCCACTTATAGTTCTTGTGATTCATAAGATGCTTGGGGAAAATATTCATTTACCTTTCCTTTCCATTTTAGTATTATGATTTTTTTTCATTTAACTTGTCATATGTTAGATTTGCAGAATAAACTATTTTTTAGACAGTTTGATTTATACGCACTAGATGTAGGATATTTAGTGCTAGAGAGAGAGAGAGAGAGAGAGAGAGAGAGAGAGAGAGAGAGAGAGAGAGAGAGAGAGAGAGAGAGAGAGAGGAAAAGAACTGTTTGGATCATGTCTGCCAACACTTTCGGGTAAGTCTGTAATTTTTGGTTACAGGTATATTCGGTGGAGCAGTAATACACTATTTTATACGGGTGTTATGAATTCGTGCAGAAGAGTAATGTATGAATGATATAGGCTTTAGGTACATGGATACACAATAGAAATAGGATTTCATTTAATGATCTTTAAGCATAGTTGGGGGAGATTGGAAGGATTGTTGCAGAGCAGGGAAACCTCTGAGCTTGCATTTTCAGCGCGGATGCAACCCGGTGGTGGCAAGCAACTGTTGGAACTAGTTTACCTCAGTTGGTGTCTTAGTGATAGTCGTTTATCAGGTGCTTTAGTGTGGGACTAAACATAATCAGATATTCTTGTGGTTTATTTAAAATGCGGTCGTGATTTTGTGAATACTGGGGTTGCAGTGATGTAGAGGGAAGGAGTAAAAGTGAGTTCTTTGGTTTATTTATTTTTTTTTTCAGTTTATTCAGAAATTTTCTTTTCTCTTTCTTTTTATTTCTTTATTGAGTTATTTTGGGTTGAAACATATCGTTATGTGCATGTGGGAAATGGGTTGTACCGTGTATGGAATGTAACGGGTGGTTCCTTTGCGTAGTGTCGCGGGGTCAGCGATTATTGTATGGAGACAGTCAGTGGTGATATCAAAGGGTGGATTTTACTTCTAAGATTCTTTTTTTTCTAGTAGGAGGTCGTGTGAGTCAAAAAAAAGTGTATCTTAGGTTAACCAGACCACTGAGCTGATTAACAGCTCTCCTAGGGCTGGCCCGAAGGATTAGATTTATTTTACGTGTCTAAGAACCAACTGGTTACCTAGCAACGGGACCTACAGCTTATTGTGGAATCCGAACCAAATTACGACGAGAAATGAATTTCTAACACCAGAAATACATTCCTCTACTTCTTCATTGGCCGGTCGGAGAGTCGAACGCTGGGCCAACAGCGTGCTAGCCGAGAGCTCTACCCACCCCTCCAATGAAGAACTAATCAACCTTGAAAACATACGACATTGCTGACCAGCTGATCCTGGACGTCAGTGGAGCGTGTATAAGAAGCGATTTCTTTCCTTAGGGTACATGCTTTTAAGATCAGGCCAATTTTATTGGGGGGCGAGGGGTATTTTTGGTTTAGACAAAAATAAGGTGAAAGTCAGCAAAATGTCAGACAGGGAACTGGTAGATACAATGTTGACTCATAGGATTACGACGCTTACATCACCTGTCCAACCCTTTGCGGGTTTGGTAAATGGTAGTATGAGACAACCAGTGGAGATTTTTATTGAAAGTGTTGACACTCACTTACCTACCAAAAAAAACCACAGATGATACAGTTGCATTTAATGAAGCTAGGGCGTTTCTGGCTTTGGATGTTGGAGATAATGGGAAATGCTGTCGGAGTTTTGAATTAAAGAAATGTTGTACTTGGGATGATTTAAAGAAATTTCTAAGAACTGCGTATGGGGCGGATGAATGTGGAGATTTGGTTCAGGATATGAGAGCATTTTATAAATTTAGAAAGGGGCAGAGTTCCATGGTGGATTATAGCTCGCATTTGTTATGATGCAGCTTCATATTTGGTAGAGAAATTGAAAATCTTTGACTGGGTAGATAGAGGTTCTATTTCGTTGGAAAATTTTCAGAAGTTACTGCATTTCCTGTAGTTGCTGCATGACGTGCCAGATGCTATAGTTAGCAGTTTTGATAGTCCAATAGAAGCAACTCCTGAGGAATCTTTTATCTTTTCCTAAATCAGGAAACACATGTCGAAATGCCCGACAGTAGAGAGCACATTTTTCAATGGCATGCTGAAAACCACGACAGTAGGCCAGAGGAACTTTCCGCAGAGGGAATCAAATTTTGCTTCTAGTAGTTTTTGCAGTAAAGAGGAGAGTGATCGGAATCTACTGATCTTACGCCGCAATTTCGATGTTTCAGTTACGATAAGCAGGGGCATACTAAGAAGTATTGCTGAATTAAATACTGTGGCATGTGTAAAAATTCTTCACATAATTGGAGGTTCTGTCCGTTACTCATAAAGAATAATGACAGGTCAGTGAGTCAGAATTTTGGAAGTAGCTATAGAAAAGCTCTTCAAGAAGGTTATCCTCGAAGTTCCCGAAATGGGCAGAATTTTTTGCAGGGCAGAACAAGCAAAAGGGAAAGGGTAAAATGTTCGTCATGTAAGGCTTTTGGGAGATACAGGAGGACTGAACCCGGTGGTGAAGGGAGCCGTAGCTGGGTATAGTCTTTTGATTTTGTGGATACAAGGGTATCAGTCAGTTCAGTGGACTATGACTTATATCATTCGAAGTTCCCTCATTTTCAGCTAATACATTCAGAGGCTAAAGTTTGCAATGTCCAAGCTCATAAACTGGATGTTGTAGGAGTGACGGATATTCGTTTCTCGCTAGGGAACCAGTTGATACAGGAATCAGTTTTGGTGGTGAGAGGAGTTAACCTGGGGAAACAAGATTTTACTGGGTCATCCAGAGTGTAGGAAGAATAAGATTTCTACATACCTTTGTGAAGGAGGTATAACAGTTAGTGAAACTAGAGGTTTTATCCCTTATATAAGTGCTAAGGAAATAGAAACAGTGGCGGTAGTTGCGGGGAGCAAAATGAATTTACAGAGGCTGAAATGGAGGTTAGAAGGGAGGTGTTTAGAAATCATTTAGGTGTGGCAGACTATAAAGAATACATAGAGGGATTAGGTGGGGTTTTAGCTGAATATTCTGATGTTACTGCTTTGAAAGGAGATAAGCTGGGATTGACAGATGTATTAGAACACAAGGTTCATTTTGAGGAGGGTACGAACCCCATATATGTCCCGTCGTATAGGATACCTTTCAAGATAAGAGAGTGGGTTGAACAAGAGGTCAAAAAGTGGGAGGATGAAGGTATAATTAGACCTAGCTCATCAGCATTTAATTTCCCTTTCTTAGCAGTACCAAAGAAAGATGGTTCAATCCGTGTATGTGTGGATTTCAAGAAATTAAATGAGAAAACAATCTCGGACAGATATCTAGTGGAATGTTAACCAGATTTGTTTGCGGAGATTGGCGGCAAGAATATTTATTCATCAACTGACTCCATGCAAGGGTTTTTGAAGGTGCTGTTGAGCGAAGAGAGTAGAAAGTCGACAGCATTTTCTATCTCAAAAGGACACTATGAATTTACAAGGATGCCTTTTGGCTTGTCAGGTAGTCCTATTACATTTACGAGGCTAGTGAACACGGTCTTCCATGGGATGTTGGGGAAAAATATATTCGTTTATATTGATGATATATTAATTGCTTCGGACTCAATAGGGAACATTTGGAAGTACATAGAGAAGTTCTCAAGAGGCTTAGGATGGCAGGTCTGAAAGTTAAACTATCCAAGTGTGATTTTCTGAAGAAGAATATTGTATGTCTGGGACATGTCATTTTGAAAGAAGGTGTACGAGTTAATGATGAGGTCAGGGCTATTGCAAATTTTCATACGCCCAAGAATAAGAAAAGTTTTTGCTGGTTCATAGGAATGGCAGGGTTTTTCCGTAGATTTGTGAGAGGATTTTCTACGTAGTCAGCACCTTTGACAGATATATTGGCGGATGATGTAGAATTTTCATGTGGTGAAGCTCAGCAGTAGTTGTTCAGAAAGTCAAAGATGCTTTGATGATTCCTCCAGTTTTGAAGTTCCCTGATTTTTCTTTACTGTTCACGTTAGTGACTGATGCCAGTCAAGGAGTAGGAGCATGTTTAATGCAGAAATTTGAGGGTAAGTTTCATCCAACACCTTTTTATAGCAGGAAGTTCAAAACATGGGGAAGTAATGAAAGGTTAATGGCGACAGTGGAAAAAGGGGCTTTTGCAGCATTGCCTTGTTTGGTCCATTTTAGGATGGTGCTTTCGGGGAATATAGTGGAAGTTCTTACAAATCATAAGCCATTGTTTGGATCTTTTTAATAAGCCTGATCTTTCTCCTAAGAGGGGTAGGTGTTTTTGATAATTAGAGATTCTGATGCTAAGCTTAAGTACATAGAGGGTAAACATAACGTGGTGGCGGATGCTCTTAGTAGGCATTTTGGGGACACAGGATGAACAAGTGTGTAGTGCAAGTGGTGAGTATGTGGATTGGATATCAATGTGGTAGAGAAGAAACAAGATGAGGATGAGGTTTTAGTGGAAGCAAAGGTGTTTCTTAGAGGTGAATTAGTGAGAAAGGGTTATAGGTTGCCTTATTCAGGTTTAGAATTAGAGGGTAATTTGTTGCTGAGGAAGAGAAAGGGTTATAGGATGCCCTATTCGGGTTTGGATTTAGCGGGTAATTTGTTGCTGAGGAAAATAAAATATAAGTTCAGAAGCAGTGAGTATAATGGGTATACAACACAGATTGTGGTACCAAAGGAGTTGATTCCAGTGGTTTGGAGATTGCACATTGTAAATTTGGTAGTCCACATTTGGGGATTGAGAAGACGTATCAGAAAGTCCGTAGTCAATTCTTTTGGAAACATGTTTTCTTCAGTGGAGAAATGTGTGAAGGAGTGTTCTGTGTGTAATTCATGTGAACCGGCGAGGGTTACGTCGTGTAAATTGGGGTCTTTTCCTATCCCTTTTCAGAGGGTACATATGGATCTGCTAACAAATTTTTATGAATCAGGGCTTGGTCACAAATACTTGTTGGTGATTTTAGCTGAGTTGACGAGGTTCGTGGAGATTTTCGCGTTAAGGAATAAGATGGCAGAAGAGGATGCAATTACTTTTTTCAATAAATATATATGCAGATGCGGGGTACCAGAGATACTTATTACAGATAATGGGAGAGAATTTGTAAATAGAATGTTAGTGTCATGCAGAAGTTATGGGGTAAAGAAGGTAAATATCCTTCCTTATAGGCTTGAAGCCAATGGGTTGTGTGAGCGAGGTAATAGGAAAGTGCTTGAAGCTCTTAAGGTAACAGTGGGTGGTAATGATACTAATTGGAATAGATATTTGGATATGGTCAGACATAGCACAAATACAAAAGTTAGTGACACCATTGGTGTGTCACCTGTGGAGGCATTATTTGGTTATGCAGTTCGGGTGCGTTTGATTTGTTGTCAATCCCTTCACATTGTGATGATATGGTTAAATCGTTAATTGCTATAGCTAAAGAAAGACATAGCCTACACGTCTTAGGAGTAATCTTGAGTCGAAGACACGGGAGATGGTTGCGAGGAAAAATAGGAAATCAGGCAGCACAAGGGTTGCAGTTGGGGATAAAGTGTTTTTGAAAATAAATGTCAGAAATGAATTAAATTACAAGTTGGGTCCCAAGTTTGAAGGGCCGTTTCGTGTTATAGAAGAGAATAGGGGAAACAGATTCACATTTTTAAATGAAGAAACAGGAGCGACGAGAATAACACACAACTTAATGTTTGGTGGGGGTTTGTTTGTTTTCTTTGGGAGGTGTTTAATAATTTTTTTTTTCTCTTCGTAGGGTTAAGTGGTTATTTATGTTTTTTTTCCTTTCCTCTGTTTTCAGATGCGGAGATTTAGCATACTCATTGCCTTCGTGGCGGCTGTGAATGCTGTGGGAAAAGTTTATTTAGGACTGGGTGTGATAACTGAAGAGGACCACAAAGCATGGTTGGACAATGACAAAATTTTAATGAGGATGGAATTTAAGGATCTTGCGTCAGCCAGAACGGAATTGGAATGTTCTCAAAATAGTGTTGAAACGCTAATGAGGACATTAGAGGAGGCAAATTTTAAACATAATTTGTCAAATCCTTTAACACGTTTATTCTCAGAGATTAAGATTACAGCAGACAGGACACAGGATTGAATTACAGAAACTCTTACACGGGTTCTGGATACAAAACCAAACGATACTTGGCTTTCATGTGGTCAAAGTAGGAGGCGTAAAAGGGCGGCAGTTGCTTTAGCTGTAGGGGCAACAGCAGCGGGTGTAGCAGCAGTTAGCGTTGTAGCAATTACAAGTCTAGCGCGAGTTGAGGCATTAGAAGCTAAGGTAGCTGATCAGGGTAGAGTAGTAGTAACGCAGAGTTGCGTGAGCAGTTTGAGGGGTTGAGAAAAGCATGCAATGTGTTACAGCTCAGTGTTGAGGGTATTAGAGGTGACCTAGACTTAACAATAGCTTTCTTTACAGTTCATACTGCGGTTTTGAATATTGAAAAGGAGACCGAATCTTTGTTAAACGAGGTTAAATCTCACAGGGGCGTATGTCTACTTTAAAGGATGCAGTTCACAAGTGGGGGTCCAACATAATTTTCACAGGTAGTGATTTATATACAGTAGATATTATGGGATAATAAAGGTATATTTGTCAGACAGAGGGTTAATTGTTGAAATTTCAACAAGTGATAAAGAACCATTTTGTAGTTATATATTAAGGCCTTTTCCTAGTACATATAATAATAAGGTAGTGATGTTAGAGGGAATAGAGACTATGTACATAATGGGTAGTAAATTTCCATCTTCAGCAATAGATTACAAGGACAGATGTACGTTGGTCTGTAGTAAATATGCTTGTGACATTAAGGGTTTTACACTAAGAGATATAGCTTTAGGGAGCTGTGAGTTTCAATTGACACATGACATGACAGCTACGAAGTTTAACTTTAAGCCAGTTCCCGATGACTATATGGTGGTTCCGATGCAAACATCCACAGCAGTCGTTTGTAGAAGCTGCAGGATCACCAAGATCTGCGAGAACTTTTGTACATCGTTACTTTTGGAAGGGTCCCAGTTGTAGGACAATGGATGCAAGATAGTCTCCACAGAGTTCATCATTTTTAGCAGGAGGGTTTATAATTTGACGGCAAACTTCTTTCTACTACATACACATCATCACCATGATTTGGTGGAATTACCGGCTGTAGCTGAGATTACAATGTTACCAGCATTAAAAGAAGAGGATGAAATTGACTATATAGAACTGTTACATATTAATAAGTTGGTGTTACCAGGTATTCTAGCTGTGTTGCTGGTAATTGTCGTAATAATGAGTGTGAAGTTCAAGAGAAATGTCAAAAGAGAGACTGATTCTTTATTATTCTCGACAGGTGTCTATAAAGCAAAAAGCGGATTTGAAAGGTAGCGAGGGAGACCGAGGCCCCATCACGTGTCCATACAGAATTTGTGTTTTTCTGACAAGCATAAAAATATGTACAATATTCGTTACAGGGCATATAAAGGTAGATATAGAGATCGGCGGAAAGGCTGTACAATGATGCATAAGATGAGGTCATAAAAAATCTGAAATAATGACAGGTAATATACATGACGTGATTAATGTACATATGAAGGGAGAACCACAAGAAAGGAGAGGCGATTTGACGCCCTTACAAATACTCCAAGACAATAATTAGAGGAGCAATTTTTGGATGAAATAACATTAATCACAGAGGCGCTGGGGCAGTCGGAGTGGGGCCCTGCTTCTGGAGAACTGTGGGCGCAGGGTGGTGCTGACACCTTGGGTTGGCAGGATGAGTTTCCTGGGCCACCCGGGGCCCGCCTTGGTGGGGAAGTGGGTGCGTCTGCAGGCAGGTATTGAGGGGGGAGTCTGGGGTGCCTGCCTTCTCCTCTGCGTGCAGACCAGTCCCAACAGGAATGCGGGTTTTAGCCTGTCAATGGTGATCCAGTCCTCCCGCCCATGGATGTTAAGGAGGAATGCTTTGCTGGCTCGCTTGATGATTCGGTGGGGCCCCTGTAGGGCCTGGTTAAGGGCAGCCAGCAGGTGTCCACCCTGACGAAGACGTAGGCGCAGGAGTGTAAGGCGGGTGGGCTGTAGGTGATGGTTCTGTCGATGAAGGTCTTGTGGCAAGGACAGCCGACAGTGGGAAGAATTCTCCGGGGACAGCCAGTGTTTCCCGGTAGACTTTCTGAGCAGGGAAGGCGTCACCATTTGCTTTCGGTGCGGTGCGGAGACCCAGCAGGACCCAGGACAGCTGTTCCTTCCACCTCTTGTCAGTGCAGCGTGCCATGAGAGCTGCTTTAAGAGAGCGGTGCTCCCTCTTGACCATGCCATTCACTGCGGGGTTGTATGCCATTGCGCTGTGTAGAGTTGTACCCATCAGGCGTGCCAAGGAGACCAGAGCTCTGACAGGAAGGCAGGACCCCTGTCTGTAGTGATGCTGTCTGGCACTCTGAAGTGGCTGATCCAACTGGAGAGGAGGGTCTCTGTGCATGATGTTGTTGATGCTTCATCCATGGGGGTTGCTTCGGACCAGCAAGTGGAGAGGTCTATGATGATCATGAGGTATCTGGCTCCCCCCAACTGCGGAGGGGGCCCGACGACGTCGATGTGGTAGTGGCCGAACCATCGACGAGGCTGGGGAAAATCGCCGATCATGGACTCTGTGTGCCGGGATGTTTTGCTCGTCTGGCACGGGATGCAGCTCCTTGCCCACTGGCGGACATCCTTGTTGATGCCATGCCAGACGAACTTGTCAGTCATGAGGCGCGCCATTGTGAGCCCCGATGGATGGAAGAGACCGTGGACTATGTCGAACATGTGCTTTCTCCTCGAGGCGGGCACCAGGGGCCGTAGGCAGCCTGTGCTGATGTCGCAGAGGAGAGTTGTGTCTGAGTTTGCTAAGGGCACATCTTTCTATTTGAGAGCCGTCACTGCTGTCCTGTGGTCCACCGTCTCTGGGTCTGCTGCTTGTTCTCTCGCGAGGTCTTCGTAGTCGATGCTGAGGTGAAGGGAATTGATTTCTACTCTTGACAGAGCGTTGGCCACTGGATTTTTCTTGCCAGGAATGTAATTGATGGTGCAACCGAATTCAGAGATGGCGGTCAGGTGCCGCTGTTGCCTTGCAGATCACGCATCCCCCTGCTTTGCGAATGCATGAACCAAGGATTTGTGATCTGTTAGGATTGTGAATTCAGTTCCCTCCAGCAGGTACCTGAAATGCCTCACAGCCTGGTAGATAGCCAGCAGCTCTCTGTCGAAGGCGCTGTAGCGGATCTCGGCTGGTGAAAACTTGCGGCTGAAGAAGGCCAAGGGCTGGGGTGTGCTGTTCACCAGCTGTTTGATGTTGCTGGCGTCCGTTGTCAACCAGAGGGCAGCGGCGGGGTTGTGGTGAGTCAAGGTGGTGGCGCTGGAGAGGGGCCTTTTCATTTGAATGATAATGCCTGCTGCTGCGGAGCTTCCCATGTTAGTGTTTTTGGTTTCCCCTTCAGGATTGACGTCAGGGGTACATGATGCGGGCGATATCTGGGATGAAGTGCGGGCAGTAGTTTATCATCCCGAGAAACTCCTGAAGGGCCTTGATGGTTTGTGGTTCCGGGAAATTTTCTATAGCTTTTACTTTAGAGGCCATGGGTTGCACTTCTGCCGGGGAAATCTCGTGGCTGAGGAAGTCTACTTTTTCTTTCCCAAAAATGCACTTGTCGAATGTGACAACTAATCCGCTGTCCTGCAGGCATTTCATGACGGCACGGACGTGGCGAAGGTGTTCCTCTGGGACCTGGAGAAGATAAGAATTTCGTCGATGTAGCAGATGCAGAAAGACAGATCTCCCAAGATGGTGTCCATCAGGTGCTGGAATGTGGTGCCTGCATTTCTGAGACCGAAAGTGGAATAGGAAAATGTGTAGCTCCCAAAAGGCGTGATAATGGCGGTTTTTAGGACGTCGTCAGGATGTACAGGGACTTGGAAGTATGACTTCAGTAGGTCCATCTTGGAGAAAATTTTGGCTCCATGGAGGGCACCCATTAGGTCCTGCATGTTAGGGAGGGGGTAGTGGTCTGGTGTTGTTACTAAATTCAGGTGCCAATAGTCACCGCAGGGCCTCCATGAACCATTGAATTTCTTTACCATGTGGAGGGGAGATGCCCACGGGCTTGATACCTTTTTTAAAGACGCCCATACATCCCATCTCTGCGAAGGCCCGTTTGGTGTCTCGTAACTCCAGGGGGGACAGTCGCCGGAACTTGGCATGGGTTGGTGGGCCCTTCATGTTGATGTGGTGGAAGATGCTGTGCTTTGCTGAAACCCCAGGTGACTGGCGCAGCTCTGGTTTGAATACGTCCGGGAACTCCTGTAGGAGGGACGTGTAGCTGTTGGGGCTGTGGAGCAGATGGAGGGCATTCCAGGTCAGGTAGAGAGCTGACGGGAGTGGCATGTTCCTGTGTCGAGGTGGCGTTGTCTGGCGATGTCAACTAGAAGTCTGTGGTGCCCTAGGAAGTCCGCGCCCAGTAGGGGGAATTTAACATCCACTATGACGAAAGGCAGTGGTATCTGTGCAGATGGGAGTTCTGTTTGCTGCTATGAGGGTGGGTATTGAGTCAGGTATTTTTTCTAAACCTTCTCCGGATGGCAGGAAGACCAACTGCATTGTCCCCATATCTACCAGCAGGCGCCATTTGGAAATTTTGTCTGTGATGAAAAAACCTGCTGGGCGGGGGGAGTTGGATTTCATGGCCGCAGCTGTTGCTTGTGGCCGCCTTTGTCGTTTTTTGTGGAAGAACAGGGAGGTCTGCAGGTTCTGGCGTTGGTCCCGAACTTTCTATGGTAGAAGCACCACGCCAGGTTTGACCATGTCCTGTGCTCTCTGAGTGGCGTTCTCTTCTTATAAACGGCGCTGATGTCTCCATCGTCATAGCCGTCTTCCTCCGACAGGTTGCAGGCTCCCAGGGCTTTTTCTTCTCGGATGCAGTGGCGTTCTCGCGCGTGGCATTGGCCCCGTCAGTTTCTGGGTGTCAGCTGTATTTATCAGGCATCCCAAGTCTAGGTTCTCTGCATCCATATCTGTTTCCGAACTAATCATCGAGGAACAATATTTCTGTCAATGCCAAAGTGTATTTCTTTGTTTTATGTGTTTTCCCTCTGTTTGTATCGAGCCTGGGAAAGGTATCAACTTCTTAAGGCAGTTGTTTTTTCCCTGTAATGCACCGAAATCTGTGGGATATCAGGTATGATGTTTTCTTTATATTTCCGGGAAGATAGTTTATTTTCAGCAGTTTGTTTTTAATTCCTTTTGACTTTATGTAAACTGTTATTTCCAGCTGGGGAGTTATTTTAATTGTTTACACTTCAGTTGAGCGCTGTTTACATCTTTGATTTGAAAATGAGTTTCGTCTTAGAAGAAATACCTTTTGGAAAAATTAAACTATTGCGCCGGAACCATTAAGTTCGATGTTTTCCAGTTTCTGGAAAAGAAAATAAAGACAATTTTGCAAAGTCAGAGATACGTAAAATGGTTTAGCTTCAAGGAAATATAATCACAAACATATTCTGCTTCTGAAATCTATTTTTATTCAAAATACCAAAATGCAGGAAAATGGAAAGAGTCCATTAATGGGATGCTGAACGTTTGTTCGAAGGTCGAACTTGATCATTTATTAAAACGCGCATGTCATTATAATACGCCGTATAAGACTGTTAATGCATCAGTTAATACTATTAGGGTTATGAGAAGCCTTCTCATTATCCGTAGTTAGTCTATTAATCTCTCCTCTATATTCATTTTCTCTTAATTATCCGTAATTTTCGACCAAAAACCATTACTACCTGTCACTGACTCGCACCATATGAGGTTCGATTCCAAATCTCCCTGATTATTTATTCCACTTCTTATAGCGTCGTAAGTTTCGTGATTATGAAAGGTAGCACTTTGGACCGGAAGCACCTCTTGCATCCATACAACGAAATGACGCTGACAAGTCAAAAGGTGTCAGATTACAATATTCGTTACAGAGGAGATAGAGAAGAGAGAGATATAGAGTTTGGCAGCAATTAAAGACTTTGCCATAATGACAGATAATACAGACTACCAGGAAAACGAGAGAGAGAGGAGAAACACAAGAGAAGGAGAGAGCGATTTGAGAGAGACATGAGTGTTGCCAGAGTTCTGAGGTGACCAAACATTGTAGTTTCAAGTCCGAAGCAATCTAACAGGAAAGACAGTGAGACATGATGTTAGAGAGAAATGTAGAAAAGAGAGAAACAGATTTGAGTCGAAGAACACAAGGAGAGAGAGAGAGAGAGAATTTTATGTGTACGTAAAAATGCTCAGACATTCCAGCATAGGTCAATGCTTGATGATCTGAGGAGCTCAGCACAGAGAGCCCGAACAAAAGTCACCTGGATAGAGCCTGGGAATGAGAGAGTGCTCATCAACAAAATAATTGAATGTTCTATCAAGCTGTCCAGTTAAGATCCGAGATTAAGTGTGACATAAATTGTTTGTTTGTTGGTAATGAAAAGTGGCGTGTGGGGGTATTTGAGCCAGCTTTTGTGAAAAGGTCCATAAGATTTCTTTTGAACCCAGAAGTGTGAGGAATGGACCTGATTTTTGCTCAAAGGGTGAATGTAAAGACAAATTAGGGGAGATTTCATGGGAGCTGGGACAGGCATTTTGCTAACATTTATATTTATGTGGGGTAATGGGGTTAATGTGCCAACTGAGTCGGTGGCCTACTAATGAGAACGATTTCCTCTACAGATGTTTTCATGGATAACATGGAAAGCCATGCATCACCATGCAGTCGTGAACATGCACCTTTTATGGGTATGTTTGATGAATAGACACACCTAAGATGGACGTCTGCCACTGTCTGTCTGATGACAAAAATATTCAAATTAGAATGAGGTTTAAAGTAGTGATTCCGGTTGAGATGGTAGATCCAGAAAGAATCAACTTTGCCTAGTTAAATCATTTAGTGGCATCAATTAAATTCACTATTGAAATGGAAAAAATGGGTAATTGCTAAAACATTCTGATGTCCTGTTTAATGAAATAGTAATTTTAAATATAGTTGTACAGAAAACCTACTAATATTCTTCCTATATGCATTTCTATTCTGAAAAGTAATAAGGTTAACAAATCAGTGTTTTCTCTATGTTTTTAAGAACATTAAAGTGTATGTAGCCTTGAATATGTTGATGAGAAATAGACAAGATTAGGAATGCAGGCAAGATTTGAAAATCCTGACAGTGTATTAGACAGTGCATTAGAAGAAGCAAAAAGACTATGAATCAAAACTAAAAAGAACCTTTGAACACAAAAAATTTGCCAGTACTGCCTTATAATATAATAATATGAAAGATATCCCCATCTTCTTAAGAATTTTGATGTTAATGTTGCATTTAAGAACAAAGAACAATGAAACATGTACTTATAAAGAACTCTCCCTGGACAATACTAAAGGATGTGCAGATATAAAATTCCATGTAAAATTGTGACAACTTTTATGTTTAGCGTAACAGGCAAAGAACTGAAAAGAGAATAGAACAGCATAAAAAATGTATGAGATATGCACAGGTGAAATTAGTGGTATTGTTGAATGTTAGTGAGAACAATCATGAAATCAACTAAAAGATGCAAAAAGTATTATATTCTAATAATGCACTGGGAAGGAATACCATTGAATCTAGATTTATAAAGAAAGCCAAGCCATTATGAATATCAGGAGATGTATAAAGATCCTTTGAATATCAAAAAGAAATTTGCAAATTGTTTAAATTTTAAGTTTTAAAGAGTTGTGTGATATAAGATTATCATATTTGTAAACAGTACGGGGCAGCAGTGCTAATGAGTTTTCCAGCTCCAGCCTCCCACCTGAGACCTGTCAACTCCCATGGTTTGCAAGTATTATCAAGAGAATATTGTGATTTTTAGCCAAATGAGTTTTGAAGACACTCCTACCTTGACACCGCCTTGGGGGATCTATTTTAGCAAACGGTCGTGTAAAGCTTCGGCTGAGGACTGTTATTGCAGTAATGTATATATTTGTGATTTCTAATACTATATCAGTCCGTCGTCAATGGCTTGGAAAGAAAGTCGAAACTGGTCAGGGCCTAATGTGTCTCTATTTTCACTTGTATATATATATATATATATATATATATATATATATATATATATAATGTATATATATATATATATATATATATATATATATATATATATATATATATATCAATCTATGTATATAGTATACATATAGATATATATATTTATATAAATATAGTTTATATATATGGATTATAGTATATATATATATATATATATATATATATAAATATATATATATATATATATATATTATATATATATATATATATATATAGTGATATATTATATATATATACTATATATGATTTATATATTATATATATGATATGTTATGTTGTGACGCCAGATAACCTATGTTAATATATATCAATCAATCAGTGATTTATTATAGGGAAAAGGACAATACTCGAAAAGCTGAACACTTACTGATTTAAAAGGCGACCAGTATATCCTATCCTAGAGGATTACGCAGAATCAGCGCTTTTATATAACAGCCGAATATATTATGAAGAGAAGAGAAAGGCTGTGACAATTTATCTTATAGAAAGACTTTCGTCCTATGTCTATTATTTCCTGAATTGAGGCTGATTATGACATATTCACATTTTCGGAAGAAGGATATCTACGGCAAGAATGTTTATACATGTAATGTACTGTTTATCTGATAACAAATATATGAATAAAATAGGTTATACTATATATAGGTGAATTGGTAGCTGAATTCAATATTAATTGCTGGAAATATTTTATATGGCTGTTATTTTGGCTTTATTCAGATGAGATGAAAATGTTGAATTGATAAAAGTAAAGCAATTTAATATAATTGTAAATCAGTAATTTAAATACCTGGGAGAATGTAGTTCTTACAATTTTCTCTTTATAAGATAAATACAAATAGATATAGAGATATTGTATTTATAACAGAAAATATATATAAAGAGAAAAATCTTTAAATTAGATAACACGTAAAAGAAATATATTTAAGAAACCATAAAAACGGTATATCAATGTAGAAGATTAAATCAACTATTTTATGGATTATTTCATTGGCTTTTATACAATTTTTTTCTATTTTTAATTATATATGATGGGCGAAAGTTAAGAAAACTGGATGAGTTCTTTCTTATTTCATTGTTCATGAAATATTTAATCGTATTATTGAATTAAATCATTGAATCATCAAACAATTCTATAAATGTATATCTTGCATGTATATGTAAATATATTTATATATAAACACACATGCCTCTGCATATAAATATATTATATGTATATATATAATATATATTGTATATCTATATATACATATATTTTTAAAATTTCTTACCTGGCCTCAAGTGAAAGAAAGGAAAGAAGATGTATTCCTTGTAACACCAATCTGGGTCTAGCTCATTAACATGGGGGCTTACTAATAAACCTTGAAAATCTGACTGCAATTTGCTAGGTCAGGCAGGAAACTTAATAGAAAAAAACATTTGGGCTGAGGGCTGTACTTCAACAAAATGCTTTACAGATAAACACTTAGGTTTACTTTTTAAAATGGAATATATTTACAATTAAACACGTCAATCAGAAGACTGGGGAATGATAGGCAATTTTACAAATTAGGGCTGCCACATTTTTTAAATTATGCTATCACTGTTACAAAATTGGATAATTTAAAACGGATACTGAAGACTTGATTGCAGTGGCCTTTTCACCAAGAAGCACGAGACAAGTCGATGTTTCCACAGCCGATGTACCGTCTGCAATGATAATGCCAGTGGTTACGAATTCATAATTATAACGATCTCCGAACTTGGGGTTGCACGGAGGGTGCCAAGATAACTTGATTCTGGTACGGTATACTTGCATTAAAATTCACACTGGGCTCTGAGTCAGGTCTTTGTGATAACTCGCAAATTAGAAAAGAAAATGAGCGTGCAGTGGAAGGTTTAAGATACGTGACTGTTGAAAAAACCTCAATCAGGAAATTACCTTATACAGGAGCGATGGAAGGGCCTTCCAATTTCACGAGTTCTGGAGGAAACCGAGTTTAATGGGAAAATCACAGGTAATGTGTCTGGGTTGTCGAAAAGTGACCACATGGAGGGTCAAAGGTGAGGAAATGCAAGGATCATGTGTTCAGTCTGCTGAGAAGGGGTGTTTGAGAGCCATCTACCGCTGGTTCTGCCTTATATGACTTTGGGGGCTTATTTAACTGCTCCACCCAGAGGTCACTGTCGTCGCAAGAATGGTGGTCGTCCCTCGTTTTCCTGTTAGGTCTTCCCAAATCCTGGTCACTTCTGGCAACCCAAAAATGTTCACCAGTTTTTATGGGGAACTCAACCTTTAAAATTTTCGGCAGGCTTCGTCTCCATTCGCATTTATCAGAAAAGAGGTAATTCAAGCAGTCACCAGGTCTTTAGGAAAGATAAACAGATTCATCAAAAGGGGAGCATGGAGAGAAATTTACATAGGGCTGAGTTTCTCAAATAAAGCGTCAGCAGTTTATCAGTATACAAATTATCAAAATTTTGGGGTGAAAAAAGTTTATAGGTTTGGGTTTGTTTTCCAGGAAGTGGCCTCCCATTTTATCAGCTTTGTTCCTAAAAGTTGACAGCATGACTTTGATTTGGTGGAAATAAACAAAAAAGTGCTTAACTAAACAAACTTTTAACTTTCTGTTAATTTTTTGTGGTAACGAATGTCCATTTTGGAAAAATAATTGATTTTCTGCAAGTAAATAAAATCAAAGTTCATCTTGATTTTTAAACTGACTTATGTATTTACAGTTGCACTGCAAGTTAAAGTCATATATGTCCCATGTTATTACGTTAAATGCTAGCATTATAGCAAATACAAAATTAAAAGGTCTCATGAATTGATATTTCAAAAATCTAGGCAACAAACACGGAGAACAATAATAGGATTAGTACAGTATTAAAACTTCAGGTTAGACATGCACGTTTATTACAGTAAGGTTATGTTGACAGTCCAAAGTCATGCTGTTAGGGGCCCTAATTAGGCATTACAAGGAAGTAGTCATGGGCTTAGGTTAGACGTGATACCATGATTTGTATTCTATCGGCACACTGCCAGATTCCAGCACTAAAATGCACAGGTGCCTTATTGCACAAAGCTGAAGTATGATGAAGGACAGTCATTGAAGTACTTAATGTAAACAAGTAAAAATAAATGACAGATGCAAGAGTAAGTAAAATTATGATTAATATACCAGAATTACATTTCTTAGCCTATGAAGCTGGCTAGGTTCATTCTTTAGCCCCATAGGGCAAAAAAAATGTTAACCAGAGGGTGCGAGCCTTCTGGCAGGAGTATCTGCCAATGGTGGTGGTAATGGCACTGTGCTGGGATTCCAGGTAATATGTGGTTTTGGGCCATCTCTGTTATATTCAGTTTAAAAGTTACCATGCTGAATTGTAGGCATTAAAATAGAAAGTTAAAGGACTTAATGTTTAAAAAAAATCTGTATATTAGCTATCTGCATTGGCAGAGTGGGAAGCAATTAAGATGAGGTGTTTTGCCGTTTATAGGCTTTAACAAAATTCATGAAGGGGCAAGAATGTCCAGGAAATATTAAATTAGAAGATTGGAAAGATGGAGAGAAATGATCAGAGGGTAGAAGGAAACATTACAAGAAGAAATAAAGTCAGCAGTTGTTTGAAAAATAAACAGGGGAAGAAACTCAAACATCCTCCTTTTGACAGAGACGGGAAAAGTTCTTTAAGATGAAGGTGAGGCACTGTGCCAGAGGGGCACTAGTTTGCGAGGAGAGCTCAAAACCTTATTGGGCTACCTGGATTTATCTGTGCCTTGGTGACCTTTCTTCAGTGGACTTCTTTGGTATGGGAAATCAGTGGAACTGAGTCTGAGGGAGATATAGAGGCAGTGCCACCTGTTCTGGTTTCATTGATAGCTGAAGCAGGGGTATTTGTCACAACCTCCAACCACTAGTCGTTGCAGTTTCTTGAATTCTTCAGGCCAGTTGTGATATGGCAGAACCTTATTCATGGTTTTGTCTTTACAGAGGACTGGGAAGGAAGAGAAGAGATCGTGGTGGGCGTGAGAGGGTTGCAGGTTGCCGACCAGCTCAGGCACATTTTTCGAGGCTGCACCTTTGGGTGAGCTTCCGCTGGGTCAGAGGAATCTGGGGGACCCAAGTATAATGTGGATTGGCTCTGCACTGGCACTGGTAGAGGTGCCAAGCCAGAGGGCCCAGGAGAGGCAACCGCAGACTGGTATCCTTGGCGGAAGATTCAGGGTGCACCTTGGCACTGGCACTGGGGTGAGCAGGCACTGGAATGTGATTTGTCAGGGGCTCGACGTCAGGCGCTGGCATTGCTCAGGGCACTCCAAGTGGCACTGGCAGTGGGTTTTAAGGAAGGTCCTGAGGACTCTTGGTTTTTACCCTTTGTTGAGGGTTAGGACCCTGGATTTCTGTAACTTAGAAGGGGACCGATATGTCCCAGGAGGAGGGTCATAGCCTCCAGGAAGGTAAATAGCTACTGCAAGATTGCAGATTTGTGATCTTTGAGGTCTTGTGACCCTTAGTTTGACGAAGAGGAGAATCATCTTTCGATCGATACCCTCCATTGTAATAAGTTTACACTGTCAATGGTAGCCCCAGGGACCCTCTCTTCTCTTATGAGGGAGGTTTCTTATCCAGTGTCATCGAAGGCTGTGACCTGGTTAGGCGGGGTAGCTACTTCTGGGAGGTGCCACAGATAGAGCCCCTTCAGTGGAGGCCTAGGTTTTGATTTGACTGCTAAAAATGACGGTTGGTTTTGTTTGACTAAGGCATTTTGCCCATAGAGCAGAGTTTCCTTGAACCTGAAAAGATGGTGCAATAATTTTTGCTGTAGTCTCGGCGTGGCACTGTCCATTGGAGGGCAGGCCCTTTGTTGTTCATTCCAGAGCCAGACGTGGCTCAGTTTGGCATGAAGAGATGGGGACTTGAAAGTTTCTGGCTGATTCAAAGCCTTTGGTTGAGATTTTCTGTGGAGTCACTGTTTTTTTATAATACACATTGCACTACCTTTGGGTGAACGTAAATTTGGTTTAAAATTAGAGAGCAAAGAGAATTAAATGCTTATCATCAAAATATTGCAAGTGGGTACACTGGTTTTTCATTCTTTAACTTACTCTTGCGCATTTCGAAAATTGAAAAGTCACAACGAGCCAGGTAAATCACGTTTCTAATTTAACCCCATCGGATTAGCCGAGACAGTTTGTTCCTGTTGGTAAACGGCAATATGATTGAACTGTATAATAAGAACTTATTCAAGATTAAGTTGTATGTTACAAGCGTTTATTTGTTTCTGTTGAGTTTTGTAGTAATGCCCATTTTTTTATTCTTGGAGTTATTTTAAAAATTTGTATAAAGTTAATTTTCAGTGTTATTGGCCGTGTATATGAGAAGAGTCTGCTTTTGTGTGTGTGTTTATTTAGTGCTGTAAGAAGTTTTCACCTACGTAAATTAGAAAGAGAGTAAAATAAAACTAAACGCTTGTCTAAACTGGAGAAAATCTAGTCTAAGGTACAACATATAAAAGGTTCGTTTGTTATTTACCACTGTTTATTCAGTTAATGCCAGACTCATTTTATATACAACACAACGGAACAGAAGCTCTATATATATATATATATATATATACCAGCATTTTTAGGGGGTAGATAGGTAGGGGTAGATAGATAGCCTAATGTGTGACTGTGCTTGGAGGCTTTACGATTTCAAAATGTCACATCTTACCGGTTACTTTTTCTTTCCTATTCAGATTACGTGGTAAAGAGACGTTATATACATACGTACACCAGTTTATATATATATATATATATATATATATATATATATATATATATATATATATATACACATATATGCAATCATTTATATTTGCAAAAGTATACTTATATTTTCCTGATTCCTATTCTGATGCAATGGTTCAAACCTCTATTACGGTGGACTTATTATCAACTAGATACTGTCTTAGGTCAACACCTATATGAAAATCATATTATTCATGCAAGCAAACATAAAAGTTTCTTTTAAAAGGCAGTCAAGCTTGATGATCCGTATGAATCACGGTGATGTGATAAATAGTCAAGGCCAAACCACTGATGACACACAAAGCACTGTCAACATGGCAGAGGTGGTGATTCGCTGAAATGCAAAAACACCTGATTTCGAGGGTGAGTTGATGGGAGGTGATATTCACTTATACAGCATCAGTGACACCTGCGTTATCATGCCTGTCCAGTCCTGAACAAAAACATCCAGTTCTGGTCCTGACCACGGGACGGTGGACTTATTATCAACTAAAAATTCCAACCCTGTAACCATCATATGAAAATATATTATTTCCTTCAATAGGTTTGGGAAAAAGCATCGTGCCTTCATTGTCAGAATCACGGTATGATTCACACAAATGGCTTAATATTTTGTTGGTCAAGACGCTGTTTATTAACATGGCAGAGGTGTTTCCTCCCCCAAATGCAAACACCATTCTGAAATTGAGTTTTTATAATTACATACCTCTGGAACTGCGTTAGTGGTCCCTGTAAGTCCTGAAAAAGACGCTGGGTTTGACTCAACATCACGGTGGACTTATTATCAACTAAAAATTTCTGTGCATATATGAAAATAGTTTAAACAGGTAGATAGAATCTGGAACATAGCTGCCCTTACGTCTGCCCATGAAAAACGATTATTGAAAACAGACACTATATCAAACAAGTTGAGTATCTGTCTGACAGCAGTACAAAAGATTGTGCAAAGGGGCCATAAAGATGTGGATAGTCATAATATATATGTATATATATCTTAGATATTGATAAGTATAAATGTTATATATATAAATATGAAAGGAAATATATATAGTTAAATACATTAAATTCAGAATAAATTTTTGCTTTATATATATAAATGATTCGATACATTTCATATGAACTATTCAAATATATACTTTATCAGTCATGATTATATTATACCAGGTTTATCAGTAAGCAGAGCAATTATCAGTACTGTAGTTGTATATATATATATATATAACAATATACATGAAGAATTCTTGGACTTTGTTTGGCTTCACAACCTCAATGCTAAATCTCTTAAAGATAGTTTGAAATGTCAAGGTCTCTTCCAGATTGTGGTCAAATAATCCCAGAAACTGTATCCAAACATATGATCTCTTCTCTAATGAGTGGAGTAAATCGAGGAGTTCCAGCAGCTAGTGCGCAAGAGTTGATTTTCTGCACTTTGCACTCACTGTTATAATCACAGTCATTGAATCTTTATTATTATTGACATGTCAGATCAGTTCGACTGGTCTGAATCATTTCTAAATCTTTGCTAGAAGAGATTTTTATTTATGTTTATATTACATGAATCTTGCAAAGCAAATTTGATATAGTTTCTTTAATACAAAATTTTATATCTGAAAAGGCTCAGTGAGCCAAGAACCTTGTCAGTATTTATCATGTAAAAGGATTCTGCTTATTTGATACCTTTCCTGCTATTTTAAGTACCTATTGTTTGATTTGATTTTTATACATCCCAATTCCAACTCAAGAAATGTTGCAGACTTTATTAATCTTTTTAATTTTGCATATATATTTGTTTCATGATGTTCTCCATATTTTGCACAAAACGGACTTGTGTCAAATATTTGATCTCACAGCTCTTTAGACCTGTCAAACAGCTTGTCTAAAACTGATTGATGCTGTTCAGCAAGAATTAAAGAATGAGCGCTATAGAAAAAACATATAGCATTTGGGAGACACACAGTTGCACACACCCAGACACACATATATATAGGTTTCACCTGACAAGCAAATAATACATATATTATATTGGCATCTAGGATTTACATTCCTGTCCTGAAACAACTGGACTATCTAGCTAACAAGCATGAGGAAAGGAAGGATCAAAACACAGTTCGCTTATAGTAATGCCAATACACTAACTGTAGCTTGAGAATATTTGATGATGATAATAGCCCGTTTCCACCAATAGCATCTAGGATCCTTCCTCCCTAAAATTTTACAGAGGACCATTAGAGACAATGGGAGGGCTATAATGGGCTTAATAGGGCGAGTGACCAGGTAAAACGATTTTAATCTTAAAGCACTTAGCTTTAAAATTGCCAACATTGTGGATGTGACCTTTTGTTCCTTTTAAAGATGCATTTGCAGGTTTGTACAAAAATGTTAAAAACAAGATGTATTGGAGAGGCTGGATCTTGTGAGCGAAACTAGTCTCACCTTCATTCACATAAAGACGCCCATCATTTCCTCCTGTGTGATGCAAAATTGTCCGGTGATAGCCTATGGTAATTGAATCCACCAGGGCAGGGCAAAGAATATCCGATATGGAAAGATTTGTTGATATTTTTTTGCAAATAGTCAGTAAAACCAGCCCTTGCAGATGTATTAAATTAAACATCTGCATCATTCCATTTTTTAAACTTTAACTAAATGATCCCACAATAGCAAGTAGCCAAATGTAATGGAGTCCTATTATATACTTTAACTGAGGTCATTAATTGCCTTTGAATTTAAAATCCCTGATAATCATCCATTTATCTCTTCCAGTGTTTAAGCAAATTTAGATATAATAAACGAATAATTCCAATATATTTTTCTTTTGTGACAATAAGCAAGTGTTATTTTGAAGCTCTTAATTATATTTTGTTTACATACTAAGTGGTTTTTATTTCATTAAAACCACTACATATAATATCTAATTTGGGTTAATCAACATGGTCAGAGGTTTAACATTTTTAATTGAAAAAATATTTGAGTGTATGCTTGTTAACCTAAAACCTGATTCACAGGAGAGACCAACCAATCCGTTTTTGACTAACAACCTTGACTATCTTTCCACATGACTTAAAAAAATGAGTATGTCCAATTTGAAATGCCCAGTGACCCCAACAGTTTATATGAGTTATTCCCCCCATCCTGGAGTAATAATCTGTTGCATCTAACTGAGACAATCTTAGGAATCAGGGCATGACTAAACCATTTTTATTGTAACTTAATAATTGTTTGCACGTTGACCACTGATTATTAATCAGCTCTCCTTGTTGGCCAACTATTAGACTTTATTGTTTTATGTGTCCAACCAATGAGTTACCCATTGACTACCATGTCAGTTTTGTTTGTCTCCTTGTCCACATTATACCGAGAAATAAATTTCCTATCATCAGTAATAAATTCCCCCCAATTCTCCAATGGCGGGTCGGACAATTGTAAAAAAAAGGAGCATGGAGAGAAAGTTATGCTAGGGGCTGGGTGCAATTTCTCACGCCCTTCCTCAGTTAGTTATCAGTTTAAAATTGTACATTTATTTTATAGGTCAGTTTGGAAGTTTATGACTTTGCTATGTATATAAATGTTTCCCATATATATATATATATATATATATATATATATATATATATATATATATATATATATATATATATATATATATATATATATATATATATATATATATATATATATATATATATATATATATATATGTATTATATATATATATATATATATATATATATATATATATATATATATATATATATATATGTATATATATATATATATATATATATATATATAATATATATATAATTATTATATATATATATATATATATATATATATATTTATATATATAATATATCTATATAGATATATAGTGCAACGGATGGAATCTCTTTCCAAGGCCCCCCCAACCCATTTTTACATCCGTAACATAGCAGAAAAAGAAATAAAATTCATTTCAATTGTTTAATTACTACTGTGGGTTTCCACTCACCCCTTCATGAACTCTCTCCTTCATTCCCCAAAATGGTTAAGCCTAACCCTTCTCTCTGTCCAAATGACTGCCTAAGGCCTTGTTTACAAAGTGACTTTCTTGGCTTCAAGCAGCGACAAGGGAGGAGCCAAGAAAACATAGAGGTGCTGCCTCTATGTTAACCCTCCATGAGGTTGACTGCTGCCATGTGGCCTATATATAAAATGTGGCAAAGATTGACCTTTGCGCCACCTATGTTGGACACGATGCGTAATCTCTGAAGGTTATTTATAGACAATGCAACGGAAATCGAGAGAAGCGCTGAGAACACCACCCAGGACAGATGTCCTTAACCTTGCCTGACCCTCGAACTTTCCATGCGTTCGACCCCGAGGTTCGAACCAGTATACCTTTGTAGTGGCATTTTGATTCCCTCCTCCATCACCAGTGCCCTATCGAACGAGGACACTGTAGGCTTGACGAAGGTAATGTACCGGAATAAGGTTTCTTAGTCAGTCACGATTCCTGTTATTTCTCTGTCTGATTTCCTCATTTTTTTTCCATTGTGTGATCACCTTCAGTAATTTGTGTTGGAGCATTCAATGTTAACGTAATTATGCATTAGTGGTGAACCGAGTTATTTTCCCATCAGTTCTCTTTGAGTGTCTTATTATTCTTGCAAGTCATTCATTTATGCAGCACTTCAGATAGGCCCGACTTTGGAATTGCCCATCCATGCAATCACCTCATCCCCTCTTTTCCTGATCTGTGTTTAGAATATGTAAATATAATTTAGCAGGCCTAAGAGAGTAATTCCATTCTTCTGAGTTTAGTTAAGAGAACCCTCCAGTTTATGTAATTTTCCCTCACATGAAGAAGGCCCTAAGCCACAGATTTTCATTTATTTGTCTAATAAGTTGTCACAATATTGAGTCATATGTGTAATAAATACAGTAGATTTCTTGATAATGTAAGGAACTCTCTGTGTTCATCCGTTGCCGCCCAGAATCAAGTAAGTAACCCTTGGACATTCGTAGCAACTGGCAACCTTGCAATTGTCAGCAGAATAGCAACTGCTAGCTGGTCTGCATAGTTAGAGATGACCCTGGTATCATACCCCCTCCATTTTAACCACATGAGAAGTGCCAGTTCCACAGCGTAAGTATGTGTCAAAATATTTTGTTTAGGTTTATCCTAGGTGCGAAAAGTGACTGCAACCAGTGTTAGGTAATTGACAGACCACGTGCATGCCAAATTAGTTCATGAGAAGAGAGAGCGTATTAATAATTCCACAAGATTTTTGCGCTATCGCATGTTAGCTGCATGTTTTAAAAATAGAAGTCAGAAAGCTAGTCGAATAGTTACTCAAATGGAATAGAGCCCCTTAATCCACGTGATAAGGACAATTTGAAAGTCCCAAATTCCCAGATAGGCACACTGAGGCGATTGGGTCCAAGATTGCTGGATTTAGTAGACGATTAATAGCCAAAGCTAGAAAGATTCAGGAATCCGAATTTCCACTCTCAAGACTGGAGAATAGAACGAAAGAATCTTCAAGCAGACCAGGAGGCCCAATCCCTAACTGTCAGCAGAAATTTTGAGTTCAGGAGAAGGATTGAAAAAAACGCGCAGCCCAGGATAAATGAGCCAATTTTACCCATACATCCTTGAAATTTTTCAGTGATAAACTTTAAAGAATATTCCTCGAGCAAGCCCGAAGAGTTCCTGAAAGATTTATTGAGAAGGAGAAAGAATTTCCTCTTCATTCATTAAAGAGCCTCAGAAAAAAGGAGAGGCAGACGCAGAGACGCACGGTCAAGAGGGGAGACGGCAGATGTCAAGAGACCAGAAGTCATCAGCTTGCAATTGGCATGCTCTGGGTTTGACACAATGGAGACCAATAATTTCCTGTCCTCCCTGCATAACCTCTCGGCAGTCTGGGCCCCTCATGTTATAAGATTAAACCCTCGGGACAAAGCCATTTTAATATTCAATGGGAAGCCTGGCTTCGCCACTTTTAAAATTATTTGACAGCGCAAGGAAAATCCTGACACACCTTTTTTATTAGCTCCAAAAGCTCTACCGAAAAAATAAGATATACTTAAAGGCTTACATTAGCTTGGGCTAAATTTTCATTCAATAAGAAATGCCATTGAGTCATTTCAGACACTCTGAAAATTGAGTATCAAGACATATCTTTTCCACTCATTCCGAACAATTGAATCTTTCAGACACTCCTGAAATTTGTCTTTTGAAATAACTCCCTGAACAACTGGAGGAAACCTTGAATGGTCTTATTCAGACATATAATTTTGTTCATTCCAACAACTGAATCAGACACAAAGTTTGTCTTATCTGAGACATAGATTTTCTTCAAAAGAACTGAGTTCTCAGACACAACTTTGTCTTATTCAGACATACTCTGTTCAGCCAACTAGTGTGTCTTTCAGAGGATGAAATCCTTATTCAGACATACTAATTTTCATTTATTCTGAACAACTGAGTTTCTTATTTTAAGTTTTTTCAGACAACTCTTGCCACTCAATCTGTTCATTTCGCAATATTGAGTCACCTGAGACAGTGGCCCTGAGTCTTTTCAGCATGTTGCCATTGGCTGACATATGGGATATGCATCATCCCCATCTTAGTTCCCATGTACAAAAATTATGTCCCTCCTCGCCTGCCTCACCCAACTCCCAAGCAACCTCACAAGCATGGGCACCCCCATAAGAAACCCGTGTGTGGGTATTGTAAGAGAATAGGACACCCCACTGAACAGTATGGCTTGAAGGCTGAGAATCAGCCAGCAAACCCCTCTACGTCCTCAACTGGGACAACACCCCAGTAAGCCACACCTGGGTCGTGGACAAAGGGTAAAGGGCCTGCTCCCTCCAAATGTGACAGCACCAGGTAAAGATTATGGTTGGACTTATTGCCTGGCTTGCAAAGTCTATGGGCACTCTGCCCAATGGGCAAGATGCCCTAATAATAATAAGTCAAGTACGCCCGCCCTTGCCTTGGCAGTCACCGACCCAGAATCCTTAGGTCCTCCAGCCCAGGGTCCCATTTATGTGGCACTGTCCTGAGGTAGGTGCCCTGCCAGCCAGGTCAAGGCATTTGATGATTCTGGTGCACAAATGTCCCTCATAAGGGAAGACAAAGTTCCCCATGGAGCCACCATTAACAGACATAAACTCATCACAATTGAAGGTATCAATCACTTTAAGATGATACTTCCTACTGTCAAGTTGAGGGTCATGAGACCTCATGGATCTGAAATCTGCAATCTTGCAGTAGCTAGACACATTCCTGGAGGTTATGACCTCCTCCTTGGGACAAGACTTCCAGTCCCCATCTAAGATTACAGCAATCCAGGGTCCAAATCTCCCAAAATCATTCATTAGGCACTAGTAAGCCTCAAACGCCTGCATTCGTTCCATTGCCAGTGCCACCTGAGTGTGATGTGCAGTGGCCCCCTCCATCAAGATCGGTTCCAGATCCCATTCTGGTGCCTGGCCCTGCCCCAGTGCCAGTGCCAGGACCCCAAACAGATCCCCTTCAAGAGATCCACACTTGATTCACAATCCCTGCCAGTGTCACTTGGGTGCACTGAGCAGTGCCATGCTCTGTCCGTCCCGAACGACGAGCAAATTCCAAATCAATTATTAGTGCCTGGTCCTGCCTTAGTGCCAGTGCCAGAGCACATCCCCGATCTCCATTCTGAGATCCCAGTCAGGGCCCCCCTCTCCTCTCCCAGCTTGGCTCCGCTACCAATGCTGGTAACAGAGACGGATCCTTCTGATCACAGCGAAGCTCATTCAAAGGTGCGGCCTTGCAACCTGTGCCTGAGCTGGTCATTCTTACCTGCGAGCCTCTCACATCCCCCCATGACCACTTCCTCTGTCTCAGTCTGCCACAGACACAACAGTGAGCAAGGATTCTGCCATGTCCCAAATGGCCATTGAACTTAAGGAACTGCGACAGATCGTGGTAGGGCTTGCAAAGAAGGCCCCTGCGTTAGCTGTCAAAGAAGGCGACACAGGTGGCACTTGAATACCCTCCCCGGGCTCGGTTCCACCGATTCCCCAACCAAGGCAAACCAGCAAAGTAAGAGAGGTCTGTGGAGGAAATACCGCTGGCATGGATAATTCCAGGTAGCTTAAAGAGAGCCCCCGAGCTCTCCTGGCACATGTGCCAAACTGGCACAGTGCCATCCTTTTATCCTACTAAGACTTTGGCACCTCTATCCAGAAGAGGATGTCAGGGTCCTTCACCTATCTATTTTCCTTATAACTCTATCCCTCATTCTTTCCCTTCAACATTTCCCTTCCTTACTTTAATTATTTCTCACATTTATTTTATGCCTTACCAAGGCCCCATTTTACTTTAATCACCTCTGCCAATGCAGAGTGCCATTGTCAGATATGACAACTGTATAAGTCCTATGACTTCCCTTTCATGCCTACCGCTGGGGGAAATGATCCAAATTGGGATCGATATATTCCACAGGTGCAACGCAGTATTAATACTATGGTAAGCAGTACCATTGGAATGTTTCCCAATGAGGTGCTGTTTGGTTACCCACCGCGGGGTGCATTCAATTTGTTGCCTATTCCATCGGGCGATGAAACGATCAACTCGCTGGTTTCCACCGCGAAGGAGAGATATGCGCGTCCTGCTAAGAATCTTGAAATGAAAACGTGACATGGTAGATAGGAGCAATGCAAAGCCAGATAGAGCTAAAGTGGCTATGGGAGATAGCGTTTTTGTGAAGATAAATGTCAGGAATCAGTTGAACTATAAGCTAGGTCCTAAATTTGAAGGTCCTTTCCGAGTTGTGGAGGTGAAGAATGGGAATAGATTTGTTGTTCTGGATGAGAACACGGGTATATATGTCTCGGTTGACACATATATCTTAAAATTAAAAAGACAGGTTAATGGGAATCGTATGGGTTAATTCCTGGGTTGTACTGTGGTTATGATAATTTCTTTTTCTTTCTTTTTTTATCTCTTTGTTTTTTAATGGGTTTTAAATGGGCGTAGTTTTTTTTAACTGGGGAGGACGCTAGTCCGTAGAGTTTTACAAATCTTTAATTGTCCGAGTTTGGTTTTTGCTCTTATGTGTTGCAATACCTTAGTTAAAATTATGTGCAGAATACTGTAGAGTTTCATAGATATATGAATTTCTTTTTTGTAGTTTTTTTTTATGGATCGCATCTGCGGTCAGGGACTTCATTGTTCGCATTTGGTCTTAGTAATTTGTTGTTCTGGTTAATGGTTCTCATTCATGACTTTGTAAATCGTGTTGTGGGTTGTTTCGTAGTGAGTTAGGCCCATGTTTGATAAATAAGAATATTATGATGTATAGCTGTCGTCTGATGCAATATCTTTAATATAGAGTTACAGAATAAAGTTTGTTAATTAGGTTTTCGGGAGGTATTTAGGGTATCGGACGAAATTTGTCTGATCTGTTGCAGGTTTGGGTAAAATCAGTTAGGGTTTAGGATAGGATTAGGAAGACTTTAGATTTGGGTTTTTCAGTTCTCTTTTAAATTTGGGTGCCATTTGGTAATTGTTTCAGATCATCAATTAGTATATCAATTGCTAGTTTGCTGGGGAATTAAGCATGCATTGAGCAGTATTTCTAACCAGGTAAAACCTTCATGACTTTACGAGATATTTTACCTCCCTAAGATGTTTAGGATTGCCTTTAACGAATTTAGTATATTGGTATGGTTCTCAGATAATTTTTACTGGGAAGAATTTGTATTAATAGTATCTTAGAGTTAGTGTACCTGATAGTGGGTTGATTGTGGAAATTGCAGTTAGCAACTTGGAATGTTTCACATTTTTATCATATGACCTTTTCCCTGGTAGTTTTAATAGTTCAGTAATAATATGGCATAGTGAGTAGACTAGTTACCTTTTTGAGTTGACTGTCGATATGACCGACTCAAGACACCACTGAAGGACTGGGAGTATGAGGACATACTGGCTGGGTGTTTGCTGGTTTATTGCGTTCCTTACTGAGATAAATGTACATGTTGTTGTTTTAGATTTAGCTGGCCTTGTGCCAGTAATTTTGCTCCTAGAGCAGCCCGGTAAAAAATATACAGAATCTTCTAAGATGTTATTGACGTGCGGGCGGTAATGCTAAAGCGTCTGAGACAGGTAAAACAGAGATAAAAGGTTCAGACATGTGTTTGTCGGCAGACAAACAGATGGCAATATCGATGACATGATTAACATACAGTGATGAAACATACATCAGTGGAAAGGCCAGACCTTTGCACATATGGCCAATTGCTTGAGATTCAAGACAGATAATAATACAATGCAGTAGCATAATATATGAAATGGAGACATTTGGCGTCTTCACAAACAGAAACACACATACAGTTTGATACAGAAGATTCGTGGAACATTATGAGTACATGATTAGAATGCCATGACAATGCAAGTAAGACATATATTAAGACAACAATGCTTAGGAGAAACAGACGGAAATCGTATGGTTTAAATCGCGTTCCTGTAGAGAAAGAAAACGAGACGCTCCTGTTTTGTCCTGTCCATTCCGATGATGACGATTGACGAACACACGAACACACACGTGTTTTGGAAGAGACAGCGTCAATTTTATCGCAGCAGAGTTACGGAATGTCTTCTGAGAGCTGTCTTACTGTTAGATACGGGGGCCGTCACAGTATGCCTGCAGGTTTCTACGTCTGCACTTTCGTGAGAAGATCCAGGGTTTTGGAAAGATGTCGGGCAGGACGTCTACAAATCGCAGTCGTTTCTGGGAGACATCTGTTTGGCACAAAGGATTCATGGGCGCCGCATTCAACATGGGCTTGTGTAGTTGCAAGCCATTCAGCATAGTTGGATCGCCAGGAATTCAAGATGCAAAGGAAGCCACAGGCTTGCGCAGTCGCAGGCCATTCAACGTAGTTGGATCACTGGGAATGCAAGATTTCAAGTGTTGCGTTCCATAAAAGAGCTGTTATTGGAATAACATCTGTGTTACGAGTCATATAATTTTCATATCTAGTGCATATGTTTTGCTATGATTTTGGAGCTGCCCCTTACTGAACTTTCGATTGGACAGTTATTGTATCTGGGCAAGGACGTCCAGAAGTAGGTGGTCCAAGCTCCTATTAAGTCTTGGTTCTCTTTGGACAACAGGAGAACTATGTGAAGACCTGTCAGTGACTCTTGCAGCAGGTGCATTTGTGCTGACATTGGAATTTGCTCAGTTGGATGCAGAGAACTATTTGATCATGGTCCGAACACATGGAAACAGCATGATAGGACATTGAACCGATGCGCCAGAAGTGCCCAGGTTCCGGTGGGGTATGTGCATGTGTGTGCGACCTTCCACGGTATATTATCCGGGGGATAGACTCTTGCACGTGCATTGCACTAAGAGATCTGGGTCTATTTGGTTAGTGGTAGTGTGATAAGATCGCCACTATGAAAATACATTATTTATGGCCATAGAATGTAAGTAAAATCGGCCAGTGACATTTATATCTTTTCCAGACTTTAGAAGGAAAACCCTCGGTTTGG
>NC_089748.1:79329149-79441649 GCF_040412425.1 Macrobrachium rosenbergii
TGACGCTTCAAATCTGCCGACGAGGCCATCACCCTCCAACCAGGTGATACTCGAGAAACTGCAGTTGCTGCCATCACCCATAAAGGTGATCCTCAAAAACCTTTGGTTGCTGCTATCACCTACAACAAGGTGATCCTCAGAAAGCTGTTGCTACTGTGTTCTCGATGGAACATTGTCGAGAACCTGCCGTTCTGCTTTCCAAAACCTGACTGACGCTGTCAAGCACCCCATGACAGACGTCAACTCCTTAGACAAAGGAAAAACAAAAAAGGTAAGGAGGCAACAACCCACCAAGGGAACAATTGGTAAACGATTGTTCTTCACAGTTATGTTATATATATATGTAAATTTATATATATATATATATATATATATATATATATATATATATATATATATATATATATATATATATATATATAATAGTATATACATATATATGATATATATCTATATAAATATATATTATATATATATATATATATATATATATATATATATATATATATATATATATATATATATATATATATATATATATATATAATTATATTTTCATGATATTGCCTTGTAAAATATATATCTTTCCATGATTTTGATATGTTTACTGTTCTAGTTATCATGTATTCTGAGTAATGATAATAATTATTGAAATATTATATGTAGTGTAATGTCAGATCTCAAAAGAGTTAGTGATTTAGATAACCTAACAGCATAATTTAGAATTAATAATATGTTTTTAAAAATAACGTGGTATGTGGTCGCTCATTTTGTCTCCCAGCAACATGTGTTCTGTAGTAGTGATTTCGTACATTGTGATTTGCATCGAGTGCCATTGCGAGAGAGAACGTGCTGACAGGCGAGAGATAACAATAGCTGCTCCATTCTGGAAACCAACTTGGGTTTTTCACTTTGTTTTTAAAACATGCTAGTCGTAATTAGCCAGATCGTGTTAAGATTTCTGTAAAAGCTTTGTCCCATACGAGAAGAAGGCGAATGATTTCGCAATGTTACATACTGTATATTGTTCTGATTGTGTTCCATACCACTTCCTTGTAAAAACATGTACCTTTTTGAGAAATGCGAACAAGGTTACACTCAAGCACATGACAATTGCGTCATGTTTAAGATTGCATTGCTTTGATCATGTATTGTTCTAACGCACTACTAAGGGATTCAGAGCCGATGAAACTCGGTTTTTCGGCAACAACTTTTTACCAAAGCATCGGATAAAGGTGAAACTTGGCAAGTGTATATTTTATAACCCTACCTAATTTCTGCAAGTATTATTTAGTCCCTAAGTTCCATAGTTTTGATATTTATAGAGTCAAATGAAGTCTCCGATGCCGGAGCCGAGAAAATCGCAGACAAGGATCCTAAAGCAATTCGTTACGTAAACGTAACATGACGTCATGATGCTCCGCCCATCCACCAGGTAGGCAGTGAATGGATATGCTTACAGTTTAGGCTTCAGCAAATTCGATAATGGCCAGCAGGATATGGAATTATCCCCATAGTTGCAAGACTGCATTTGTGTTACAGCTCGCCACTATGTATACAAGCGAGAAGACCCGTGGCAAGATTTACTATAGCGTGAATAGGTAATTATTTCTATAGTGGGTAATAGTTACTTGGCCACCCCAGAAGTGTGGTCAGGAGCTGTTGTTAGACAATCCCGACCTCTTCCTCGAGAGTGACGAAGACATTACGTAGATAAATTATGTAAAGTGTTAGACGCTTTATTTGTATATCTAAAACATATTTAATAAAACACAATGATTATAACGATTCCAATATATTTTCCTCTCCATTCATATCAATATAAATCCTGTTACATTTGATTGATATTAAGTAGGTAAATAATAGCTTGCACTCAGAATCTTGACTCCTACCATTACCTTTTATTTGCAGGGAGTAGACTATATGAGCGCTGTTAAGGGTGCTGTATGATATAAATAAAAACAAACAAACAAAGAAAAATAGCAATGGGTTACATTAACTGAAATAAAACAATGCAGTTGACCTTTACACCTCTAACAATTGAGGGAAATGAGGTATCATTGCTTTTCATTTGAATTCTACTTCTAGTGACCGCCCTGAATAGATGTAGATCTAACAAATGAACTATAGACTGGTTCATTGTGTGGATGAGTTACATACATTGAATTTTTTGTAAAGTAGAAACAATACGAATATCAAGAAAATGGAAGAATTCCAAGCTAACAAATTAGTCGCAGCAACTGCTGTGGAAGTTGCTATGAAACCTCCACAAATAATAATAATAATAATAATAATAATAATAATAAAATAATAATAATAATAATAATAATATTAAAATTATTGCGAATGCTCGCCATCATTGATATCGCTGAAACCTAGGATGGGTACAAATGTTAGTTAGTGAATATGTCATCAGCAAGTGGACAGAGCCACAGCGAAGAGACGTTTTCCCCAGTGTAAACTTCTCTTTACCGTGGGTGGAGCCTCATGATGTCATAGGTTAACGTCATTATTGTGTTCAAAACCCTTACCTGCGATTTTGATGGCTCTGGCATAGGAAACTCACTTTTACTCTGATAAGTACCAGAACTATTGAACTTAGGTACTAAATAATACTTGCAAAAATTAGGTAGGGTTATAATATATACACTTGCCAACTTTCACCTTTATGCAATGCTTTGGTAAAAAGGTATTGCCGAAAAACCGTGTTTCATTGGCTCTGAATCCCTTAGTAGTTTTGGCCCCAAAACATTTTGCTCAGGAAGTGATGTCATCTTCCTCTTCTAGAATTTTCTCTTGTATCTCGTTCCCAAAATGCCTTAATAATGACATCATTTGATTATTTCACTTCTTGCTGGAATCCAAAAGTTTGCTGATTCTGATTTCAGAGTTTGTGTGGTTCTCTCTCTCTTTCTTTAAAAGAGAGAAGTTATTAACATAAAATATTTGTGTGGTCATTGATATTAATCTTAGCTTTTGAGATCTGAATGTAGGAAAAGTGTGTATATTTGTAACATGTTCGTAACAGCGCCTATCAGAAATGAGTTTTGTGAATCTCAAGCAGCTGCATTTCTGGTGATTTTGCAAAAGTTCTCACAAGCTTGTGTAAGGTAAAGTGAATTTTACTTATTATTGCTATGGTATAATAAGGTGCATATTGAGAGATTTTTGCCTTGGTGAAATTATTATTGGTAAATCTTGTGTATTTTTGTGTGTTGTTCTGTTTGCAGTCTCTTAATTTCTCATATATTATATATTGGTGATTTAACATTTATTTACTTAGCAATTTAAGTATTTCTTAATAATTAAACATTTCATACTTGATTTAATTTACATTTACTAAGATTTTCTTTTTAAATCTTGAGTAATTCTTAATAGTTCAAATTTTGCTTGATTAATTTAATTTCTTGAGAAGTTAAAGTTTTTGTGATTTAGTTTTGTTTAATAATTTAACTCAAGAATTAATTAAATTTTGTGTTGTTTTCAAGTAATAGTAAATTTTTTCAGATTGTGAATTCTAATTATAAATTTTGAATTTAAAAATAAATTTTTATATTTAACATTTTTAAAGACAGTGTTTCATTTATTGACCACCAGTGAATAGGACTAATTGTGTTCCTTTAGTTTTGCTGAAGTGAATTAAGACCAGGAAAACAGTTAAAGTTGTTAGATGGAGTGATGCCCTTTTACTTTAGTATATTTCTTGTTTAATTGTTGATACCTCACACTTGTTTTAATAAACTTAGTTTGATTTTTTCACGTGATTAATAACCTTTTTAAGGGATCACTGTTACCTTTAGAGTACTCAGTCATAATTTTTATTGTTATGAGAGCTCAGGTATCTGGCTGAAGTGAGGTAAATTTTTTAATTCTGTTATTGGTTGTGTAATAACCAGGTACTTGGTACACATCTTGAAAAAAAAAAATATATATATACATATACAGTATATATATATATATATATATATATATATATATATATATATATATATATGTATTAGCAATTAATTACATGAATTTAGTACTTAAATTAAAATGATGATTAGGAAAAAACGGCAAGTTCATCATGCTGAATATCTTCATTACAGCCGACACCAGCCAGCCCTACACTGCTCTCGTGATCGGGGATATTACTGTGACCACCAGAAGAAGGCTGATAATAATGAACTCATTGAGCACTGGCATTCCTTGTCTGATGTTCCATAAGCTAGTATTCTAGGGCATAATTTGGCTTCTAGGATGGTACATTGTGTACATGAGGTGACTTTCAATGTACTATTTGCTCCACATAAATGTGGAATGCAACAGTTGCTCTTCTCAACAAGGGCTGAATGGATAAGCAAGTGTTGTAGTCAGTAAAGGTACAAGACTGATTCCAGTTAAACCACCTCCATTGCTCACCTAATTTCGCACTCTACTCACTCTCCATTATTTACTGAGCATTGGTAATGCTGCACTCGATAGATTTGAATATTGAACGATACTTGGTGGAACTTTAACTCGCTTGATCAACCACATTCATAACGCTGATACAGTTCAGTCATACATGAAATAAACGCTTATTACAACTGCTCACACATACACACTATATATATATATATATATATATATATATATATATATATATATATATATATATATATATATATATATATATTATATATATATATATATATATATATATATATATATATATATATATATATATGTGTGTGTATATGTATATATATATATATATATATATATATATATATATATATATATATATATATATATATATATATATATATATATATATATATATATATATATATATATATATATATATATGTGTGTGTGTGTATATATATATATATATATATATATATATATATATATATATATATATATATATATATATATATATATATATATATATATATATATATATATTTACATATTTCCCTGAGTTTATGTATTTTTACAGGCCGGCAACGGAAACTTTATTTAATTGGCCTTGGAGTTCTGACTTACATAAAGGGAAATCGTAAAAAACAAAGAAAAAGGGGTGAATTTAGAAGCTGAAGGCTCTACTTCATAAGGAAATGTTACATAAACACTTGGGGTAAATTAAATTATTATATTTACAAAAGAAAGCATTAAGAGGGAAAATGGATACGTAAATTGATAAAGGGCTTGCAACGCCTGAAGATCCTTCTACTGGGGTCTTGACTAAGGGCAAGGCACAGTCCAAGATGAGTCCACTGCGAATAGGTCCCTCTGCAAGAGAGATTTACACATTACACGCCAGTAAAGGAACAATATAACACCGAATATGACTCGAGTTTGCACTGAGGGTGCCAAAGCCAAAGGCTCGAGGAATAAATGACCACTTTACACTTGAACACAGGACATTGGAAATGGCACTGGATAAACTGGCACAAGGACAGAAGTGAAATGCTGGTGCTCCAAACTTTCTAAAGGGCAAACTGTCGTGACTGAAAAGTCTTTACTTGCACTTTACCTTAGGGAAAGCTGGTCTCTAGCGAAGGATGACGAGGGACGATCACGCTGACGATGCACGCTGTCCCTTGAGGATGACTGGAGTCTGGAGTCGGACGGGGGGAATGAATGGTCTCTCAGCAACTGGATCACTCACCTGCGTGTATGGCTGTCCCCTCCTCTGCTACTGCATGGCTCCTGCTCACACAGCTAGCTGCTTACTGCTACTACTTACTGCCCTTTTAAGGCATGCGGCCAGGGGTAGGTGCTGTGTGCAAACAATGTGTCACTTGCCAGGTGGTCAGCGATAGGTGCCCTATTCCCAGGCGGCCTGCGGAAAGACAACTCAGGCAGCTTAATTTACCTTTAGGAAGGTTGTTTTAAGCCTTCAGTCTCCTATCTTTGCCCTTTTTTATCCATGTCATCTCAATATCTGTTCCAGGTAAAAAGAAGGACAGATCAAAATGTTGATGACTGTGCTCTGATATCTAGGTCAAATACGATCCGCCATGCGGCGGCGACTTTATTCTCAACAAACAAAGGGTAAATTAGGTGGGGGGAGGGGGAGGTGCGCTGTGCAGCGACTTCTTGTAAATTATAATAGCTCCCCACGGAAGATAACATATGAGCCTTCATTCGGGCTTGTATGTTGACATTCAAGAAGTCGGCACAGCAGGTTTACTTTACTCTTCTCCCAACAAGAATATGGAAAAGCTTTTACTTTACTTTATCCCCATACGAAAATGAAAAGAAGCTTCACTTTATATACTTCCAACACATTAATATTAAACTACTTTAGCATGGTCCATTAATTTCTTCAAATTTATGGTATACGTTACTTTAAGATTACGCGGACAAGATAATTTTGAGGCAGGAGACAAAATTTAAGAATTAATTTACATATAAGTTCCTTAATTCTAAATAAACAAGGCATGCGGTTAGTATGCCTTGAAGAGGCAGTGTAAAAGATAACAGCGTTTATTTTTGTAAATGACATCCCCTTTACGTGATGTAATGATGATACATAATTCGCCAACTCGACAGTTGACGGCTGACCCTTACACTGGGGTTTTTTGACAGTGGTGGGCGAGCGAGAGTATTCGCGAGTTTTAATTCGCTAACTTTAAACCACACTAATTTTATGCGTTAACATGGGCTTGTGCTCAGGGGATTCACCTCCTAAGATATCTTGACAACTGACTGGTCTTAGCGAATTCTCAGGAAAAGATAGTTCGAGACAGGGACCATCTTCTCCAATTTTGTCTTGGCTTTGGCATCATGATAAATTCAGAAAAGTCCAACTTTCAGCCCAGTCAAAGAATTTTGTACCTGGGAATGGTCATAGACACTGCCTCATCGAAAGTCTTCCCATCAGACCAAAGGATTGAGAAGTTCAGGACAGTGGCTCACTCCTTTCTGTCCAAACAGAAACAACCAGCTTGGCAGTGGCAGGTGATCCTGGGCTATTTGACGTCACTGGAAAAGCTGGTTCCATATGGCCGTCAGCATCTTCAATCCCATCAATGAAGGCTGAAAGAATTTTGGTCCCCACAGGGGACTCTTCTCAGCTACAGTTCCCTCTGTCGACAGAAGTAAGAAGCGACCTCCTCTGATGGTTGAAAGATGAGAACCTGACAATGGGAGTGCCTCTTCATTCACCCCCTCCGGAACTTCTCCTGTTCTTGGACGCCTCTTCCGAGGGTTGGGGAATACATCTAGAAAGGCAACTTCACATCAATGTGCTAGAGTTGAAAACAGCCTTACTAGCACCTCAGGAGTTTCAAGAAAGAGTGATGGGGCACTCTTTTGTTCTGATGTCGGTCAACATTACAGTGGTAGCATATGTGAACAAAAATGGGGGCTAGTGTCGTGCCAGCTTCTCATGATAACAGTCCAATTGCATCAGTGGGCCACTGTCAACTCAGTGGACCTCACGGTCAGGTACATTCCAAGCAAAAGGAATGTAGTAGCCGAGAAGCTAAGTCATCAGGGACAGGCCCCAGGGGCGGAATGGTCTCTGCATCGGGAGATAGTGGAGAGGCTTTTTCATCTGTGGGGGAAACCAATGATAGGCCTCTTGACAAAGACAAAGTTCAACAGGAAGCTAGAGGTCTACTGTTCAGTGGTTCCAGATTTCTTTGCCATGGCAGAGGACACCCTTCAGCATCCATGGGACAACCTGGGGGTCCACACATTCCCCCCAACTTTTGTCTGATTCATCATGTCCTGAACAGAATAATGATCTCCCAGAATCTCAGGATGACCCTAGTAGCTCCCTTTTGGCCTCAAGCAGAATGGTTTCTGGATCTGCTATCTCTGCTCTCAGCGGTCCCGAGAGAAATCCCCTCATGGTACAATCTCCTCTGTCAACCTCATGTAGAGGGATATCATCAATTGGTAGGATCCCTATCTCTTCACGGCTGGAGACTATCCAGTATCTCCTGCGAGTGTGAGGCTTTTCTCGCAGAGTAGCGACACAGATGTGTCGTTACCTCAGAAGATCCTCTTCAGCCGTGTACCAGGTCAGGGAAAGTGGGTCATCTACTGTGATTGGTGTCATCAATGGGGTTTCTCTCCACTTGGAACATCTACTGTATTCAACAGATAGCTGATTTCTTGATCTTCCTCCGGACAGAAAAACATCTTCCTGTTTCTGCCATTAAGGGCTACAGGGCTGCCTTGGAATTAGTTCTTCGTCTGAAAGACGTGAACCTGACTTCATTTTGGGAAATCTCTACGCTGCTGAAAAGTTTTGAGCAGTCTTGTTCTCCTAGAGAACTTAAACCACCTACTTGGGATCTGACTCTGGTGCCAAGTGGTCTCACTCGGTCAGCGGACAGGACGGTTTTCCTTCTAGCCTTGGCTTCATCAAGAAGAGTGGGTGAACTCCATGGTCTGTCTTTAGACATAAAACATACTAGGGGTTGGGGGTCGGTAGCCTTGAAATTTGTCTCGGAGTTCATTGCTAAGACTCAAAACCCCTCGGTTCATGATGACAGATTTGTCTCGTTTTCCATCCCATCCCTTCCCTTGGGGATTTTGTTGACAACAATCCAGATGAAATACGACTTTGTCCCATCAGGGCACTGCATAGTAATCTAAAAAGGACTCGACACCTAAGACCGGGGTGCCAAAGACTTTCTGTTAGCACAAGCCAGAACAAGAAAGAAGTGTCCAAGAATACCATTTCCTTTTGGCTGTGTGAAGTGATTAGGCTCCTACTCCTCCTCATCAATTTCTAGTGTCAATGCTGTGCATGCAAGAGCACACACAACATTACAGGACTAAGCTCCTCCTTGACATTCAAGAAGAACTTTCACATCCTTCTACCTGGGGGACATTGCTCACAGGTCCTTATACACTTTTTCCTTGGGCCCGGTGGTGGCTGCTCAACAACTTGTGTAGCTCATCCAGTGCCCTTAGTGGGACAGTTTGTATCTTGCCTAAGATGATGGCATGAAAGTGAGAATGATCGAGATGGCTGGTCTCTTTTCCCTTTCTTCTCTACCTATGAGCAGCAAGAAGATTGACCCATCATACGCTGGAGCTGGTTGGATACAGGTGTGTGAAGTAGCCTTACTGTTAGTATTTTATATTCTACAAGAATATACCTTTCAGTAGCAAGCCCTTCCTCTCTCTAGCAAGGAAAGAGAGAGAGAGGAACGATAACAAACATGTCTAGGTGGCTACCTTAGTTTGTTATCTGAATAGAAATAGCTCTTTAACTTCCTCCTATACAATGAATCTCTGCATTCTATTTTAGCCCAGTAGTCTGACTGTTGGATACCCACCTATCTAACAGATCAGAGGCTTAGGTCTCCTTCCTTTGAATTCTCTTATCCAGGTTGCGTGACCAGGTGTGGCGAACCTCCAGTTGGTTCAAGGTTCTCTTACCTCCCACCAAAAGTGAGTCTATCCTATGTTAAGACCCAGGTTTGTTCCGCATATGAACAAATGGCAAATTTTTAAATTGATTTGTATTTCTCATAGCTAACTAACCTGCGGTCTTAACATTTACTCCCCACCTCTAACCACCCCTCTTTCAGTTAACCCTGAGCTAGAAGAAAACTAACTACGTCACAGGGTTGAGATTAGGTCACTGGCCTCTTCCTCCTTCTTCCCCGTGACTGATGTCAGATGCCACCAATTCCTTGCATAAACAATTCCTTTTTTTTTTTTACCAGTTTCCAGCTGGCACCAGAAGATTTAGGATGTTAATACTGCAGGTTTGTTAGCTATGAAAAATACAAATTAATTTTAAAATTTGTCATATTTACGGTACTCCCTTTTGACTTTAGTTCTTTCTTTCTTATTGTTCGGGCTGTCTTTCCTCCTCTTCTTTCAATCCCTTAGTATCAAATCAGCCTGCAGTAGTCAAGATTGTTGTAAGTATACTTTGCCTAGTAAAACCCTCTGCTGATTCATCTTTAATCAGTGTATTCATTCCATTTTGTCTTGTCTTACTGCCTTTCCACCAGACTTTTTATTTAGTTGGTTTTGTGCCTGCCTATTTCTATATCTAACCCCTGCACGCAAATATTACCTATGATTCTTGTAGCTAGTATCATCATCACTTCCCTACTTCTTCCTTATTCAGCTATCGTGTTGATTTTCTTAAGCTTGCTTTACTTCTATTTTGCCTGGGGATTCTTCACACCACTTGCCTCCTTTAAGACTGCCAGGTATTGGGGGTCATTCAAGCTTGGTTTTTAAATATGCCATTATTTTTACAAGTTTCATGCACGCTGACAAACTCAGAATTCTGACATTCAAAATATGTACTTTTTTAACCTGCCCGAAAGTAGTGCTGTCCTCATTAACTTATTAATTTTTGTACTGAAAATTTCAACTAGGGAGAAATGCATTTTCTTCTGTATACTTTTCTGCAAATCAGTAATTGTTCATATAAGGAACCAACCTTGGTCTTAACGTAAGGATAAATTCCCTTAAGTCTGGTTAAAAATAAGACAAGGAATTGGTGACACCAGGCATCAGCCAATAGGGGACTATGAAGAAGTTACGCGACCTACTTTACCCCCGCTATGCATCATCATATTAGTTTCTCTCTAACCGTCTTCATAGCAAGATGGTTTGGTACCCATCTTTCACAAGAAGCCGGTTATTTCACACTTTCTGCCCGCAAACGCCAACAGCATTCTGTGTTTTTGTTGTTTGTGTTTTGTGTGATTTTGTGTTGTCTGTGTTTTACTTGCATTTTCTGTAATGCAAGCCCGTGTTTCAGCTAAGCCTCCCAAGCATCAGAGACGATGCCCTGGAGATGGTAGCAACCCTTGTTCCCGTTACTTGTCTTCTTTGTCTACAGACCCACATCCCACTTGTAGTAGGTGCAGATCTAACGTTTGCAGTGTAAGTAACCCTTGTTCTGTGTATTGTCTTTGGTCTCCTGAGCAACGGAAGAGGTTTGCTAATAAGAGGCAGTATAAGAGGAAACCAACAGTACCATCTTGGGAACGCTTCTCGTCTCCTTTGATAGCAGGCGTTCCAATTCCTTCTTGTCCAGCCTTTTCCTTACCAAAGTCTCCTCTTGCTGCTGCTTCTTCTCCCGAAGTTTATTCTTTCTCTCATTCTTCTTTGGTTTCGTCCTTAGAAGATTCGAGGGGGGTTTGGGAGGTCTTGTTTGTAATGTTGCAGCTCCCTCTAGTACAGTTTTTCAGGAGATGTGCAGAAAATGTCTGAGTGTTGGGCACTGCTAGGCCTATCAGTGGTACCAACCCTTTCTGGCCTTTTGTCTCACTGCATGTTGTCTTGTATCCCAGCGACTTCCACCATGACAGTTTCCATACAGTATCTACTGTTTCGGTGATGTCATCTCAACTTACAATGGCTCTCCCTGGGGCTGTTTCCAATGCTACAGTTTCCATGACATCACCCCATCTGTCAATGGCTCTCCCAACACCTATCTCTGTGCTGTCTCCTTCCAGGCAGGGTCCGTCGCGTCCTCCCTTAAGTCTCCTACGTCTGCTCCCTCAGAGTCTCTCCTGCAGGCTCTTTTTGAAAGAGTTGAAAGTGTGTTTTTCAAGAAGTACAGCCATGTTAAGCTTCTGATATCCAAGAAGAGAAGTTGCAGATCACCTTCCTCATCTTTGTCCTTGTCTTCATCTTCTCCTGCCTCTTCTTCGTCTTCCTTTTCGCCCAGTCCTTTCAGACGTTGGAGGAAGAAGGATTTCATTGTCTCTCCTAGGAAGACATTTCACATGCAGTCTTCGGACCATTGCTCTTCTCCTTCACCTGATACTCGGCTGTTCAAGCATGTCAGTGTTGTTCCCATTCCTTCTTCTTGACACAGCCATTCCATCAGAGTAGCACACTTCCATGTCTCTCCTGCCTTAAAACCAGATCCTCAGCCTACTTGGTACATGGAATAGGAATCTATTGTCCAACAAGTCCGTAGGAAGGATGTTAATGCTCCAGTTAAGACATTGATTGTGAAGCAACTTTCTTAGGACAGAGACCTCCCTTGTTCTCCTTCAAGTTCACATTCTCCCGGGAGGGATAGCAAACTGTGCTCTCGCTCACACGTCCGTGACTCTAGGTCAGACAGCCGTGGCCGTCCTTCACATCACAACAGCTGAACGCAAAACCGTGATCGTCCATGCTCTTAATCTGTCAGCCGTAACCGTTCTACACGGAATGAGAGTTCAGCACATGGTTGTGACCGTTCCTCAAGGAATGACAGCCCAGCCAACGGCCATGCCTGTGCCTTAAGGATCAATAGCCCTGTGAATGGCAGTGACTGTAATCTGCGTTCCCGATCTCATGGCAGTGGCCGTTTTACTAGAGACGACAGCCCTACACAGCCATGCAACTGATCACAACATTCATCTACTCACAGTAGTTCTTGCTCCCTTTCTCTCGGGCAGATCGGATTCAGGACAAGACTACTCCTTGCTCTATAGATCTATAGGCCCCCAAGAAGGTCCTGGGACCTGAGCGACCCTATGCTCCAGTAGTAAATAATGATGTTCTGTCTCCCCCCTGACTTGGCCAACAGACCAGTCCATGATTCTCGTGGCCCAGAGGTTGAAGATACAGATCATCAAGAATTTATGACTACATATGCCGAGGTCATTGAGCTTATTCGTGGGTGTAATAACCTAGTTGAAGAAACTGTGTCTAACTCATCAGATCACACTTCAGGTGTTGAAGCTCTTATAGGACCTGAGAGTCTTCCTTGGGATTTCTATGCTCTAAGCATGGTGATTTCATTCTAAACCAAGTGAATTCTCTTGTCTCCAGGAGGGATAATTCACTCCATTCCAATAGATCCTCTAAGCCAACTTCCTTTGCCATTACCTTGACATAGATGCTTTTATGCAGCCTTCAAGGTTTCCTTACAGCCTAAAGTTAATCCAGACCAGGTTCGTTTAGGCGCAGGCATTACCTTAGACAAAATTAAAGCAGGGGGTCCATCTTTCACTCATCAAGAGGCTGTTGCCTTGCAATCAACCATTTCCTCAGCTTTCCAGGCTGCTTCATGGCTTGATTTATGGGCAACACTGAAGAGAGTGCCGCCGCCTTCAAGTTGTTAGAATCTGGTGGTATGTCGATTTCTTACATGGCTCACTTAACAGCTAATGTGTGGGGCCAATTTGCTACTAAAAAGAAGTGATGCCACTCTTTCTAAATTTTTGAAATTCGTCAGTACAGATTCCATTGTAGCTTTACAGATTGGGGATATCTTAACCTCCACATCTCTCTTTCCCAAGGATCAGCTTGACTCTGCAATTGATAGGCGTAGGCGTAGAGTAGACAATAATGATCATCTCGTACATCAGGCTGTCACGAAATCATCTGGCCTTTCTCATGCTGGCACTTCAAAACCAAGCCCTCACTCTAGTTCTTACATATTACCTAAGATACCTCAAAGTGCAGCAGTACCATGCAGAGGTCGTCAACCTTCGCCACCTCAAACCAAGAAGGCCACTCGGAAGCAGCCCTTTCAGCCCCTCCCTTCCAGGCATAGAAGAGGAGGCAGAGGCAGAGCCAGAGGAGGTAGACATAGAGTGGGCAACCCTCCCAACTCACTGCCTTCAGTGGGGGTTGCCTGTGAGCCATTGGGCAGTTTGGCAGCAGTAGAGTGGAGACCTGAGTAGCAGATGTTCTACAGGTGGGATATCTACTACCCTTTGAGTTTCCTCCTCCCCTCTCTGAGCTTCCCCTTCGCCAGGATCACCGAAGCTTCCAGCTCTCCAAGAGGAAGTGAAGAAAATGATGGTAAAGGGGGCTGTGGAGGTAGTTCAAGACCTTTCTCCAGGTTTCTACAGTCTCATCTTTCTGGTTCCCGAAGCAACAGGCAATTGGAGACTGGTCATAGACCTGTCGATGCTCAACCTTTCCATCTGGAAGATGTGATTCAAGATGGAAACCCCAAGCACAGTCATTGCAGCCGTCAAGGACGACTTCATGCTAACTAGACCTGAAGGATGCATACTTCCAGATTCTAATTCACCAATCATCCAGGAAGTTTCTTAGCTTCAGTCTTGGAGAGATTCTACCAATTCAAAGTTCTTTGCTTTGCACAATCAACAGCCCCACAGGTGTTTACAAGAGAGTTTGCCCTAGTCTCAACTTGGGCTTATTTGCATGGGATACACATCTTGAGATACCTTGACGACCTGCTAGTCCTCGCAAGTTCTTGGGTAAAGCTAATTCAAGACAGAGATCGTCTGCTCCAATTTTGCTACGGCTTTGGGATTGTAATAAATCTGGGGAGTCAAATCTTTCGCCCACTCAGAGGATCCTTTACTACCTGGGCATGATCACCGACACGACAGCAGCGGTGTTTCCATCAGATCAATGAATAGACAAGTTCAGGAGCATAGCCCAGTCCTTCCTGTCCAAACAAAAGCATCCAGCTTGTCAGTGGCAGGTCATCCTAGGTTACTTGTCATCCCTGGAAAGGCTGGTTCCTCATGGTCATATCTTCACCTTCGCTCTCTTCAATGGAGACTAAAGGAATTTTGGTCCCCTTCGAGGAATTCCCCCATGCTTCTGGTTCCTGTATCAAAAGAGGTAAGGCAAGACTTAGTATAGTGGCTAGATGACAAGAACCTGACCATAGGAGTGCCCCTTCAAAATTTCTCTCTGGAAATCCTACTGTTTTCGGACGCTTCGTACGAAGGTTGGGGAGCACGCTTGGAAGATCTCCTAACATCAGGACCGTGGGATCTCCAAGAGAAACAGCTTCATATCAACATCCTGGAACTGAAGACAGCCTTCCTAGCACTTCAGGAATTTCAAGAAAGGGTGACAGGGCACTCAGTGGTCCTCATGTCTGACAACACTACAGTGGTAGCTTATGTTAACAAACAAGGGGGGCTAGTGTCCCATCAACTTCACGAATTGACTGTACAGTTATACCAGTGGGCAGTCTCCCATTCAGTAGATCTCTCAGCCAGATAGGCCTATGGTAGACCTTTTTGGAACAAGGTTCAACAGAAAACTAGAGGTTTTTTGTTCGTTCATTCCAGATCCCTGGGCCTGGCAGAGGACGCCCTTCAACATCCCTGGGACAACCTGGAAGCATATGCCTTTGCCCCCTTTTGCCTAATCCGTCAAGTGATCAACAGAGTAATGGTCTCTCAGAACCTCAGGATGACGCCCTTTTGACCACACGCAGAATGGTTTCCCGATCTTCTACCCTTGTTGACTGAAGCACCGAGAGAGATTCCCCCCTGGCACAACTTTCTTTGCCAACCACACATAGAGAGGTTTCACCAATCAGTAGGGTCCCTATCTCTTCATGGCTGGAGACTATCAAGTATCTCTTAAGAGCAAAAGACATTTCTCGCAGAGCAGCGACAGAGATGTCAGGTTACCTCAAAAGATCCTCTACAGCTATGTATCAAGGAAAATGGGCAGTCCACTGTGACTGGTGTTGTCAACAGGGTTTCTCTCCTGTCGGAACTCTATTCAACAAGAAGTGGACTTCATCTTTCTCTGTAGGGAGAAACTACCTCAATTTCAGCCATCAGAGCTGCTCTAGGACTGGTTCTTTGTTCAAAGGATGTGGATCTCTCTTCATCATGGGAAGTTTATGCTTTTCAAGAGTTTTGAGCAGTCCTGCTCCCCAAGAGATCTCAAACCTCCAAACTGGGACCTGACCATGGTGCTCAGTAGTCTTACTTGCCCTCCGTGTGAACCCTTGCGAGGCTCAACAGACAGGAATTTACACTAGAGTGAAAACTCTTGTGAACACCTGGAGAATTGTTGTCAGGCTGAAGCAAAGGACTTTGAACAGGAACATCCGTTCTCCAAGACTGAAGCGAAGAAACTCCCGGGAAGAGGGCTGGATAGGGATCTGGAAGTAAGCGTCCTTCAAATCGATAGTAAGCATGTAATCATCATTTCTGACAGCTGCTAGGACTGTTCACGGAGTCTCCATCCTGAACTTTGTCTGCCTGATAAAGAGGTTCAAAGTTGAAAGGTCTATCACTATCCTCCATTCGCCAGTGGCTTTGGGGACTGGAAGACTCGGCTGTAGAAACCCAGGGAAGGACACTTGACTTGCTTTACTGCTCCCTTCTACATCATCTTCCTCACTTCTTCTTGAAGAGCTAGACGCTTTGGAGAGCCCCGGGCGTAAGTGAGGTGAAGGAGAGGATGATCGGAGAGGGGAGGAGTGAAGTCGAAATGTAGTAGATATCCTACCAGAAGGATATCTACCACCCACGGCTCGGCCCCGAAACTCTGCCACATAGCCCAATGGCTCGCCAGGCATCCCCCCCCCCCTACTGGTGGCAAAGAGTGGGTGGGGCGCCCACTCTATCGTCTACCTCCCCTTCCTGGCCTGGGAGAGTGGGACTGAAAGGGACGTTGTTGGGCAGCCTTCTTCATTGACGAAGCAGGTTGAGAAGGCTTGCTTGCAGGAGCTGGTCTTAAAGGCTTCTTGGGAGGAGGAGGCTGCAGATTGTCTTGGGACGTTAGGGCAAGAGGGACCTGCTGACTTAGTCACTGCCTGTTGAACAAGACCATGTTATTGTTGGCTCGATGCCTGTCGACAGCTGATCCCTAGGGAAAGCAGCTGGGAGTCCAGGATATCACCATTCTTTAAGGATGGCAAGGAGTCAACATCAACTGACCAAGCTACTTTGGAGAGGGCTGCATCTCTCCTCTTCAGCAGGATATTAGCCCATAAATTCGCACTCAAATGGGTAAGGTACGATATTGGTTTAGCACCAGATTGCAACAATCTGATGTAAGACACACTATTAACTGCATTCCTTGAAGAAGAAAAAATTCTGGCCACTGCTGTTGACCACACATCAAGCCATGAGACAGTCTGGAAGACAGAAGAGGCAGTCGACTCCAAAGATGCAGCTTATGGAAAATCAAGGGAAGGACCTTCCGCCCTAACCTGATCTAGGGCCAACCCCGGCTTCAACCGAATGACATCAGAGTTGACTTGTCTATTCAGAAGAGGCACAAGAGGAGTTGCATAACACCTTCTATGGCGAGGAAGAGGAGGAGTTAGAAACTTGAAACACCTGCTGGAATTTAGAGAGTTATCCCAGCCCAAAATCAAGGAATTGACATGATTTAGGGTGGAGTCTGTGTGGCTAGAGCAAGGTAACTCAAATGATGTTTTTGAGTCTTTCTTCAGTCCTAGCAAAGCTTCTATACCTGTCAGAGTGATCGCAGAAGGAGTCACAGCTTTCTTAGAAAGATTATTGAACTCACGAATGAGATTAATATCCTCTGTGTAAGAGTTAAGAAACTCTTGATTCTCCAAATCCTCTGCTTCCTGGCCATGAGAATTCCTGTCTGCCTCTGCCAATGGATCCGCAGGGTTTAGCACCGGGGCATAAGATCTATCAGACCCTAACACTTTTGCGGGAGCTTGAACGCCTTTAGATGTAGAGGGATGTGCGGTGTCTTGATCACTGGTTCAAGACGCAGAAGACCCCTTCTCATACGATAGACGTGTTTCATTCTGTGGCATGGAAGGGCAATAGTCACGTCCGTGGCCGTGGGAAGACAACGTCGGCCATGGTCTCTCCTTGAAGATTGTGATGAGGAACATCATCGAGGCAAAGAACGGTGAGCCTGCATGCTGGACCCACCTGATGTAGAACAGCGGCAGTATCCATCTTCATGGCCATGCCTATCCTCACATCCGTTTCTGTCTTCATGGTCATGCCTAACTACACATCCACGTCTGTGAGAATCAGGGGAGGAATCACAATCTCTTCTAGGCAACCATGACTTGAGCGAAGGTAAGACGAACATCTGGAGGGCCTAGGGTTAACTGGACTTCCGGAAAGGCAGACGTGGGAACGTGAACGTGAAAGAATGTCCCTCACAGCTGGATGAGAAGGAGAACGATAAGGAGACAATGTCCGTAGACAAGAGCACAGATGCGGACGTGACGAATTCTGGACTTGTGCAGAAAGAACGGAAGAAGGATCTACCACCCAGGGTTTCTTGATCGTAGCCTTGTCATCTTTTCTCTGAACTTGCACAGCAAGAACTGGAGAAGAAGAAACTACTGTAGCTTTCTTCTCAGAATGAGAATCTTGAAGGCGGGAGGCAGATGGACAAGACACATCACCAACGGGAACTCATACATGTACGGGAGAATCACAGACGTGGTCTGAAGACAAAGAAGAAGTGGCAATAGTCCTTCACTTCTTGGGGCGAGGATCAGCAACAAAATCTTTACTCCTCCAACGTCTGACTGAGGAACGAACAGAAGGAGAAGATGAAGAGGATGTAGAAGATGAAGAGGAAGATCTATGGTGCTTTCTCTTAAGAACATGTCTGTACCTCTGTCGACAGACCAAGTTGACTGTGTCAAACATAGCCTGGATGAGAGAGTTCGCAGTTGGAGCAGCAGCAGTTGACATCATAGCAGAACCCAAAGGCAGCTGTGATGTCACAGGAGCAGATAAATTCTGTACAGGAGCTGTTGGTACTGTCATAGCCTGAACAGGAGACGACACGAGATGATGCGCTGGAGGGACTAAAGGCATCACACCAGGGGGAGCAGTGTGAGAACCAGCAGGGTGTAGGCTGGGAGGGCTAGGGACTGTCAAGACATGAAGTGGAATAGCAGGCCATCTAAGGTTGGTAACCTTGACAAGCCTAATGAGGCCCAAATGACCGACATCATCTATGCATCCGAACCTGGAACAGGGGAACAAGATGGCGCTGCCTCCACCCTTCTGGGAGGGGGAACATTACCCCCCGAGAAAGAAGAGGCAGCATGAGGAATAAAATCGCCTGACCCCTCTACTGAAACTTCCAAACAAGATGGCACCTCCGACTTCCTCTTGTACTGCTTCTTCTTGGCAAAAATCCTCCATTGCTCAGGAGACCAGAAACACTCAAAACAAGGGTTAATTACTTTACAAGCATTAGATCTGCATCTACTACAAGTTGTATGAATACCGCTCTCAAAGGAAGCAAGAAAATGTGAACAAGGGTGGTCGTCTACATCTGGACATTTCCTCCGAGGCTTAGCTGGATTTTGGGAATGCACATCAAAAGCCAAAACACACAAAAAAAAAAATCATTATAAACGAAAAACACAACCAAGAAACACAGACAATAAGGAAAAACCTTAAGGCAGTAAGAAGAAAAGTGACTACGTCACAGGGTTGAGATTAGGTCGCTGGCCTCTTCCTCCTCCTTCCCCATGGCTGATGCCAGATGACACCCATTCCTTGCATAAACAATTCCTGTTTTTTTTTTTTTACCTGTTTCCAGCTGGCGCCAGAAGATTTATCCTAATGTTAAGACCCAGGTTTGTTCCACATATGAACAAATATAAAGTTTTGGCAAATATAGCATCAAAAAGGCAATCAGTGTGATACACTGTAAGGAGGCATACGAAAAAGCAGAAGTATGTGGTGTGATGGTGAGGAAGGAATATAGACAAAAAAGGATGTGTGTGATGTTGGGAAGGAATATAGAAAAAGAGATTAGTGGTGGAACAAAGAATACAAAGGGCATTTGAGGAGGAAAGAAGAGCCTTCAAGCTCTGGCAGAGGATAAGTTAGCAAGAGGAAGGGGCTGAGGCAGAGGGAAGGAACAGAATCAGGACCACCAGAGGTTAAGAGATTATGCCACATATTCCTGAATCTTGAGATTGCATTTGACAGAGTACCAAAAAAAGCAGTTAGATGGGCATCATGAAAGCAGAGAATACCAGAAGATTAGCTGAGTGGTGTTACTGTACAATAACACATGACTAAAAAGTAACAGGTATATCAAAAGAATTTGTGACAGATTAATAGTAATGGAGGGAGCTACAAAGCAGTAGAGAAAAAGAGGCCCTTGGGAATTGTTATATGCAGATTCCTAGTGTTAACAGAAGAATAAGAAAAGAGGGTTGCAGAAAAGACTGAATGGTGGAATAGAGATGGCTGAGAAGCAATGTAAGTAAACAAGTGAATACAGTACTCGGAAAGGAAGCAATGGATAACGTACTGCTATTAATGTGGTAATAAAGCACACAAGATGCTCAAAATTGAAAAATATGCATAAAGTTAGGGATTTTTGGTGCCTGAAACACTAAGAAGAGCAAATGGGGAAGAGGGGGATGTGGAGCTCCATGTGGTAACAGAGCATGTCTTAGAAGAGGCAGAACATCTGTTACCTTATGAGAACTAAATTATGAAGCAAGTGGGAGGACAGTAAGAGAGTAGCACTAAACTGGATGAAGTGGTAAGAGACTGCCAGACTATACAGGTCACGTATCTATCCCATTAACAAAGACTCGGCAAAACTTGTGTACATAAGGCCTAAACAATTATATGCAAAAGAAATGTGAATACTGATAAAAAAAATGGTCAAAGTGTGGTTGGATTATCAAATTATGGCTATGGAAACTAAAAACATGTGGTGTGCAGACAGAGATCCCAAAAAGCCTATATGTTTTGATATGTGATCAGAAATGAAGAATAGACAGTCAGCAAATCAGTAGATTTGGCAGTTGCTGGACAAAGACCAGTAGGCATACTGTACTCATATGGCATAGCTGAAAGGCTAGACATGCGGGAAATTCAGATGGATAGTCCAAGTGGCAGAAGAAAACAAAAGTCATTTCACATATACAGTGGAACCTCGGTCTCTGACCGTACCGAAACTCGACAAAATCGGATTCCGACACGAAATGCCAAGTAAACTTTGCGCCGGTTCCCGAACAACAAACCGGAATCCGACCCGACGCGATCCGACCCGTCGACGAAACATATGATGTTTGTAAACAAAAGTGTTTCGGTAACGCCGCCGCTAGTTGGCGTTGTTGGTGGCGTTCTTCCCACGCACATTTAAAAGCACTTACAGTAGACTCTGAATGGAATTTACCATAAATTAATACAATCCTGAACGTACACAATGTTTATGTAATTACAGTAGTACCAAGCGATATGCCACCAGGACGGCGCTCTGGTTTGTTTACATTGCTTGCCACAAGCTGCCGATGCCGACGTAACTTAAGACGTTTTTTCTTAATTTTTATAACAGACTCTACAGTACATTCGGCTTATTTTTAATATTGTTTTATTAATTTAATGTAATGACCAGGCTTGTTTTTCATTGTATTTATCATTAACAACAGTTTTTGTGCGTACCCGTTACAGTACATTCTGAGTGCATATGGGCTGCCTAGCTCAGCCTGCAGTGCTCGGTCTACCACTGGTAGGCCAATTTTTTTGATACAGTATGCATTTAAAACTGTAAGAAGACTTCTAATAAGGTAAGTTATTTAACTCTGAACTTATTTAATTGTAATGTGTTTAGTGTTTTGTATAAAAGACAAGGTTGGAGTAGTGACTGGTGGTCAGGAACGGATTAATCCATTTTCAGTTATTTCTTATGGTCGAAATTGATTCGGAATTCGACAAAATCGAATCTCGACATTCCTTCTAGAACGGATTAGCGTCGGAAACCGAGGTACCACTGTACAGTGAACCCCCCGTATTCGCGTGCTCAAGGTTCGCGGACTCACCCACTCGCGGGTTTTTCTATGGAACCTATCTAAAAAATTTTCGCGGGAAACTCACGCATTCGTGGGTTTTTCCATGGAACATCTCTATAAAAATATTCGCGGGAAACTCCATATTCGCGGATGCAGATTTTTTTTTTCTGTTTCGTACAGCAATAGTGTATTCTGTATTTTCATATTTATTGTATAATAACATTAAAAAATCATGTAAATCAATAATAATACTGTACTACAGTACTGTACATATAATAGTAATAGAAATTAAATAATAATATTATGTATACTACACTGGGTACCTTAATAATAATAAATAATACAGTACTGTACTGTACTGTAAAAAGTTAAATCATACGGGTAGTAACTGGTGATGAATGTTGATTTCAGTATGCTGTAGATGATGATGATGATGAATTAGTTGTGCAGTACGATGAATGACGGGAGGCGCTGTCATGTTAAGGTATTTGAACATGGCAACGAAGGTGGTACAGTAGGGCTGCATGAGTATTTTACCGTGTTCATGCTCAATGTGGGCGACCGCAATTAATGTCATGCTGTAATGGGCTGCTACTTCTCCGTGACTTTTGCCCTCTTTTAACAAAACAATCATGTCTACAGTACTTTCTTCTCATCAGTCATTACAGTAATTGTAGGGTATTGGCCAGAGGCCTTAGAAGAAGCAGAGCATTCAGAGGACATCTTAATGCACGATTTCAAAAAATATTTTTAGGCCATAGTACTGTACATGCAAAACAAACAAACGTGAGATACAGTAGCAATAAAACGGATTACACTACTGTATACTGTATTGGGTCATTTGCCAATAATTTGCCGCTACGGTACACGTATGGTACTACTGTACTGGTTGCGCGTACATATACTAACACGGATCTTCTGCGCATACAGTACATACATTTTATAAAATGTTTTGTTGTAAGATAGCAATAAAACGGGTTGTATATTGGGTCATTTGTCGAAATTTCCCTTTCACGGTATACCGCGATGGTACTATTGGTTGCATACATATACTAACACGGACCTTCTGCGCATACAGTACATACATTTTATAAAATGTTTTGTTGTAAGATGATTTTTAAATATTACATACAAAAAGTGTTTTAGGATGATACATAGTATAGTACAGTACTCACGGGTAGTACGTAGAGCATATCTAAAATACATAAGACAACAGGAATACTGCAGGGTACGTATGTTTTACATCTATTCAGTGTACGTAGCATTTTCATGTATGTAAAGTATATATTACTGTAATGACTGCTGTAAGTACATTTTGTAAGTTAAAAATGATTTACTAATTTTCAAATATTACAGTACTGTAATATATTAACGTAAACACAGCAAAATTTCAATAATATATATTTGTTTTTCTTAAAAGTGCTTCACCCAAGCCACCTCTCTGCAAATACAAAGAAATCGCGATACTAGACGCTGTGTACCTAGGATCAGTGATACTCGACACACTATTGGCTGTCATCTGCAAAGCAGCCAATCCAGAAGCACCATTCATTTTCCTTGGCGCTCATTGGCTGTTCACTTGGCGCTCATTGGCTGAACATTCACAACCAACTCGCGAACACGGAATTCTGGGAGACCGCTCCACGGCATCATCTTCAGATTGTGCGTATAGTTCGCAGCATCTTACCGTGTGAAACCGTGCATCTGTCCGTTTCGATTTTTTGTCTTTGTGAATCGGCGGTATTCGGCCCTAAACTGCCTGCTAAAAAACGCCCTGCCCCTTCAAAGCCTTCTGGCAAAGAGTTTAAAAGAAAGAAATCTGTTATGAAACTCCAGGAGAAGGTGAAACTTCTTGACATGTTAAAGGAGGGCAAAAGTTTTGCAGCATTTGGTCGCCATTTCAGTGTTAATGAGAGCACAGTGAGATATATCAAGAAGAAAGAGGCGGAGATACGCAAGTCTGTGAGTATGAGTTACTTTTAATGCAAAAGACAGTTGCAACAGTGTGATAAAACAATCGTGAAAATGGAATCTGCTCTGGCAATCTGGAATAAAGTACTGCCAGAAGAAAAACGTGCCCCTCGACTCCAACATCATTCGCGAGAAAGCACGACAACTCCACCGGCAGTTATCAACTGCTATGGAAGGCGACGACGTAGTACAGGCAGAGGAAGGCGTTGAAGAAGGCGAATTGGAATTTCTAGGCTTTGATGAACCAGCAGAAGAAGAAGAGGGGAAGAACCCTAAGCAGGACCATCATCAGCGCCTCAAGGTTTCCAGGCCAGCAAGGGGTGGTTCCACAGATTTCAAAAAGCGGTTCAACCTAAAGTCTGTTACTCTGCATGGGGAAGCTGCATCTGCAGACACTGAAGCAGCCGCGAAATATCCGGAAGCCTTCAAGAAGATCATCGAGGAGAAGGGCTACCATCCAGAACAGGTGTTCAATATGGATGAGACTGGCCTGTTCTGGAAGAAGATGCCTTCCCGACATACCTTATGAAGGACGAAGCTAAAGCCTCCCGGATTCAAGGCCCAGAAGGATAGGGTTACCCTCCTCATGTGTGGAATGCAGCCGGTTTCATGCTTAAACTAGGCCTCATTTACAAGGCTGCAAACCCCAGGGCCCTCAAGAATAAGAACAAGGCATTGCTTCCTGTGTTCTGGATGCATAACCCTAAGGCCTGGATCACCAAAGTCCTCACAGAGTGCTGGTTCCATCAGAGCTGTCCTCAAGTTAAGCAATACCTGAACGACTTGGGCATGGAGTTCAAGGTGTTGCTGATTATGGATAATGCTGGTGGCCACCCTCTCGATCTTTCTTACAAGGGAGTCCAGTTTGAGTTCCTCCTCCCAACACCACCTCTCTCCTCCAGCCTATGGACCAGGGCATGATCCGTGCCTTCAAGGCACTCTATACCGGAACTCCTCCAGCACCTTGTAACTGCAATGGACGGTGACAGTGAATTTACGCTAAAAGAATATTGGCGTAATTCACGATTGCCACGCCTGAGCATCATCAGCCGATCACTGAATGACATGAAGAAGGAGACCCTGAACGCATGCTGGAACAAGTTGTGGCCGGAGTGTGTTCATGATTACAGGGTTTCTCTCCTCAAGAAATTCAGCATTCGCCATTAATAAGGCTGTCCAGTTGGCGAGGATTCTAGGTGGGGAAGGCTTCGAGGACATCACCGAGGATGAAATTGGCACCCTTATTGATGCTCACTTGACCCCCTGACGGACCAGGATTTGGAAGAGCTGACGAAGTCTGCCAGTGAGGAAGAAGATATGCCAGGTTCAGGGGAGGAGCAGGAGGAAGAGGAGAGCGGCCTGACTTTGGAACGTCTGTCCGACATGAAGAGAATGATTCAGGATCTGCAGGAGTATGTTTCAACATGGGCTCCTTTAATAGAACTCTCCTTAAAGTTTTCAAACATGCTTGATTCAGCATGGGAGCCCTATAATCAAACCCTCACCACCATGAAAAAGCTGCGACAGCAGCTGCCTATCACCATGTTCATCAAACGGACGGGCCCTCCAAAGCCTCCCAAATCACCCTGAAGTGCCTCCCAGTCGCCTGAAGTAGTGCCTCTCGAATCGCCTGAAGAAATGCCTCCCCAACCGCCTGAAGTCGTGCCTCCCAAATCAACTGAAGAAGTGCCTCCTGAAGGTGAAGAGGCACCCTCAGATGAGTTGTTACAACTCTGCTTTGCTGTGCAGTCATATCTTCATCATTATTCATCGCATTGCACAGCTAATTCATCATCATCATCTTTAATCAACATTTCATCGCTGGTGAGTACCCGTGTGATTTACGTATGCAGTAATCTTAATATATAAGTACAGAAGTATGAAATTTTTTAAAATGTGCATAAATTTTTAAAGAATTTTTTTGTCTCTTTTGTGAAATACGATACGTAAATACCAATGTTCCCCCCGAAAAGAAAACAGGACGGCTTATAACTGTATGAAAGAAAATGTGTGACTGAATACGTAGGGGGGACTGGATTATTTTAACCTACAGCTGTAAGCCATACAGTTTGTACGTATAAATTTAACGATAAAATGTTTAAGATGACTTGGAAATTATATTAATTACAGTAGTATCATTTCAAAGATTAATACAGTAATAAGGAACAGTTTAATGTATATTTGATGTAGGCTGGTATTTTTAGGCATAACAGTACTTTGGTGTTGACCTTTCATGGTAGACAGGTACAAATATACGTAGTATTAAATTTTTTAAAATGTGCATACGTTTTTTAAATTTTTGTCTCTCTCTTTTTGTGAATTTCATACTGTATACGTAAATACCAATGGTTCCCCTTGAAAAGAAAACGGAACGGCTTATAACTGTATGAAAGAAAATGTGTGGCTGAATATGTAGGGGGGACTGGATTAGTTTCACCCACAGCTGTAAGCCATACAGTACGTACGTATAAATGTAATGATAAAATGTTTAAGATGGCTTGGAAATTATATTAATAGTATTGTAAAGTCACCACATCGGCGCCAGCGTAGTGTTTTGGCGGTGCAATTAATTAAGTCTCCGCTGAGCATGTTTTCTTTGGTGACTTCCCATTTTCTTCAAACTCAATTAGTCACGCCTAAAACGTGCCAGGTCACGCATTTTTAATCATTTTTACTTTATGCGTATTTATACAAATGTCACACATTGTGCATCACATGTTTCTTCATTCACAGGCATCAAGACTGTATCCATATTGTAGTCCTGTATGTTTTGTATTGTAATTTGTACTCGTTCACTGCATATTATTGTTTATTGTTTCGACCTAAGGTCACAGTCAATTCCATTGTCTCTCGGCCAGCGTCAGTCGGCCGCTATATAAACTGCCTGGATCTGTAATAAAGTAGCAGTAACTTTACCTGCTCGTTTCTTTGACACCTTACAGTGGTGACCCCGGAGTATCCCAGAGCCATTAGCTGACTGACACAGCGACTTAGTCTTGGCTCCAGGATTTCTCCAAAACGCTCTTAGCGGCCTAAACACGGCGCTGTAACCAGCGTTTGAGCGTGCTGACTCGTCCGGCGTACCCCACCAGCGCCACCAGCGGAACCACACGGCGACGAAAAGTGCATGCTGACGCGAGTACCCCACTCCAGTAAGGGGTCAAAGAGCGAAAGCGGACGCGGATATCCTCCTTCATGCAGTTAAACGCGACCTGCGACTCGGAGGTTTACCTACCTCCCATCACACCCCGCGCCGCCCCCGCATCGAGGCCCTCCCGCAACTCCACACCAGCGCCCCAACACACGACGGCCGGGCAACACAATCGTGGCCTCCACCGTAAAACTGCCGCCGCTCACGCAGGGGAACCCATCGATGTGGCTGCGCAGGGTGGAGAGCCACTTCAGAATCGCGACCTGACGGACGAAATCCTACAGGCCGACACAGTGCTCAACGCCTTCCGGAGGACGTGTACAGAAAACTCATCTCGCGAGTACCCGGAAACACACACCCTCACATACAGCACCACAAAAAGTTCCTCCTCGCTTGCTCCCTGCCCATCGCCGAGCCGGGCCGCCCATGCTATCGACCTTGCCAAAACCCACGCCACGACCTCAATTCAAGAGACGCTTGGGCATGGTCGAGATCTCCTGTCACTACCAGACTTGGGGTGGCACAAAGAAGCGGCAGGAGATAAGCTTCGACGGAAATCTACCTTCGCCAACTCCTCCCGGAGGTACGCAACCAGATCGCTCACCCTACACCATGCCTATCGAGACCTCATAGAGACGGGCGCAACATCTCACAGACTCCGTCAAGGCTTCACAGCGGCTAAAACCGGCCACACAGCCGGTCAGCTCCCGCCCAGCCTGAAGAGGACGTGAGCAACCCGGCCAACGCCATCGCCAACAGACGCCCACCGAACCACAGCAGATGGAGGTCCCGGCTTGTCGCTACCACAAATGGTTCGGAAAGGACGCCCAAACTGCCTGCCGCCCTGCTCGTTCGCCCGCCTCAAAACGGGGGTGGCGGCGGCCAGCAGACAGGCCGCCATGGCAGCCGAAGAACCCAGGGCCTCAAAACAGTAGGTTTTTACGTCCGCGACCCGTCTCCGGCAGGATGATGCTGGTTGACACAGGGGCCTTTAAATCGGTCTTCCCAGCATCCAGAGAGGACCGCAACCAGACACCTGACCAGGCCGCTTTCCTGACGGCCGCCAACGGAACCCCATCCTCTCCTACGGCACCAGGCTCCTGTCGATCTCCATCCTTGGCCAGAGTTACCCTGGGACTTCATCGTCGCGGACATAGGAACCCCACTCCTGGGGGCCGATTTTCTGGCGCACTTCGCCTGCTAGTCGACGTGGGGCGCAGCGCCTTCGACGATCGACTCCTGCCGGTCTCTCCGTTAACAGTGGCACCCAGACCCACCATCAGCGCCGCCGCCCCACCAGTATGCACACCTACTGTCGGAGTTCCTGAGGTATTTAAGCCCGAGCCGCTAAGTCCCCGGGGCCCCAGCCAAGCACGCATATACCACCATATAACGACTAAAGGGCCCCGACACATGCGAAGTTCCGCAGGCTTCCCCTCAGCGCCTTCAGGAGGCGAAAAAGCATTCGCAGAGATGGAGCGGATGGGCATCTGCAGGAAAGCCTCCAGTCCATGGGCCTCCCCACATGGTGCAGAAACTGGACGGCTCCTGGAGACCCCTGCAAGTGACTACAGGCGGCTCAACATTGCAACAGAGCCCGACCACTACCCTCTACCCAACATGCAGGACCTCACGGCCTCCTTTCACGGGGCCAAAATATTCACTAAATTGGACCTTCTTAAATCTTATTTCCAGGTACCTGTTGCGCCAGAGGACATACCAAAGACAGCCATCATCACGCCCTTCGGTCCTATGTGTTCGCCTTCTCCACCTTCGGGCTGAGGAACGCCGGGCCACCTTCCAGCAGCTCATGGACAGCATCCTGGGGATCTAAAGTTCTGCGTCTGCTACGTCCGACGACATTCTCATATTTTCCAGGTCTCACAGCGAACACCAGAGACACATCAGGGCAGTCCTCCAGCGCCTCCAAGAGAATGGCCTCGTCGTCCGTTTTGACAAGTGTACCTTCGGTGTCCAGAAAGCAGAATTCCTGGGTCACGAGGTGTCTCCGACAGGCGTCCGCCCTCTTACATCAAAAGTAGCAGCCGTAGCCAGGTTCCCGACACCCACCTCCATCAAGGCCGTCCAGGAGTTCCTTGGGATGGTAAACTTCTGGGCGGTTCATCCCGGGATCGCGCACACCACGCCCTGACGGAAGTCCTAAAAGGCCAACCAAAGTCCCTGTCTTGGGGACCCAGCCAGCAGCAGGCCTTTTCCCTGACGAAGGCCGCCCTCGCCAAGGCAACCGCCTTGGCACACCAGGATCCCAAGGCCCCCCTCCAGCTGACGACAGACGCCATAACGTCGCCTGCGGTGCTGTTCTGGAGCAAATCATCAACGGCGCCCCAGCCCATCGCCTTCTTCAGCAAGAAGTTCAATCCAGCAGAGACCTGCTACAGCACCTTCGACAGGGAACTCTGAGCGATGTACCGCGCAGTTCGGCACTTCAAGTTCCTCCCTGAGGGGACGCCTTCACAATCTTCACAGACCATCAGCCACTGGTTCACGCCTTCACGAAGCAGGGGACGATGGTCTTCCAGACAGCAGCGCCACCTCTCAGCCATAGCCGAATTTACCTGTTCCACAGGTACCTCCCGGCAAGAAAAATCCCGTGAGCAGACGCCCTCTCCAGAGTCGAGTTGAACGCAGTGCAGCTTGGTGTAGATTACCAGGACCTTGCCAGAGAACAGGCCGCTGACCCAGAAACCCCAGCATACCGCACCGCCATCACGCCCCTCAAGTGGCGGGGACGTGACCCTCGCCTCAAGGCCCCAGCCTGCTCTGGCGACATCAGCACAGGTCAGCCCCGCCTTTGGTTCCAGTCTCACGCCGCCAGGTATTCGACATAATTCCACGGCCTCTCACACCCTCCGGCAGGGACCACGGCCAAACTGCTTTCAAAAAGTTCGTCTGGCACGGGTGCAAAAGGACGCCACGGCCTGGGCAAACAGTGCCTGCAGTGCCAGACCAGTAAGGTGGGTCGTCACACGCAGTCGGGGTAGGCGAGTTCCCCACAGCCAGGCGCCGCCGGCCACATCCACATCGACGTCGTCGGGCCCCTTCCCCATCAGGCGGATCCAGATACCTCCTGACGGTGGTAGACCGTTTCGACGGGTGGCCCGAAGCCACACCCATGCAAGAAGCCACCGCCAGCGCCGAGGCCCTGCTCTCCAGTTGGGTTAGCCGCCGGGCGCCCCGGACCACATCACAACCGACAGGGCCCCGCCTTCTCCGGAGTTGTGGTCTGCCCTGGCTCAACTGCTGGGAACCACGCACTCACACCACCATAGCGTATAACCCAGCGCCAACGGCCTGGTCGAACGGTTCCACAGGTCCCTAAAGTCATCCCTCATGGCCCGCTGCACCGCCGAGGACTGGAAACATCAGCTGCCGTGGGTCCTCCTCGGGTTGAGAACCGCCCCAGAGCCGACGGCACCCCATCTGCAGCTGAACAAACCTATGGGGGAACCCTCGTGGTGCTGGGAGAGCTCGTGACGGATGAACGCCACTCCCATCACTGCAGAGGCTCCGCGACGTGGCCGGCAAGTTCGCCTGCAGGCGCCATACATCGACAAAGCAACCACCTTCATGCCGCCACAGCTGTCATCCGCCACCCACGCCTTCGGCCAGAGTCGACGCCGTCCACCACTAACCAAGCCCTACAGGGGACCCTTCCGCGTGCTGGAACGAAACAGCAAGGCGTTCCAGCTGGCACTCCCTGGCAAGGACGACTGGGTTTCAATAGACCGGTTAAAGCCCGCCTTTCTGTCGGAGAGTCCCGACAGCGACGCAGCACCCTTCCGCCCAACCGCACTCCAGCACGCCACACCCCTCGCAGGCGCGGCCGCCCAGGAAGGGACCGCCAACCAACAGCCTCACAGGCGAGAGACCCTCCGTTATCTTTCAAGGAGCCGCGGCACCCTTCAGCGCCCCTGCAGATACAGGGATTAGTCAGAAGCGCCCCGTCTTGGAGGGGGAGTATTTGTAAAGTCACCACATCGGGTGCCAGCGTAGTGTTTCGCGGCGCCATTAATTAAGTCTCCGCTGAGCATGTTTTCTTTGGTGACTTCCCATTTTCTTCAAACTCAATTAGTCACGCCTAAAACGTGCCAGGTCACGCATTTTTAATCATTTTTACTTTATGCGTATTTATACAAATGTCGCACATTGTGTATCACATGTTTCTTCATTCACAGGCATCAAGACTGTATCCATATTGTAGTTCTGTATGTTTTGTATTGTAATTTGTACTCATTCACTGCATATTATTGTTTACTGTTTCAACCTCAGGTCACAGTCAATTCCATTGTCTCTCGCGGGCCGGCGTCAGTCGGCCGCTATATAAACTGCCTGGATCTGTAATAAAGTAGCAGTAACTTTTACCTGCTCGTTTCTTTGACACCTTACAGTATCATTTCAAAGATTAATACAGTAATAAGGTAATAGTTTAATGTATATTTCATGTAGGCTGGTATTTTTAGGCATACTTTGGTGTTTGACCCTTCATGGTAGACAGGTATAAGCATTTTTAGAGGGGCGTTGTAAGCAATCGCGGATTTGACCTATTCGTGGGGGAGTGGGGGACACATCCCCCGTGAAAACGGGGGGTTCACTGTAACCCACTAATGAGAAAATGTGACAAAAATGTTAACGATGATGATGTCACAATAGGACACAAATGAAATGGAATTGCTATTACAGTAGCTGCAAATAATTGCTTTCTACAATATACTTTCAAGTAAAACTGATGTCACCAACGAAGATGTTTCTCATTATTACTGCATTAATCTCTAATTCTAAGGATTATATTAGTACAATGTTATTTTCATTTTATCCTAAAAAGAATGGCATATGTTAAGTCTTTTATTTAAAAGTATCAACAGTATCTTGCACCATTATTCTCACTCAAGACTGTACAACTTATTTTAGTAGTGTGTGGAATATCTGTGGAAGTTTTTAGGATTACACAAACAAAACTACTTGATCCCACCCTTTTTAAAGCCAAACTATCAAACTGCCTGGGAAAATCAATAATAAAATAATGATCTCTTACCCATGTATTTGTCATTTGCCCTATGGATTCATACAAAAGTACATATGGTATGGTATGAAGGCTTCTTTATTATCCGGGTATATATGTGATCTTTAAAACTGAAACAAAACTATATTAAATGAAGAATTAATATATGGTATTCATACAATTCAAATTAAGACAATTTTCTTCAGTCACTTAATTCACTATCATCCTCATCATCTTTGTCTTTTCCATATGAAGTTTCACAATCTTCAGCCATTTCTTTTTTAAGGCTTGCAGCCTCTTCATATGGATCCTTACCATCTTCATTTTTCTTACTCTTGGAATCTTCACCATCATCATTTTTCTTGCTCTTGGAATCTGAGTCATTACAGTCACTACTGTTATCATCACGTGAAGCTTTGCCAAATAACTTTGAGAAGCCAAATGCAGCTCCTCCACCAACTCCTGCTCCAGCAGTACCTAATAATCCAGTTGCTGTAGCACCAATTCCAGCAGCACCAGCTGATTGTAGCACTGCAACCTACAGGAAAAACATAAAATTACCCAATTAGCTTCCTCTGAACCAAACCCATTCCACATGGTAAAAAACTGCAAAGAAATGAACATTTACTCTCTCAGCTCTTAACATGTTAAAATGTTCAGTTGTGGGTAATCTTCACTGGTAAATATCGGCATTATAACCAAAGTCTGATCTTATTAATATAAATTAATTACCTAATTGTGCATGCTATGTAAGTTTTCCTAATTCTGATCATCCACTGCATTCAGCTCTCCCATGAATAGTGCATGAACCATACAGTATGAGGTATGCAGTTAATTCTTAGTGTTACCTCTTCTTTTATAAGATTCAATATCACATAATATTCTAGAGGTTTTTTTCTAGCTGTGAACGAATTATAGAATGGTCTTGGTTATAAAAAGCTGGGTCAACTAAAGTGTAAAGGTTTAAACTGGGTGAAAATGCTTTTTTGTTGAGCAGAATAAGAGTTTCACTGCATAGTTTGTGCTTTTAATGGTATTCTTTATTTCTGTCAATATGTTTTCCATACTGAGCTGCTTTCCCTGATAGAACCCTTGGGCTTTTAGAATTCTGTTTTTCCTAGTTACATTACAGCTCAACCAACTCCTAGAATACTGTATTCCCGAAAGCTATATCACAACATACTCACCTACACTTCCAGTTCTTAACATGTTTTTGTTGGTCAAATGTAGGCATTTATCATTTATATTAGTGCCATCGCTGCTAATATACTACAACGAAAGTGTTTTATTAAGATTTAATAAATAAAATTCATAACTTGACCACCTACAACACTCCAAAATAGACAAAAACTTTTCATCTTGTCACTTTCCCTCATTCTCCTACTTACAGAGATACAGAGTTGCTTGGAGACCAAGGCTATAGTGGGAGGAATATAGAGCTGTGGAAGGCCCAGTTTTTCCTCTTGGGCAGTAAACCCAATTATAAAGCACTTGGTCCAGCTTTGGTAACTGTGCCTTTTTCATGATGCTGAGTTAGGGCTAAAATTCCCTGAGCATATGCTCTATGTTCTATGTAGGCTTTAATACCATAAGACATATAGGAGCTGGTCTTGTAATCATTCATTAAAATTTTATCATCACCAACATCTTTTTTCGGTTCTATTTTCTTAGGAACTGGCAATGCCCTTTGAAGAAACTTATTCATTTCCAGGTATGCTTACATCTTCACTTCAAAATACCCTTACCTCCTTTAGAAGCCATTTTAGAATAAAAGAAGTAAAAAATGCGCCGAAGTTTCTTCGGTGCAATCAAGTTTTCTGTAGTGTTATAATCAAGGCCACCGAAAATAGATCTATCTTTCGGTGGTCTTGGTATGATGCTGTATGAGCCATGGGCCATGAAACCTTGATGCTAGAGGGCTGCAATTTGGTATATTTGATGACTGGAGGGTGGATGATCAACTTAACAAATTGCAGCCCTCTAGCATCAGTAGCTTTTAAGATCTGAAGGCGGACAGAAAAAAAGTGCAGACAGAAAAAGTGTGGACGGACAAACAAAGACAGCACAATAGTGTTCTTTTACAGAAAACCAAAATGACGAATTATAAATAAATTTGTACTTTCATAACTAACAAGTAAAAGAAAACTACAACGACAAATTTTAAATAAATTTTGTATTTTTCATACCTAACAAACCTGCAGTCTAAACGTAAGGGGATAAATTCTCTAGTGTCTGCTGGAGTCTGGTTAAAAAACAGCTATGGGAGTCAGCTAATAGGGGAGTAGGAGGGAGCAGCGCAACCTGCCTTACCCCAGCTATGCAGCATCATACCAGCTTCCTTCCAGCCCAGGAAAAGAATGAGGGGTGGCTTGAGATGGGCCGGATACGTTAAGACTATAAGCTTGTTAGCCATGAAAAATACAAATTGATCTGAAATGTGTCATTTGTTCATATACAGAACAAACCTTTGGTCTTGATGTAAGGGAAGACCTACTCTTGGAGGGAGGATATGAGAGCCTTAGAACCGACTCAAGGTTCGGCTCACCTGGACTCACTTCCTGGCCAAAGGTAGGACATACGAAGGAGTTGAAAGCCTCTGATCTGTAAAGCACAAGTCTTCTGAACAGCCAGACATCTGGGCTAAGAGACAATGTAAATACATATCTACATTGTGTCCTGATGATGGTAAAGAACTGTAGGAGAAAACAAAGTTTATGTTAGCCACCAACCTTGTTTGTTGCCAGTTCCTATACAATTTGTATTGTATAGGAACAATCAAATATGACAATACAGAATGGAAGCTCGCTCACCTATGTCTAACCAGTTCCAGCACATGAAGAACCAATTTTCTCCAATGCCGGCTGGTAGAGGAGAAAAAGAAAGAGAAAGGAAGAAGACCAGTCACCTCATTCTCCCTTCACCACCATCTTGCGTAAGATACAAACTGTCCCGCAAGGGGCACTGGATGAGCTACACAACTTGTTGAGCAGCCACCACCAGACCCAAGGAAAAAGTGTCCAAGGACCTATGGGCAATGTCCCGCAGATAGGAGGATGTGAAGGTGGTTTGGTGAAGCCGGTTGTCTGCCTTAAAAATCTCGTGAACCGACAAATTCTTCTTGAAAGCGACGGTAGGGCCGAGACTCCTAACATCATGGCATGCACTGTATTGACATCTGAATGTGGAGCCGAACTGTAAGCTTTTCTAATCACTTCACATAACCAAAAGGAGATAGTATTCTTGGACAGTTCTTTCTTGTTCCAGCATATGCTAACAAAAAAGTCTTCAACATTCAGGTCTGAGATGACGAGTTCTTTTTTGATAGCTATGCAGTGCCCTGGCGGGGATTAAGAGTAATTCATCTGGGTCATACCAACAAAATCTCCAAGAGAGGGGATAGAGAAAGACTTGACTCTGTCATCATGAACTGAGGGATTTTATCTGGGTCATACCAACAAAATCTCCAAGAGAGGGGATAGAGAAAGACTTGACTCTGTCATCATGAACTGAGGGATTTTGAGTATTAGCTACGAATTCCATGTTAAATTCGAAGGCTACAGACCCTCTTATGTTTAACATTAAAAGAGAGACCATGTAATTCTCCGACTCTCTTTAATGAAGCTAAGGCCAGTAAGACAACCATCTTGAGGGTTAAAATTCCTGTCTGTTGAATCCCGTAAGGATTCATACAGAGGACGAGTGAGACGGCAAAGCACTAGGGTCAAGTCCCAATTAGGAGGTTTGAGATCTCTTGGGAAACAGGACTGTTCAAAACTCTTGAGAAACATAGACACTTCCCATGATGAAGAAAGGTCCACGTCCTTTAAACATAGAACCAATCCTAGAGCAGCTCTATAGCCCTTGATGGTTGAAACAGAGAGTAGTTTCTCCCTATGAAGAAAAATGGGCACGTCCACTACTCGTTGAATAGAATCTCTGACTGGAGAGAAATCCCAATGACAACACCAATAACAGTAGACTGCCCATTTTTCTTGGTACACAGCTGTAGATGATCTTCTGAGATAACCCGACATCTTGATATTGGTGATCCCACAATCCTGACGTCAGGAGATCTTCCAAGTGCACTCCCCAACCTTCGTAAGAGGTGTATGAGAACAGGAGAATTTCCGGAGGGGGAGAGTAAAAGGGCACCCCTAGGGTCAGGTTGTTGTCGTCCAGCCACCATGCTAAGTACTGTCTCACTTCTTTCACAAGAGGAACTAGAAGCAGGGGAGAATCCTTCGAAGGGGACCAAAACTCCTGGAACAGAGCAAAGGTGAAGATGCCCGTGAGGAACAAGTTTCTCCAGGGACAACAAGTAACCTAGAATGACCTGCCATTGATGTGCTGGCTGCTTCTGTATGGATGGAAAAGACTGGACAATGCTCCTGAACTTGTCTACTTGTTGATCTGATGGAAATACCCTTGCAGCTGTTGTGTCTATGAGCATGCCCAAGTAAAGGATCCTTTGGCTGGGTGAAAGACTGATGTCTCCAAATTTATCACGATGCCTAAGTCATGACAAAATTGGAGCAGACTCTGTCTTGGATTAGCTTTACACAAGAACTCGCCAGGAATAGCCAGTCGTCAAGGTATCTTATATTCCGTGAGAATGAGCCCAAGTTGAGACTAGGGTGAACACTCTTCTGAACATCTGTGGGGCAGTTGATAGGCCAAAGCAAAGAACCTTGAATTGGTAGACTATCTTCCAAGACTGAAGTGATGAAACTTCCTGGATGATTGGTGGATTGAAATCTGGAAGTATGTATCCTTCAGGTCTATCGTGAGCATGAAGTCGTTCTTCCTGATGGCTGCAAGAACTATTCGTCTGGTTTCCATTTTGAACTGCATCTTCCTGATGAAAAGGCTGAGAGTCGACAGGCCTATTACCAGTCTCCAATCGCCTATTGCTTTGGGAACCAGAAAGATGTGGTTATAGAAACCTGAAGGGTCCTATAATATCTCCACAGCTCCTGTTACCTTCATTTTCTTCACTTCCTCTTGGAGAGTTAGATGCTTTGGTGATCCTAGAGCGTACATTGATAGGTGAAGGGGAAGCTTGAAGAGAGGAGAAGGAAATTCAAAAGAAGTAGATATCCCAACCATAGAACATCTACTACCCAACTGCCAAGCTGCCCAGTGGCTCGCCAGGCAACCCCCCCACGGATGGCAGTGAGTGGGGGCGGGCGCCCCCTCTATTGTCTACCTTCTCTAGCTCTGCCTCTGCCTCCTCTGCTTGGAAGAGCAGGGCTGAAAGGGCTGTTGTGAGTGGCTTTGTTGGTTGGAGATGGTGAAGGTTGATGGGCTTTGCGAGGTGCCATCGTGCCTTGAGGTCTTTTAGGAGAAGTGTAAGATGAAGATTGGGGTCTGGGTTTGGAAAAGCCAGCACGAGAAGGACCAGACGATTTTGAGACAGCTTACTGTATGAGACAGTCATTGTTGTCTGCTCTACGCCAATCGATTGCAGTGTCAAGCTGGTCCTTGGGGAGGAGAGACGAGGAGCTTAAGATACCGCCATTCAGCAAAGCTAGTATGGTATCCGTACTGACAAATCTTGAGACTGGGGAGGGAGGCACTCTTCATTTTATTAACCAACTGGCCCACCTGTTAGCTGTTAAGTGAGCCATGTAAGATACTGCCTTACCGCCGGACTGCAACAACCTAAAGAAGGCGGCACTCTCTTAAGTGTCGTCCATGGTAGTGGAAGAGATCTTAGCCACTGCTGCAGCTCATACGTCAAGCCATGAAGCAGCTTGGAAAGCTGACAAAGCGGTTGTCTCCAAGATAATCGCCTCTCGATGAGTGAAGGACAGGCCTTAGGCTTTAATTTGATCTAATGAAATGCCTAAGCCTAGATGAACTAGGTCTAGGTCAACTTGCTTTGGCTGCAAGGCAACCTTGGAGATTGCATAAAAAAGTGGTGGAAGGACCTACTGGAGCGGAGTGAACTGTCCCGTCCAGAGACAGGAGAATTCACCTGACTAAGAATGAAACCAGCATGATAACCCCAAGGAAGACAGCCTCTTAGGTCCAAGAAGAGCTTCGACACCTGAAGTGTGATCAGAGGAGGCAGCCACAGTCTCTTCAACTAGGTCATTACACCCACGAATAAGCTCAACGACCTCAGCATAGGTAGTCATAAACTCCTGATGATCTGTATCTTCTACCCCTGGGCCACAGGAAACATGATCCGGCCTATCGACCAAGTCAGAGGGAGACAGAACATCACTTTTCACCACTGGAGTGTAGGCTCGTTCGGGCCTAAGACTTTCTTGGGGGCTGTACAGATCTGAAGAACAAGGAGGCATCTTGTCCTAATCTCGATCCCGCCTGCGTGAACGGAAGCGAGAACTATGATGGTTGCGTGGCCGTGTGGGGCTGTCGTTACGTGAAGAATGGTCAAGGCCATGTGAATGACAGCGCAGCTTATGGTCACAGACGTGTGATCAGAAGCACCGATCATGATCACTCCTAGGGAGAACGTGAGTGTGAACGAGGATGAGGACTACGAGAATGGTCTCTGTCCTGAGAGCGTTCCTTCAGTTGACTTCTTGATGGGAGCTTTATCATCTTTCCTACAGACTTTGGGGGCATTCATTCCATGAATGTGACAAGGAGATGGAGCAGAATTCACAGTCATTTCATGTGGAAAGTTCTGATCTGTAGGTTTAAAGATCCTACAGGTCTCCTCTCTGGGCTTGTGTTCTGCGGCACAAGAAACAGGGACAGGATGTGAATTGCATTCTAAAGCAGGAGAGACATGCCCATGATTGGACAGACAAGAATCAGCTGTAGGAGAAGAGGAGCGAAGGTTCGATGATGACCTGCGACTCTTCTTGCAAGGGGAATGATGAAATCCCTCTTCCTCCAATGTCTGAGAGGAATGGGTGGAACAGAAGACGAAGAAGAGGAAAATGAAGACAAAGATAAAGACGAAGATGAGGAAGCAGATCTGCAACGTCTCTCCTGTATTTAGGCAACTCAGCATGGCAGTACTTCTCAGGAAACAAATCTTTGACTCTGTCAAAGAGAGCCTGGATGACAGAGTCAGAGGGGGCAGATGTAGGCAGCTTAGGGAAGAAGGTCAATGGACATGGCATGGATGGAGACGGCATGGAGTAAGGGGCTGGGAGAGCTGCTGACAGACGAGATGATATCACAGAAACTTTGGCTCTGGAAACTGTCACGGGGAGAGCCGCTGAAAGTTGAGATGACGTCACCGAAGATCTGGAAACTGTCATGGCAGACATCACTGGGGTGCAAGAAGACATGCAATGAGACAATAGGCTGGAAAGGGTTGGTACCCCTATAAGTCTAACGACGCCCAACACTCAGACAGCTTCTACGCATCTCTCCCTAAAAAGACTGTACAAGTGGGAGCCGCCTCCTCCCTCACGGGGGAGGAAACTGTACAAGTGGGAGCTGCCTCCTCCCTCACGGGGGAGGAAGCTCTCCCCCCCTCCCCCATGAAAGATCAGGGGCAGCAACATCGATTACAAGATCTCCCAAACCCTCCTCGAATCTTCTAAAGATGAAACCAAAGAAGAATGAGAGGGAGAATAACCTTCATGAGATGATGATGCAGTGAGAGGAGATTTTGGTAAAGAAGAGGTGTAACAGGAAGGAACTGATACACCTGCCGCCAAGGGAGGCGTAAAGCCTTCCCGAGATGGTGCCGCAGATTTCCTCTTATACTTCCTCTCTTTATCAAAAGAGGCCAATCACAACACTAAGAAAAGGGATTACTTAATGCAATTGTTAGCTCTGCACCTACAACAAGTGGAATAGAGGTTTGTATCCAAAGAGGCCAAGCAATGAGAACAAGGGTTGTTAACAATCCCAGGGCATCATCTCAGAGGCCTGGGTTGCTTAGCTGATTCATGGGTTTGCATTTGAGTAAATGCAGAAAACACAATATCACACAGAAGCACCAACAATAAAGAAGGAAAAAACCAGAATGCCGAGGTGCAATGTGGGCAGGAAGTGCAAAATAACCAGCTTCTTGTGAGAGAGGGCAGCAGCCATCATGCTATGAAGGCGGCTAAAGAGAAACTGATATGATGCGGTGTAACTGGGGTAAGGCAGGTCGTGCTGCCCCCTCCTACTCCCCTATTGGCTAAATCCTGTTGCCACTAAATCCTTGTGCTAGTTTCTAACTAGAGTCCAGCAGGTGCTAGAGAATTTATCCCTTTATGTCAAGACCAAAGGTTTGTTCTGCATATGAACAAGTAGCATATTGCTTACAATGTACATGAATAGTCTGTCCACAATTTAAAACTGTCTCCCAACAAATATACGATTAGCGATACAATGGTCTATTACACCATACGCTTATTTTCAAGATTAGCATCATTATAGCTTCCAATCACAAACAACTAAAGTTTGCATTTAAGCTTAAAAGAAGTGACTACCGACCCATATACCAATTACTTTATCAGTATCTCTGAATGATGCCAGATAATTAACTCTTTCAGATGGAGATGAATAGTTACCAAGCCTCATGAGAGGAGCTAATCCTGCACCCTGTAATGTAACTCACCCAAGATGACTACTGTAGATACTGTATATTACCTGGAGTCCAACTGAATCGAATGGTAAGAGGAAGCCCAAAACTTTGTTCCAAACAAACTGGAATGTTTTCTAAATAATCAAAACACATTTTGATCAGGCTGATTATAAAATCTGCCATGTATAATCAAATTTTACAAAGATTCAGTTGCTGAATTTTCATGCTTCTACTTAATATCAGGATATACTGTATACTAAGCCTTTTAGCTTTTGTATCTGTAACATTTTTACCATTCAGCAGTGTTGAATATATTTGCTATGTGATCTGAATAACTAAGAGTTTATGAGTTTTTAATTTTTCACTTTCCTTTACTGTATTTTCTTCTATATCTCGTTGCTGTGGATCACGGAAATGGATTCAAGCAGTGGGAGATCAAAACCCTGTAAAATTACAGTAACTTGATTATCAGTTCTCAGCTTCACAACCAATATCTCTTTTCACAGCTTGGAGGACCATTCCAACCTGAATATGTTGCAAGGCAATGAGAGCTTTCATGACCTCGCTGTCTGTCTGCTTTACTAACACTTTGTTTTTGATAGGAATTAGGAGTCTGCTAAGGTACAATTCCAGGCCTCCTGGGAACATCCAAAGCCTTGGTTTTAGTTGGAAATCTGACATAATGGGTCCTTGGAGAAGAATGATGATCCAAAGATTGTATGGGATTGCAGGGGCCTAAAGAATGACTGGATATGAGTGCCATTTTTTTTTACTAGGAAACGAAAGTGAGAAGTCCAAATTGGTGGTGTGTGCCATCTCTGAATGAATCTGGTTGCTGAGGGGGCTATGTCCAAGGGAGATTAACTATGATAAGGGGTATCATTTCCCTGACTTCCTCTTACAGGAACTAAGAGGGATATCCTGGCCCAGTCCCTGTTCAGAGAGTGCAGAATCCCATCAAAAGACCAGCTCAATCAAACTCTCCTGCAAGTTCTTAAATCTTTTTGTTGGTTTACTACCAAAACAATCCTGGTTATCAAGCTGAACAAGGAATAGCTGTGGTCCTTCCTTCCACCTGACATGTGATGTGAGAGATTGCAATCATGTTCCTGATGTCTGCTGGAGTTACTGATTGTTTCCTCACCACTGGACTGGGTTTCTAATGATGACCAATGAGAGGTATCACGAGAATGAACATCAGCCTTTAGGATCCCCCAACTGGAAGGGTGAAGTCTGGCAGTGACAGTGATGACAGAAGAAGATCTTTGAGGCAACATTCCAAAACATGAGGAAGAATGACAGAGTACAGGGAGGGTTGAGAAAAAGGCAATTAGGCTTCTTCCATAAGTTCTTTGGATATCAAAAGCGGCAGGACTGGGTGCACAAATTCAACCTCATTTGGAGTCTTTGATGGTCCAGAAGTCTGCACGGATGGCCTGGGTTTGGTCAAAGGATGCAATGGCGAACCAACCAAGGATCATAAGGAGACTGCATAGCAGAAAGGATATAGTTCTGAATATAAAAAAAGTCATCCTTCATGGATCCTACAGGCTTCTCTACACAGGCAACAGACATAGTGGGAGAAATGGTAGACATGAGAACATCAACAGGTTTGGGGGCAGATGACAGGAAGCAGACATGGCCAGCCAGCTGAGTGGGTGTAATTGTGAATTCATACCCCAAGTAAGCAGAATAATTGGGTGATTCCATGAAAGCCAGCTGGGGAGCAAGCATGGTCCCAGACAGATGTGGGGGTGAACTGTCCTATACTAAGACAGAGGTAAAGTATAGCAACCTGGTCATTTCAGAGATAACAGAGTCAGCACACCTTCACGCATAAGGAGACAGGTGATCTTTGATACAGTATGCAGAGTGACATCACCTTGCTCCTTGGGAAGTGGAAGAGGCATGTGAGATGACACTACACCCATAGGCTGGTATTCCTTAAGAGTAACCAACAAGGAAAGTGATTCTGAGGGATTTCTTAGGACATAAAAATCCAAAGACACAGGTGCGCATACCAGTAGATATCTTCAAGGCATGTTCGTCACACCTCTAATGTGGAAGAATGGAGAAAGCAGTTCTTTTATAATGAACTGATCCATGTTTAAGTGGCAGTCATACTGAGGTTTTGAATGTTCAAATAAAAAAAATTGATTCTGCAATGATAACCATGAGGGCCTTTATCAAAGCCTATTTAGAAAGGTGCTACACCCTATCCAATATACAGTATAAGTGACTGTAAACACTAAGCATGAGATGACTTCTTAAAGCAGCAACAAGTTTGCTAGGAGTAGAATTGCTTTCTTATCTCTTACTCTCCAGAGGAGGATCGTTTGTCTATGAAATTTGAAAGGTGTAACATTATAGATCATAAAGTAAATATTTCCTACCTATAAAGACAAATTTTATGCTAAAAATAATTTTGCAAAGAACTGCAGCATTTTGTGGCCTGAGTCCTCAAGTTGCCTATCCTGTGACATTTAGCAAGACTTGATATTATGTGGACATAAATGCTGGAGGATTGCAAACTTGGTCTTAACCTAACATAGGTCTGCATACCTAGGAACATAACCTCCAATGGTTAAAAAATTTATACTGTACACCTAGGAACATAACCTCCACTGGTCCCAAAAATTTGTGTTCCTATTACAGCAAATATAAGGCATACAAAATTATTTTTTTAAAGTTCTTTGAATACTTTAGAAATAATCTTTCCAGCTAGATGTCACTTAAATGAAACTGCTGGTTTTTTGTACTGCAAACTAATATGGTTTTCTATTCCAGAAAAATAGCCTCTAAACCTTGTTATAAGGTGGCTCGAAATACACTCTGTATTATAAGATTAGAGGTCTTCATCTTGAGATTTGTGTCTATTTAATTCATCTTATGCTAGTTAATTCCTTGCTATTTAGAGAGAGAGTGGACCAAAGAAATGTTAGATCAATAATTCTGGCAATGCCAATCCGTATAGCCTGTAATGCCAGCCTGGCGAGATTGCAAAACGCCTTCCCACTTTTCAAGGTGAGCTAGTTTTATAACTCTTTATACAAAGCCTTTTACTTAGGCGATTAGCAGGAAACTGATTAGAAAGAAATTATGCTTTAGGTTCCCTTCCTGGTCACACCTACAAAATACAAAATACAACACTAGCATCAAAATATATCAAAATCCATGGTTAATTATCCAATGAGAGATGCCATCAATAGGCAAAAAAAGGGGGGAGATGACAGTTTATCTATGCAGCCATTAGGTGATACATGAAGAGTTGTTATTCAGATACTTAGGAGACTGGTCTGTTTACCCCGAGAACTGAGTCAGGAATTTTAATTTATTTAATTATCAAAAAACAACAAAAAAAGTCCACAAAAAGAAAATACTCATACAACCTTCTTGTTAGTAAGGAATCCTCATACAAAACTAAGAGGAAAATCTCCTGTGATTGGTGATCTGCAAACATCAACGTAAACAAAAATGGCAAAACCTAAGCTGCTCTACCCAGGGTAACTCATTAGCCTAATATGGCCATGAAAAAAAAGCCAATCCAGACTCAAAGTACCTATAATGTATAAGAGCCAAGAGCCTGGCAGATAATGGTAAGTAAAAATAATCTATGGGTGTTTAAGGGCAACTTCAAAAACTTCCTCACTTAACCTTGTCAACACCACATAACTGTAAATGTTCAGTATGCTTACAGACAACAACCATCACACTCTAAACTGAAAACTTTATGCAAAAGGCAATTATCTGCATTTTTAATCCATACATGTACTTGTAACAAAATATACTGCATAAATACACTGAAAAACCCTGCAACCCCTTCTTTTTCTCTCTCATAAATGGCAGTTCACTAGGTTGGTAGCCTACCTGTGTTTACCCACAGCCTACCATGGTTTTAGGACCTTTAATATATTTTTATACAGCAACTTTATCAGTTTTTACCGTATTGTATTATCAGTTTTTGCCATACTGTATTACCATACACGAGATACAAAATGTGTATGTGAACTATTGACCTTGGCTAGCCAAGATGTTACACTCACAATATCCATTTGCTTAAGTCAAATAGGCTATTACAGCCATACTTAAGATAAAGGTAATGGTAATGAAACTGTTATTTTATACTGTACTGTTTTCTTATTTCATCATCGTAATATATATAAAAAAATGATCGTTTGTAATGTTTACATTCTCAGAATCTGATGATTGAGCCTGTAAAGCCACCGACAGAGTCGTCAGCGGAGTCTCCATCGAGTGTGTCATTCACTAAGTCTCCACTGAGCAAGTTTTCTATGGTGGCGTCCCATTTTCTTCGCCTATACAATTAGTCACGCCTAACGTGCCAGGTCACGCGATTTCAATCAATTAAACTGTATATTTATTTTGTTCACCTGTTGTCAATTGTGTATCTTGCATTTCTTCTTTCACAGGCATCAAGATTGTACCCAATTTCACTTCTGTCTATTTTTACATTGTAAAGTGTATTCAATCACTGTTTTTATTTGTTATTTAATATCGACCTCAGGTCACTGAGGCTCCCATTGTATTCCGCAGCTCGGCGCCAGTCTGCCGCTATATAAACCACTTGGGTCGTGAATAAATTAGCAGTCTTCTTTTGCCTGCTCGTTTTTTTGCACCTCTTACAGTGGTGACCCCGGAATAGTCCTGGAGCCATTAGCAGACCCATACAGCGACTCAGTCTTGGCTCCAGGTACTCACTTATGCCCTTAGCGGACTAAAGACGGCGCTGTAACCAGCGTTTGGGCGTGCTGACTCTTGTCGGCAAAATCACCAGCGTCATTAACGGACTCACATGGCGCGCTTCCGAGTGCATTTTGAAGCGAGTACCCCACTCCAGTAAGAGGGCAAGGAGCGAGCATGGACGCGGACATCCCCTCCCTTGTACAGTTAACCATGAACCTCGCGGATTCAGAGGTGTACCTTCCTCCCATCTCACCCACGCCCGCCCCAGCGCCGAGGCTCTCAGGCTCCTCCACACCCATGCCCGTGCCCCGCACACTCCCTGGTCCGGCAACGCAGTCACGGGCCGCCCTGTCCGTAAAGCTGCCGCCGTTCACACAGGGGAACCCAACGACGTGGCTGTACAGGGTCGAGAGCCAGTTCAGGATAAGCGGACCTGACCGACGAAGTGCTGCAGACTGACAGTCTTCAACGCCCTGCCGGAGGAAGTATATAAAAAACTCGTCCAGCAAGTGTCCGCCACAAGCCCCCTCACATACCACACCCTGAAGAAGGCCCTCCTCGAGACATGCTCCCTACCAATCGCCGAGCGGGCTGCCCGCACCATCGACCTTGCCGTCAACCCGTGGCACGATCTGAATGCCGTGGAAGCATGGGGCATGATCGAGGACCTACTCTCACTCCCAGACTTCGACGGCAGCAAAAAGCAGCAGGAGTTAAGCCTGTCGGGAGATCTACTTTCGCCAGCTCCTCCCAGAGGTCCGCACCAGATTCTCACCCTACACCATGCCCCTTGGCGCCCTCATCCAAACAGCGCAGCACCTGACAGACTGCGTGAGGACAACGAAGCGGTTAGCAGAGCCCACACTCCCAGTAAACGCCGTCCAGCAGGAAGAAACCGCGGAGCAGGAAGTCAACGTCGTCACCAGGAGGCAACCGCCGCCCCACAACAGATGGAGCTCCCTGGGCCTGTGCCACTACCACAAGCGGTTTGGCAAAGACGCCCGGAACTGCCTGCTGCCCTGTTCATTCACCCGTTCAAAAAACGGGGCGGCGTACCACAGGACAGACCGCCATGGCAACCAAAAACCCAGGGGCCCAGAATCACTGGGTTCTCGTCTGCGACACCGTCTCCGGCAGGATGATGCTGGTCGACCACGGGGTCATGAGATCGATCTTCCAGCATCCAAGGAGGACCTCAAGCGAGGAACTGGATCAGCTGCCCTCCTGACAGCCGCCAACGGATCCCCCATCCTCTCCTACGGCACCAGGCCCCTGTCGATCTCCATCCTTGGCCGGAGTTATTCCTGGGATTTCGTCATCCTGGGTGCCGATTTCCTTGTGCACTTCGGCCTGGCAGTTGATGTCGGGTGGAAGCGCCTCCTCGACACCGACTCCTGCCGGTCCCTCCCGTTGGCAACGGGACCCAAGGTGCCCACCATCTGCTCCGTAGCCCCCCACCAATATGCACAGCTGCTAACGGAGTTTCCGGATGTGTTCAGGCCCGAGCTCCGCCAATTCCCCGGGGCCCCAGCCAAACATGGCATATACCATCACATAGTAACCAAGGGCCCCCCACACATGCGAAGTTCCAGAGGCTTCCCCCATGTCGCCTGCAGGAGGCCAAAGACGCATTCGCAGAAATGGAGTGAACGGGAATCTGCAAAAAGGCCTCCAGCCCATGGGCCTCCCCCCTCCACATGGTGCAGAAACCGGACGGCTCTTGGAGACCCTGCGGCGACTACAGGCGTCTTAACATCGCAACGAAGCCCGACCACTACCCCCTGCCAAACATGCGGGACCTAACGGCCTCCTTCCATGGGGCCAAAATATTCACTAAACTAGACCTTCTAAAATCATATTTTCAGGTACCTGTCGCACCAGAGGATATACCAAAGACCGCCATCATCATGCCTTTCGGGTCCTACGTGTTTGCCTTCTCCACCTTTGGCCTGAGGAATGCCGGGCCGACCTTCCAGCGGCTCATGGACAGCATCCTCGGGGACCTGAAGTTCTGCGTCTGCTACGTAGATGATATCCTCATATTTTCCAGGTCCCCCAGCGAGCACCAGAAGCACATCCGGGCAGTCCTGCAGGAGAACGGCCTCGTCGTGCGATTCAACAAATGCACCTTCGGAGTCCAGAAAGCCGACTTCCTAGGCCACGAGGTATCCCCAGCAGGTGTCCGCCTGCTCACATCCAAGGTCGCAGCCATCACCAGGTTCCCCACCCCCACCTCCGTCAAGGCCGTCCAAGAGTTCCTCGGGATGGTGAACTACTACAGGCGATTCATCCCGGGATCGCCAAGACACCAACCCCCTGACGGAAGTTCTCAAAGGCCAACCAAAGTCCCTGTCGTAGGGACCCAGCCAGCAGCAGGCCTTCTCCCTGACGAAGGCCGCCCTCGCCGAGGCAACCGCCGTGGCACACCAGGATCCTCCAGCTGACAACGGACGCCAGCAACGTTGCCTGTGGTGCTGTCCTGGAGCAGGTCATCAACGGCGTTCCCCAGCTCATCGCCTTCTTCAGCAAAAGTTCAACCCGCAGAGGCCGCTACAGCACCTTCAACAGGGAACTCTGCGCAACCGCCAGTCCGGCACTTCAAAGTTCCTCCTGGAGGGACACCCTTCACAATCTTCACGGACCACCAGCCGTTGGTTCACGCCTTCACCAAGCAGGGGACGATGGTCTTCCAGGCAGCAGCGACACCTCTCAGCCATCGCCGAATTCACCTGCTCCGTCAGGTACCTCTCTGGCAAGAAAAATCCTGTGGCAGACGCCCTCTCCATGGTCGAGATGAACGCGGTGCAGCTCGGGGTAACTCACCGAAGACCTCGCCAGGAACAGGCCGCGGACCCGGAAACCCCAGCCTACGCCGCACCGTCACGTCCCTCAAGTGGAGGGACATGCCTCACCACCGAGGGCCCAAGTCTCTCTGTGACATCAGTACTGGCCAGCCCGCCCTTGGTTCCAGCCTCCGCTGCCGCTAGGTATTCGACATCATTCACGGCCTCTCCCATTCTTCTGGCAGGACGTCGGCCAAGCTACTGTCAAAGAAGTTCGTCTGGCATGGAGTGCAGAAAGATGCCAAGTCCTGGGCGAAACAGTGCCTGCAGTGCCAAACCAGCAAGGTGGGACGTCACACACAGTCTGGGGTAGGCGAGTTCCCGCAGCCAGTGCAGCGCTTCGGCCACATCCACATCGATGTCGTCGGGCCCCTTCCCCCATCAGGCGGGTCCAGATATCTCCTGACGGTAGTAGATCGCTCAACGCGGTGGCCTGAAGCCACACCGATGCAAGAAGCCACCGCCAGTACTTGTGCCAAGGCCCTGCTTTCCAGTTGGGTCAGCCGTTTCGGCGTCCCGGACCACATCACAACTGACAGGGGCCCCGCCTTCCTGTCCGAGTTATGGTCCGCCCTGGTTCGGCTGCTGGGAACAACGCACCACAACACCACGGCTTACAACCCGGCGGCCAATGGCCTGGTCGAGCGGTTTCACAGGTCCCTGAAGGCGTCTCTCATGGCCCGCTGCACCGCCGAGGATTGGAAATATTAGCTGCCATGGGTCCTCCTCGGTTTGAGAACCGCTCCCAGGGCCGACGGCGCCCAGTCCGCAGCTGAAAAAACCTACGGCGAGTCCCTCGTGGTCCCGGGCGAACTTGTGATAGAAGATCGCCACAACCTGTCAGTGCAGAGGCTCCGCGATGTGGTCGGCAAGTTCGCCCCCTGCAACCGTACATACATCGACAGGTCGACCACCTTCACACCTCCGGGTCTGGCATCCACCACTCACGTCTTCGTCAGGAATGATGCCGTCCGCCCACCACTGACCAGGCCCTACAGGGGCCCCTTCCGCGTGCTGAAGCGGAACAACAAGGCGTTCCTGCTTGCGCTTCCCGGCAGGAATGATTGGGTTTCGGTAGACCGGGTAAAGCCCGCCCTCCTGGAGGATGACGCAGACGTCACCGCAGCACACCCCCTACCCAGCCACCCTTCACGGCAGAACGGCCCCTGCAAGCAGTGGCACGCCGCGCCAGAAAAAGCCGCCCTCACCCGCAGTCAGACAGCCTCACACGCCTCACGCACAGGGCGCTCCCCATTGCTCTCCCGCAGCAGTGGCACCCTCCAGCGCCCCAGCAGATACGCAGACTGATCAGACGTGTCCCACATCTTGGGGGGGGAGTATTGTAAAGCCACCGACAGAGTCGTCAGCGGAGTCTCCATCGAGCGTGTCATTCGCTAAGTCTCCGCTGAGCAAGTTTTCTATGGTGGCGTCCCATTTTCTTCGCCTATACAATTAGTCACGCCTAATGTGCCAGGTCACGCGATTTCAATCGATTAAACTGTATATGTATTTTGTTCACCTGTTGTCAATTGTGTATCTTGCATTTCTTCTTTCACAGGCATCAAGATTGTATCCAATTTCACTTCTGTCTATTTTTACATTGTAAAGTGTATTCAATCGCTGTTTTTATTTGTTATTTAATATCGACCTCAGGTCACTGAGGCTCCCATTGTATTCCATGGCTCGACGCCAGTCTGCCGCTATATAAACCGCCTGGATCATGAATAAATTAGCAGTCCTCTTTTATCTGCTCGTTTTTTTGCACCTCTTACAAGCCTACTAACAAAAGAGTTAGGAGAATCATTTCTGAGTCCAGTCCCGTGTCAGCCGGTGAAATTCCATTACAGCACGAATTTCTAGGTATAAAAATGCTAGATATACCAGAAAAAAGAGTTTCAGGAAAGCTGGGGTTACTACCCCCAGTCGAGCGTCTTCTAGGAAGGCGTCGGTATAAGGAAGGGTGAGTGAAATACCACTACCACGGAAACATACTCGAAAGATCTCTCCTTATCAAAACCCCGAACAGAGCGGTGAGCCGTTACAGCCCCCTACACTCAACACCCGCCAGGGCCCAGCGACACCAGCGCCACCTACCTCATTCCATTTTCTAGCACGTGATTGCGACCTTTTCCTTTTGTGTGCTCGTGCCCTTTTTGGATTTATTTTCATCTTTCGCCATGTCATCGAGCAGCTTTACCATCTCCAAGTTAAGTACCATCTTCTTGTGGGGTTTTGTTCTATTTTTTGGCTGTTATGGTCTCGTCTTTTCATAAATATTGAGATCTTATTATGGCCACGGCGTCCCTCCGCCAGCCATGTCGATCATGAGGCTAAGCGACCCCATCAGTTCTTTTCTGTTGGGGTTGTCTCCTTGTCGTTATAGATGTATTTTTGCCCCTTGGTTCCCATCCTGGTGGGTTCCCTGCGGTGGCTCCCCCTTTTTCTCGAATTTACGTATCATTGGCCTGTCGGCCTTTGTGAGGGTGATGCCCGTCAGGCAACCCCAGGTTGGGTTCCTTATTATTTTTGGTCTGTATTAGGCTAATTATTTTATTCTTGGAGATGGTGCTCTCTTTTTATTTTATTTTATTCATTGTTTACCTCCTCGTGGTGGCGGCAGCCTCAGATCTAACCGCTTCCCGAGGTAGGCTACGCACCCTATTGAGCACATTTTTGTTCCCATTTTTATGTGTGATGGTTATTTAGTGGAGTAGGCTTGTTTTGCTTCCATCCCCTTGCCCTTGGTGTGGAGATCATCAGGTTGAGGGAGTTTTGGTTGCTGTTTCCTCCGGGTCGTTTTTTGGTGGGCAGAGTGAACCCCTTAGTTCTCTTCCTTCCTTTGGGGAATAGAGTTCTTTGGATGTGTTTCCTCTAGGCTAGTTGCCTCTTTTGCCCCCTCTTCTCGATCCCGGTTGGTTCTCGGCACAAAATTTCTCTCCCTGTTGCTTCCTCCTCCCCTCCGCACTCCTTCCATTTTCCTAGCCTATACTAGGTTAGGTCCCTATTAGGCTTCGCCTAGGAAGGAGTCGGGCATCAGGCTGGGTAGCTTCCCTTGTAGTAGGCCACCCTCCCAAGTTTCATTATTCTTGGAGTGGTGTATGTGTGCAGTTGAGCGGGTGATATTTTCCCCCTGTCTCCTGTTCCCTTTCTTCGTAGCCTACCTCTCTCCCCTACTCCCCCCCCACCACCCCTCCAGCCTTGCTCTACTCGTGCGGGTGACGCTAGATGGCGTTTTCTCCCGTTCAGGGACTCCTCCATTTGGTAGAGGGATTCGCTCCCTCCCATACAGTCCCTAGCATCGCTGTGTTGGTGTTGGTGGTTGCTAGCTCGAACGTGTTCGACACTCTATCCCACACTTCTTTTCTCCCGTCGGGTTACTTGGCTAGGGTAATATATATTTGCTCCGACCATGTTATGAACATATGAGCATCTTGCCCACCTTGTTTCTCCCGCGGGGAAGTAAATGAGAAAGGGATTTTTATTATATAAGGAGGCGGATCCCTCCGGTCTCCGAGTATTTACCCTTGTACCGTCACTTGTTTAATGTTATTGTTTATGAATATACATATTTAGATAAGTGTGTTTATCTAACGGAGTACTCTCCTCATTTATATATATACGTGAGTCGGTTCTACACCGGGGCTCCGCCGTTATTTTACTGGCAGCCCTTGCGGTGAGTTCTTGTTGTCTCATTCCTTTCATTCCCGGAGTATTCCGGGTCTGGAAGCTTTTACCTTCCACTCTGTGTATTTTAGAGCTTATTGGCCTAGTTTATGAAAAGGAGTTCTTCTCCGCCGGAGTATTCGGTTGTAGTCAATTTCCGGCCTTGCCGGCTTTAGATTGCTTAGAGTGGTGGGTTCATGTACTTTTTCTACTTACAGACTGTTCGCTGTGAGGAGTCGGGTGTACCGCTTCACTCCAACAACCCTACGGTCACGTAGTGTGCCGGACCCACGCTGGTTGTGCGGTCCGGCTCGACGACCTGGTAGTTTGGCACCCTGATGGTTGTGAGGTTTGCTTCGCCTTGTGCGCAACCGTCCAGGATGAGTCGGTAAGTGACAGTCTTCCTCCGTTTTACGCTCCTCATATTGTATATTGTTTACGTGGTTCCCGGACTGTTTTTTTTTTCGTTCTTGACTAATTGCTGGTTTTCTTACAGGCGGACGAGTCTTCCAAGAAGTCTGCCTTGGAATCCCTCCGGGCCTGGGTGGCTGGGTTTGGCAGGAACGTTCGTCGGGAAGCCCTACGTCCTCGATGCCAAGTTGAGAGACCTGCTCTACCCGGCACACGGTGGCGGCTGCAGTGCCAGAAGATCTTGCCACCCCCATCATCCAGCAGATCCGGGATGCGACCCAGCCACCCCAAGTGGATATCCTCTACGCCGAGGTTTCGGAGGACGTCGCCGCCTTAGACTTAGACCTGGAACCTATGAATACTGAACAGGACCAGGTGGTAAGTAGCGAGGTAGGTGAGGTTGTTGGGGCAGGCCCCCTTTTGACTCCCCAGCTTCATCCATTTCTTCATTTGCAGGTTTGTGAAGTCTTCCTCCTTGGGTGATAGAGCTCCGTCTGCTATCCCCAAGTTGAAGTTGAAGACTTCATGGAAGGCGAAGGGCTATAAGTCCTCGTCCTCCAAGAAGGCATCGCCCTTCCCCCGTCAAGGCTAAGGTCTCAGCACCTGTAGCCTCCGGGAGCAAGTCTGGTTCCTCCGGCAAAGGCGCGAGTAAGAGGGCTGCAAACCAAGCCCTCCTCGCCAGCCTGCCTTTGACGAGAGGCCTTTGCGAACCAACTTTTCAAAAAGTTCACGGAGGATTTGGACACGAGATTCACCAAAATCTCCGAAAAGTTGGCCAGTCATGATAATATACTGGCGGGAATGGCTCGCCCACCCCAGCCGAACCCCAGTATGTCATCCCGACACAGCGGACCTCCCGCCTTTCGATGTCGGTAACCCTTGGCGTTTAAGCCCTCCGTGCCATCCAACATGATGGCAAACTTACGGTTGAAGGTCTTGGCACGAGACGGTTGGAGGAATGGAATTCTTCCCCGATCGATCTCTTGCCCCCTACCCAGGCTTCGTAAGATTAACGGAGGAAGCATGGGTTCGGTCGGATAAGGTTCCTAGGAGACTGTCATCGTCCCTAGGGACCAAGCTCAGTCGGCTCTCCTGCGCACTCTGGCCGGAGTGGCAGGCAGAAAATACAAAGTTGACTCCTTTCAAGGGCAACTTCACAATGTTTGCCCTGGGAGACAACTTGCCCACCCCTTGCTTGAACAAAGTCGCTCTGGCTACGGCCCGGCGTGCTTTGAAGGTAATCGTTACCGCAGCTGAGGGAAACAGACCCCACTTCCTGGTATTCCCAGGAAGTGACGAGTTCTGGGTGGATGCTCCGTCCACTTTCACTGTTGGGAAACTGGACCCCTTCTGTGCTTCCTCACAGTTCAGTGAACAGCTCCCCAAGCTGCCGGAATCTTTGTTAAAGCGGAGTTTGATGCCCGGACTAAGTTAGCCCGGTCCTTGAACTCCGTCTGCCTTACTGGAAGCCACTGCCGTCTCCTGCGCTGGACGAGCCATTTTTTCAAGTCTTGGCTAAGTCCCTGCTAGCTGGCTTTCAGTCTGACCTTTCGAGTTCATCATGGCCAGACTGGAATGCAGAAAATTCATTTTGCCGATGCCACTATCCGTCACGAGTCTTACAAGCTTGTTAAGAGCTCGATCTGGGGCCTAACCTCTTCCCAGAAGAAGAGGTTACGAATGTTATGGCTGAGGCTACAAGGGCCAACCAGAGTCTGCGCTCTCGCTGGGGCATTTCTGCCTACAAGCGCAAGACCCCAGAATCTGGCGGCCCCAGACGATCGAGGAGGCAAACGTTTCAGGAGACATAAGAGGCCCCACCATCAGGCGGTAGTTCAAGCCGTCCCGGTCTCGGCAGTGGCACAGCCCTCCACCTCAAAGGCTCACCCCCAACAATATGTGCTGGTCCAACCAGCTCATTCCCTTGCTGCGCCCTCGTATGTTGCTTCGCCAGCATACAACCCCACCTATGAGGGCCGTGGATACTTTCACGGCCTTAATAGCATCGCAAGGGGGGGAAGAGGCAGGGCCCCTCATAGAGGAAAACCCAACACCACCCCAAGAGGAAGACCTGGACGTGGTAGAGGGAACAAACCAGCTCCCTCCCACTGAGAGAACACAGGTAGGTGGTCGCCTGTATTGGTTCAGGGACCAATGGACCTTCAGCCCTTGGGCACACAGCATTGTGTCCAAAGGACTAGGATGGAGCTGGATCAAAGGACCCTCCTCCTCTAACCAGGTTTTACCAGCCACCCTCATCAATCCTACAGGATTACGGACAGAATTGCTCAACAAACAAGCAATAAAGAAAGTAAGGCACCTAAAGTTTCAAGGCAGGTTATTCACTGTTCCCAAAAAGACTCGATCAGCAAAGAGTGATCCTGGATCTGTCGGTGTCTAAATCTCTACATAAAAATGCGACAAATTTCGCATGCTTACGGTAGCTCAGGCACGGACTCTACTTCGGCGTGGAGCCGTCACCACCTCTATCGATCTTTCAGACGCTTATTATCACGTCCCGATTGCGCTGAACTTCTCTCAGTTCCTCGGTTTCAGACTCGAATCAAGCCTACTCCTTCAGGGTCATGCCCTTTCGGTCTAAACATTGCGCCCAGGGTATTCACCAAGCTGGCAGACACGGTAGTGCAACAACTCCGGTCCCGAGGGATATCCCTAGCAGCGTACCTAGACGATTGGATAATTTGGGCACCAACAGTTCTGGAGTGTCAGAAGGCTACGTCCATAGTCATCAACTTCCTGGAGTCATTAGGTTTTCAACTGAACAGAGAGAAGTCCCGCCTGACTCCGGAGTCCCGGTTTCAGTGGCTGGGTCTCCAGTGGGATCTGTCCTCTCACACATTATCTCTCCCGCCTCCCAAGAGGAAAGAGATAGCATCTCTCACCAGGAAATTTCTCAAAAATCAATCGGCATCCCGCCGATCCCAAGAAAGAGTCCTTGGGTCTCTTCAATTTGCCTCAGTGACGGACCTGCTCTTAAAAGCGAAACTAAAAGACATAAACAGAGTGTGGCGGAGTCGAGCCAATGTCAAGCTCAGAGACAAGGTCTCCTCTATTCCTCGAATCTTAAAAAACAAGACTGCGACCTTGGACCACAGTCAGAGGCCTGTCCAAATCAGTTCCGCTTCAATTTCCCCCTCCGCATTAGTTGTTCACACAGACGCTTCCCTAGCGGCGGGGGATATTCACCAAAACAAAAGTACAAGGAACGTGGTCCACAATGTTTCAGCAGTTCCATATAAACACCCTGGAAGCTATGGCGGTCTTTCTAACTCTAAAGAAAATCCGCCCCCCAACCGGTTCATATCAGGCTGGTATTGGACAGCGCAGTGTTAGTTCATTGCATCAACAGGGGCGGCTCCAAATCAGGTCGAGTAAACCAAGTAATGGTTGCTATCTTCTCCCTGGCGAACAAGCACGGCTGGCACCTGTCAGCCACCCACCTAGCGGGGGTACGGAACGTGGTGGCAGATTCCCTGTCCAGAACTACTCCGTTGGAGACGGAGTGGTCCCTGGACGGGGAGTCTTTCAAATGGATTTGCCGCCGGGTTCCGGGTCTCCAAGTGGATCTGTTCGCGACGGAGAGCAACTTCAAGCTCCCCTGTTATGTGGCCCCAACCTGGACCTCAGGCGTGCCACAGACGCAATGACAGTAGATTGGAACAATTGGGAGAAAATTTATCTGTTCCTCCAATAAATTTACTGCTGAAAGTATTACACAAACTCAGGACATTCAAAAGGCCAACCAGCCCTAGTAGCCCCCTATTGGCCGAAGAGCAATTGGTTCCTCTTCTTCAGGAACTGGGATTGCGGAGTCTTCGGTTCCCAAGCCCATACTGACCCAGACAGTACAAAACCAAGACTGTGTCAGCTTCCTCAAGAATTCAGAATGCCCTAGTTTTATGGACTTTATAAAATTCGCAGCCCAAAAAGGAGCAAACATTGACCCTGTCAACACTCTGTTTTTAGAATCAGATAAAAGAAATTCTACTTTTAGACAGTATGACTCAGCAGTCAAAAAGTTAGCCTCCTTCCTGAAAGCATCTGAAGCCAAAATCATGACGACTAATTTAGGAGTTTCTTTCTTTAGATCACTGTTTGAGAAAGGCCTTGCTCCGGCCACTATTACCACAGTCAAGTCAGCCTTGAAGAAAGTATTTCTATACGGCTTTAAAATCGACCTTACAGATTCCTATTTTTCATCTATCCCCAGAGCATGCGCTTGCCTGAGACCCGTATCACGCCCACATTCTGTTGGCGTGGTTTCTCAATGACGTCCTTAAGTTAGCATCAGAGATGGACAACTTTCAATGCTCTTATCAGGATCTGTTAAGGAAGACTTTATTTCTGATTAGCTTGGCTTCAGGTGCTAGAATCTCAGAGCTATCGGCTCTCACTAGAGGTGATAATTTCGTGAACTTCCTCCCGTCCGGAGAGGTCCTCCTTTCCCCTGACCCTAGATTCTTAGCCAAAAACGAAGACCCATAAGACAGGTGGTCTCCTTGGAAGGTGGTGCCCCTTCCACAAGACCAGTCTTTATGTCCAGTTTATACACTTAAATCTTACCTTTCAACAACTCCACAGAGTAAGTCGGGTCCTCTTTTTATCAGGGAGAAAGGTGGTACTCTTTCACTGAATGCTATAAGACAACAAATTCTGTATTTTATTAAACAGGCCAACCTAGATTCAGTTCCTAAGGTTCATGATATTCGAGCAGTTGCTACTTCCATTAATTACTTTCATAATATGGACTTCTCAGAACTATCTAAATATACGGGTTGAAATCACCTCTAGTGTTTAAACGCCACTATTTAAAATCGCTCGAAGCCCTGAAATTTTCTACCATAGCTGTGGGAAGTGTCATCTCCCCACCTTAACTAATCATATCCTTATCCTATCCTTTCCCCCACCCCGCCTGCCTCATTTACTTCTCTGCTTATCCTCCTGGTTGATCATGCCTCACTGCCTGGCTCCTCATATTGATGTATCTTGTCTCTGTTGAGTGGAAACTGTAATCTGACATGTTATGATTGTTTTTTCTTGTGGGTACTGGGCAGTTTTTATTTTGCTCCATGTACCCCAGATATATGTATATGTACTGTATATTTTATTTTCCATTGATTTTGTCTCTTACGTGTTTAGCCTAAGTTTACGTGTGTAGCTTTTAGATTGTATATGCATTTATCTTATGCAAATTTCATATTTCAATATGCTTTAGTAGTGTTAAGTATTTCTGGGCCTCTTCCCCATCGTGCGGGACTTCCCCACTTTCATAGTATTAAGTCTTTGATGTGCCTTAGGTTTAGTGTTCTTGCTACATGTAAGAGATTCCTGATTAAAAATTATTTTTGTAATTTATGTTTTTTTCTTCAGATTACCCTCTTTCCTCGTAGTTGCAGCCTTGGCATGATTCTCTATCACTATTTCACCGGCTGACACGGGACTGGACTCAGAAAAGGGATTTTGACAAAGGAAAAATCTATTTCTGAGGAAGGTCCTGTCACCCGGTGACCCTCCCTGACTCACCTATTGCTCCCCTACTTGCACATGCCAAGTCTGGGGTTAGTGCTAGCATGGAATGAGGTAGGTGGCGCTGGTGTCGCCGCCCTGGCGGTGTTGAGTGTAGGGCTGTAACGCTCACCGCTCTGTTCGGGGTTTTGATAAGGAGAGATCTTTCGGCATGTTTCGTGTAGTGGTATTTCACTCACCCTTCCTTATACCGACGTCTTCCTAGAAGACGCTCGACTGGGGGTAGTAACCCCAGCTTTCCTGAAGCTCTTTTCTCTGGTATATCTAGCATTTTTATACCTAGAAATTCGTGCTGTAATGGAATTTCACCGGGTGACACGGGACCTTCCTCAGAAATAGATTTTTCCTTTGTCAAAATCCCTTTTTTAGTCGCTAAAAGACACGAATGTATTAATGACTAAAAGACACGAATGTATTAATGGAATTACCGGTACTTTTGTTTTTGTATATCAATGTAAAATGGATATACACAAAGTTAAACTAACATACTTTATGTTAAAACTAAAATCCATCAAAATCGCAAAATTGTGTTGTACGTCATACTCTATGTTGTTTATGTCAGTTCTTTGGTAAGTGGTTGTTAATCACCCTGTATAAGAGATGGTTATGAATTGTTATAAAAGCCAAAAGTTTGGTAATCTTGTTTGAAAGCCTTGCCAAGTACAATCTACCGAAAATGGAATTCATTCAACTTGTAATACACATTGTTTTGTATTACATAACAATACCCTGTGTTTACATCTTTAGTACATATGGCATTTCTCTATAACTGTTCATAGCAAATTCATTCTAAGAGCACTACTAAAAATTAGTTGATAAATGAGAAATTGCAGTGAAAAGTATAAATGAGAGAATACTGTAGCATAAAATATAAATAAAATAGCGGAGTGTGTGTGTGTTACTGTGCTGTTCTCTCTCTCTCTCTCTCTCTCTCTCTCTCTCTCTCTCTCTCTCTATACAATATCTCAGTAATGTATATATGATTTAATAAAATACAAATTACTGTATCATAAACACAAAACCAAACAAACTCCACAAGTCACCAACGCCATTCAGTGAGTGCGTGCATACATACATATGTGTTGCATTTTTTTTTTTTTGCTTTGCTTGATTTACTCTAAAGAATTTCATTATAAGCTTAGACTACTGTAAGTACGATTATCACACAATTTTACACAAGAGAATATTTGATCACTGTTGATATTTCATCTCTAATCACTGTAAAGATATTTAAAATGTGAATTTCATGTGTAGGCAGGATAACACCAAACAGGCTGTAGCAAGTTCACTGACAACATTGAATTACTGTGTGCATACGTATGTACCCTCCGCACACGATTGCATTTGTCTTCTGGTTTGAAACAAGAAAAATGAGAAAATACAGTAAAAAAATACTGAGAAACTGAGAATACAATAACATAAAATATAAACAAAATAGTGAAGGAGTGTGTGCGTTACTGTACTTATGCTTTGAAGTAAACATACCTTTACTATTGTTTCTCTCTCTCTCTCTCTCCCCCAAAATCTCAGTAGTGTACATATCCTTTAATAAAATATGAATTATTGTATCATAAACATAAAAACATGAAACCAAACTTCAGGAAGTTCATGATGTTATCTAGTGATTGCATGCAAACATACTTACATGTTGCCATTTTGTTTCTTTGCTTTGCTTGAGTTACTGTATTGTATTTCATTACAAGATTAGATTACTGTAAGTACGATTACAGTATCATAAATATCATAACAGTACACAAGGGAATATTTTATCATATGTAGGTAACATAACACCAAGCAGGCTGTAGCAAGTTCACAGATGACATCAAATGAGTGTGTGCATACATAGGTAACCTACACACAGTGTTTATCTTTTGGTTTGTAAAAATAAATAAGAAAATGCAGTAAAAATATAGTGTAAATGAGAATACTGTGTGGCATAAAATATATAAATAAAATAATGAGTGTGTGTGCTACAGTACTTAGGCTTCCACGTAAACGTTATAGAGGGATGAATGAATTTTTACTTAGCATTTCCCAACGCTCTGTGTGAGAGAGAGAGAGAGAGAGAGAGAGAGAGAGAGAGAGAGAGAGAGAGAGAGAGAGAGAGTAATTGTCGTTAGTTAGTGTTTCGGTTGTTGGAAGAGGGATAAGGGTCGTTAGTTGGAGTTTGTTTACAGTGCTGGCTGTCTGTGAAAATGTGAAGGAGATTTCGGTTTTAGGGGGAGTCTTTAGTCAGAGCTTAAAAGCCTAACAGTGGTTTCTGTGTTGGACAGTTTTTGTATGTTTTTCCGAGAGTTGTTAGTTTTTCTTGTTGGTGTGCTATTTTATTGTGTGTATATGGTTCTATTTCCTTTTTTTTATTTTATATTTCCTTGTTGTGTAGAATCTGTTTTCAGTTTTGTCTGTGTGGTTTTGTGTGCTGTGTTGGCGACTGTTGACACCTTAATCCATCTCCCAGCAACCGAGGATCAGGGTGAGTGTTGTGTGTGGTTATATGTTCTATGTATCTGTGTTGTGTGTTGTTTTTGTTTTTGAATTCCGCCACATTATATTGGCGCCCAACGTGGGGCAACTGGTGTTGCAGTTGCAATTTAAGATTGGTGGCGGGTAGTGTGACTGGAGGAAAGGATGGAAGAGGAACTGGTGAGGTTGAGAGAGGAGTTGCGGCTGTCAAGAGAGGAGAATGCATGGTTAAAGAGTGAGAATGAGAAATTGAGGCTTCAGTTGGAAGATATGAGATCATTGGTAAAAGAGCGAAAGAGGAAATGAAAGGGGAGATGAAAGAGTCAGAAGAGAGAATGGAAGAGAGGGTGGATAAAAAGTTGGAGGGAATGATGAAAGGTGTGGAAGAAATGGTGAAAGGTATGTTCAAGGGTGTTTTTGGAGAAGGGGCTGTTGGAGGCAGGTCCTCTGGAACGTGAAGGGCAAGAGAGAAAGAAAAGGAGGAAGAAGTGAATGGAAGCGTGAGTGCTGAAAGTGATGTGGGAATAGGAAGTAAGAAACGAGAGAATGAGAGGCAGGGTAAGGAAAAGGGAATGAAAAGCAAGGGAAGGAACAGAGGGAAAAGTAAGGATAAGTCAGGGAAGAAAAAGGGAAGAAGGGAAAGGAAAGGAAACTGGTAAGAAGGGTAAGGAAGTGGGAAAGGCAGGAAAGAAGGGAGAGGGTAAAGATAGTAGTGATAGTGAGGTGGATGGAGGTGAATGGATATAAGTGGATAAAAAGAAGGGAAGAAGAGTGTAATGAGTAAGATGAATGTAAGTGAAGTGGACTCTTTGTATTCGGAAGAGGGTATGAAAGGACAGAGTGAAAGTAGCGAAAGTGAGAGTGAAAGTGAGAAAGAAGTGAGAAAGGCTATGTATGTGAGGGAGGTACCCCATTGAAAGGTGGTATAATGAGTATGGAAGTAGGGATGTGCATGATTTCTTTAGGAGTATGAAAGGTTTTGTCAGGATAAGTATGGGGAGAGTAAGAGAGTGTGGGCAAGAGAATTAGGAGAATATTTGACTGGGTTTTTGCTTGATATGTATAGGGTTATTATGAGTGTGGGAGATGTTGAGTATGACAAGGTGAAAGCTAGACTAGTTGAGCAAGCGAGGCATATGAAAGCCCAGTGTTAAGTATAAGAGGAAGAATGGATTTGATGAGGCAAGAATGAAAGCTGGGAAACCTTGTCACTGTATGCTTGTAGGCTGGAGACGTTGGCAGGGAAGAAGTTTGGGGATGATGGGATAGATGAATGTAAGGAGTTAGTATGAAAGTTGTTAGAGACAGTGCCAGATGGAGTGGGAGAATTTGTGAACTTGAAGGAAGGAGAAGAAAAGATGGACGCGTGAAAGGTTGACTTGGGGAGAAATTTTGGAAATTGTAGAAGATTATGAGCTTGACAGGGTTATAAAAGAGAGCAGAAGTGTAAGTGTAAGGGCTGGGGTAGATGAGAGAGTGCCAGAGTTTGGAAGCTTTAGGGATGCAGTGTTGAGGGGCCCAATGAGAATGGCAGATAGTGTAATAGATAGGAGTGTAAGAGCAAGTAATGTGGAGGTGCCAGTGAGGATGAATGGTGGGTTTTTGTAAGGGGAACAACGGGTTGGACGGGTTAGGGGATAGTAGTGTAAAAAGGGGAAGGTCGGTGAGTGGAAGTCGAGCGAAGTGTTTTAGATGTGGAAAGGAAGGACATACAAAGAATGAGTGTAGGCAGACTTTAGGAGCGTGTTTCGGGTGTGGGCAATCGGGACATTTGGTAAGTGAGTGTACGAAAGATAGGGGGGTTAAATGCTACAGGTGCGGACAGGTGGGTCATATTGCTAATGGTTGTAGGGGTACCCGAGTGAATGTAATATGTGGCAACTGTGGTAAGAATGGGGATTATGCGAGAATGTGTTCAGAACCGAGAGTGAAGTATGTCGAATGTGGAATGGAAGGGCATGTATCAAGTGTATGTAGACGAAAGAGGGTGACTGTGACAGCGAATTTGGGAAACTGAGTGTGAAGGGGGTTCAAATGGGTGGATCCTCCAGGATGCAAGCGGTGCGTGTGATGCATGTACGTGAGGGGTTGTTGCATGAGGGAGGCTTTGCTGGAAAGACTGACGAGTGCATGAGTGTGCAAGTGTGTTGTAAGGGAGTAGGATTGAGTGCGTTAGTAGATACCGGGTGTAGTATGAATGTCATATTTAAGAATGGATGTGAGAAATTGAGGAATACGTGTGAAATTAAGAATTGTCAGGGGGAAGTAAGAGGGATTGGAAATTTAGGGATAGCAGTGGTTGGAAGAGTGTGTGAACGGTTAGAAATTGGGGTGTAATGATGGAAGAAAGTGATTTTTGTGTGATTGAGAGTACTGAATGATAAATATGATATTTTATTGGGATGTAAGTTTTTGAAAAATGCGGGATGGTGGTCCGTCCTAGTATGAATGTAATTGAATTACGTATGAAAGGGGATGTGCTTGGGGATTTGTATTTGGGAAGGATGGTAGCGTTGAGCAAAATTGTGGAAGAGAGTGCCTGTAATTGCGACAGAGAGGGTAAAAGTGCCACATGAGATTGGAGAAGTTGTGAGTGTGAAAGTGGCATGGCCGGATAGCCTCAGGATAGCCAACAATGATAGTTGTGAGTATGTAGTTGAGGGAATAGACGTAAATAAATTAGTCAGGGCAAATGTGTGTGTATATGATGGGGTTTTGAACATGGGAGATCTGAGGGTATATATAACGTCATGGCCGAGTGTCAGGAAGAAGCGAGTGCGAGGAATATGTGAGGGAGATTGCGTGGGAATATTATGTACATTGGTGAATGTGGATGATGAGAGGTAAGTGAAGGTATGGCAGGTGATGACAGGTGATTTGAAAGGAGTTAATGATTGGATGTATGAGGAGTTGAAAGAAAGAGTAAAGGTAGATGAAAATGTAAGTGAGAACGTAAGTGAACGGAATGATCGTAAGTTGTGTGATAGGTGTGAGTGCCAAAGTGAAAATGAGTGATAAAGCGTGTAATACGGAAGAATGGGATGGTATGAATAGAACGATAGCATATCTTGGGTTTGATATAACTGAGTTGACTGAATGTGTAGGGGTGAGTGAACGGTTGGAGGTGAGCGAAAGTGTAAGAGTAAGAGAGCGTAGCAGTAATAGACGAGTGATTGAAAGCATGAATGAATCGTTGCAAGAATTGGAAAGGTCAATGAGCGAATGGGATGGGTTAGTTGAAGAATTGGGGGAGGTATTTGGGAACGAGTTAGAGGGTATAGATGAGACTGTGGATGAAATTGAGAGTGGTAATAGTGAAGAAGATAGCATGAATCTGAGAGAGAATGGAGGAGAAAATGTAAATCTGAATGTTGCTGGAAGAGAAAGCGAGTCTGAGAGAATGATTGCATGCCCGCGAACGCGTTCTAAAGGACCTGCTAGTGAGCATCCATGGGTGTTGTGTAAGGCAATTTGAATGCAGTGTGAAAAGTGTTGGTTGGAAAATGCTAAAAGGGGGAGAATTATAGAGGGATGAATGAATTTTTACTTAGCATTTCCCAACATTCTGTGAGAGAGAGAGAGAGAGAGAGAGAGAGAGAGAGAGAGAGAGAGAGAGAGAGAGAGAGAGAGAGAGAGTGTTTTAGTTTGCCATTTGAGATGGTTGTAAAAAGTAACGTAAGTTTTGAGAGAGAGAGAGAGAGAGAGAGAGAGAGAGAGAGAGAGAGAGAGAGAGAGAGTGTAATTGTCGTTAGTGAGTGTTTCGGTTGTTGGAAGAGGGATAAGGGTCGTTAGTTGGAGTTTGTTTACGGCGCTGGCTGTCTGTGAAAATGTGAAGGAGATTTCGGTTTTGGGGGAGTCTTTAGTCAGAGCTAGTGCCGGTCAGTGGTTTCGTGTTGGACAGTTTTTTGTATGTTTTTCCGAGAGTTGTTAGTTTTTCTTGTTGGTGTGCTATTTTATTGTGTGTATATGGTTCTATTTCCCTTTTTTTTTATTTTATATTTCCTTGTTGTGTAGAGTCTGTTTTCAGTTTTGTTTGTGTGGTTTTGTGTGCTGTGTTGGCAACCGTGGACACCTTAATCCATCTCCCAGCAACCGAGGATCAGGGTGAGTGTTGTGTGTGGTTATATGTTCTATGTATCTGTGTTGTGTGTTGTTTTTGTGTTTTTGAATTCCGCCACAACGTACCTCAGTTATTGTTCTCTCTCTCTCTCTCTCTATACTGTATCTCAATGCTGTACACATCCTTTAACAAAAATGAATTACAATATCAAACATAAAAACATGAAACCAAACAAACTCCAGGAAGTTCATGACACTATCCAATGAGTCTTGTGTGTTGCCAAGTTTTTGCTTTGCTTGATTTACTGTACCATATTTCATTACAAGTTTACTTGACTCTAAGTATGGTTATCACATATAACAGTAAACAGTCGACCCCTGCTATTCGTGGACTCATGATTTGCAGACTCGCCTATTTGCAGATTCTTCTGTGGAACCTACATATAAATTATTTGCGGGAAACTCGCCTATTCCGTACTGTACCTACATATACATGTTATGATAAAATAATTGTACAGTACTAATTTTCAAAACATTAAGTAATAACATTAATAAAAATAATTCTCTCTCTCTCTCTCTTTCTCCCTTCCTTTCTAAGTTCTCTCTCTCTCTCTCTCTCTTACTGAGATGAGAGAATTTTTATGCATATGTAATGTGTATGTTTATTTGTTTTGTATGATAAATAAATGATTTACTAATTTGCAAATATTAATATTAATGTAAACACAACAAATATCAAATCATAAACGAAAATATATAGTGAATTAGTACGATTTTAGTTCAATAAATTTTTTTCCCTCATCTTTTTCCCAGTCTTGTCTGAAAGCTTTGGAGCAAGGGGGGGAGGGTGTAACCTGTCAAATATCTTGACATATTGACCGAAGGGTAGATAGTGTTGCCCACTCTTGGTAAAATATATGTTGGCCACTCAGTGCCCACTCTCTCTCTCTCTCTCTCTCTCTCTCTCTCTCTCTCTCTCTCTCTCTCTCTCTCTCTCTCATGCCAAAGTTGGATAGATAGATAGATGATAGAAAGGGAGAGTGGTTGTTAGAAAAAATATATTGTACTTAATATATACTGCATTATTGAACATTTTTAATTGTTTAACTGATGTAACCAACTCGGTTCATCTCTCTCTCTCTCTCTCTCTCTCTCTCTCTCTCTATTATTGGCTGGAAGGGTTAGAAGTATGCACATATATATTTTTAAGGGTAAAATGTTTAAGATAACTTTGAAATTATAATAATAATATAATTTTAAAGATTAATACTGCAGTAATAGGATAATAGTTTAAGGTATATTTGATGTAAGATGATACTTTAAGTATACATTTGGTATTTGAGCTTTCAAGGTAGGCAGTTATAAGCGTTTTTAGAGGGGGTTTTAAGTATTCGCAGATTTTAGCTATTCGCAGGTGGTTGTGGTATGTATCCCCCGTGAATATGGGGGGTAAACTGTACAAGAGAATATTTTATCAATGTTGATATTTCATCTCAAATCACCGTAAAATATTTATAATATGAATTTTATATGTTGGCATGACAAAACCTAGTAGGCTATGGCAAGTTCATAGACGACATTGAATGAGTGCAAGTGTACATACCCTACGCACACAACTGCCTTTATCTTTTGGTTTGAAAAAGTGTAAAGAATGAGAACATACAATAAAAATATAAACAAGAATACTGTAGCATAAAATATAAATAAAAAAGAAAAGGGCTGTGTAGTACTTTATTGTACTTCAGTTATTGTTCTCTCTCCCTCTCTCCACATTGACCCTCCTCACCTATGGCGCCTAGCCATCTGACTCCACCCCCTCCACCTTGGAAACTTCCTAAGACCTCTCCCAACCCCCAAAACCCTTTCTCAGTTTGGTCGAGTGTAAGCAGTGTTACCACATTTTTGTGAGGCTGTGCAACATTGCCAACCATCAGAGGGCATTTTTTTCAAATTTTAAAAAAATTCTATCTACCATAAATCTTTGGGGCCTCCGTCCAATCATTCTTCATTTTTCGCATTTATGTTTTTCACATTTTACTGCAGGATAATATTGTACTGTAACTTGTTATAAAATAATCATGCAAAACGCAACAGAGAGAGAGAGAAACCTAAATGTTTTGCCAGCATCAAAGAAAAATTTCATGATGAAATTTGCATTATGAATATTTTTAATTGATATTTTACTGAGGGGGTACCACGTCTCATTCAGGGAGATGTGTCGTGTGTCAATATGACATCACCATAGCATAATATTGATAGATTTTTATAATAAATAAATCACTGAAATTCTCATATACTGGCATTGTCACCTATTATATCTGTGAAACTAGTTTTCAAGGTTAATGAGAAACAATTGCTGTATTGCATCTTTTGGAAGATTTAAGATTTTCCTCCCTTGCAGATTCATGATTTTTTTTATAAATAGTTTGTAACAGACAAAAGGATATAAAAGCAATACACTTGCAAAGAAAACTGAAACTAAACCAACCGTTAATAACCATTCATCGAATAGAATAAAAAAAGTAACTTGAGTGAATGTGGCAACGTAAGCAACACCACCAAAAACATGTGCTGCAAACAGGATACACAAACAATGCATAAATGTTTTTTCAGACAAAAAACTAGAAATGGTAAATCATATTCTGTTAATAAACTAATTTGGTGTAATCAGCAGAGACTTGACTGAAAATATGCAGTGAAAATTGACAAAACACCAAGAAATGAAAAATGAAAAATAGTAGGGGAGTGTGTGTGTGTGTGTGTGTGTGTGTGTTTGTGTGTGTGTGTGTGTGTGTGTGTGTGTAGTTTCTTAGCGCGGTATCGAATGCTCTCACTCTCTCTCTTTTGCACTGTGTATGATTATTTTATTATGGGTAATATCAACAGTGATACAATATCCTCTTGTGTATCATTACGATATGGGTAATAATCACCCTGGAGTCAAGTAAAAAACAGAGAGAAAAAAAGCTACACGGAGAGGTCATTATTGATGAAATGTCATATGTAGATGTAAATTCATGCACCCACATACAAATAAAGCTTCCATGGTACTATGAGGTGAAATGGAAAATAATTAATTACAATAAAACAGAAACGATCAATTACTTTTTAGTTATTCTTAAAATGAATGCGCTTTGGACACGTTGTAAAGTCCACGCTGAGCGAGTCTTCTATGATGAACAACCCGTTTTCTTCGATACCTCTCCTAATAGGATCGGGTCAAGCAGAATCAGCCATATTTTCCTATAGAAATTTGTATCTGTTACTAATTCATTTGTATCTGCTTCTTTTGTACATGTGTTAGAATGTTATGTCGATCCTTGTCAGCTCAATTGTCACATTGCTTGTATTTATCCATTGTAATTATTGCCAAGAGTAATTGACCTGAGGTCACCGAAATTCTACTGTATTCCTCTGTGTGACGTCCGCACGGCGCTTTATAAGTGGCAGTACCTTTCCTCCTGCTCATTCTTTTGCACCTCTTAAAGTGGTGACCCCAGAGTGGTTCCCGGGGCCATAAGCGGACTCAGATGGCGACCTAGTCTTGGCTCCATGAACTACCCCACACCCCTAACGGACTAAACACAGCGCTGTAATCAGCATTCGGGCGTGCTGACTCTCATCGGCAAATCACCAAGACAGTGCATCCGGTGCCAAACCAGCAAGATAGGGCATCACACCGAGACAGGGGTAGGCGAGTTTCCCCAGCCGGGAAGGCAGTTTGGACACATACACGTAAACGTCCTAGGCCCCCTTCGCCCATCAGGCGGAGCCAGATACCTCCTGACAGTCGTCGACCGCTCAACCAGGTGGCCCGAAGTGACGCCCATGCAGGAAGCCACCACCAGTGCATGCGCCAAGGCCCTCTTCCCCAGCTGGATCAGCCGGTTCGGTGTCCTGGACCACATAACCACCGACAGGGGACCAGCTTTCCTGTCCGAGCTGTGGTCCGCCCTGGCACGCCTGCTGGGGACATCTCACCTCACCACCACCGCCTACAACCCCACAGCCAACGGACTGGTGGAGAGATTCCACAGGTCCCTGAAGGCGTCCCACATGGCCCGCTGCACTGCCGAGGATTGGAAGTACAGGGGCCCTTCCGCATGCTCGAGAGGAACACCAAAGCATTCCGCCTCCCCCTGCACGGGAAGGACAACTGGGTGTCGGCTGACCATCTCAAGCCCGCCCTGTTGGAGGACACAGCAGACGGTACCATGCAGCTCCCTCCTCGAGAACGGTCGCCTCCGCAGCTGAGCCACCCCAAAAGGAGGTCGCGTGGCTGCCCCCGAAAGCAACCAGCCAAAACCACAGCCATCCGCTCCCGCTCACACCACACCCCCCAGCTGACTTCGCGGAGCCACGGCACTCTCCAACATCCCAGCAGATACCTGGATTAATCAAACATTACCCACGTCTTGTGGGGGGAGTATTTGTAAAGTCCCCGCTGAGCGAGTCTTCTATGATGAACAACCCATTTTCTTCGATACTGCTCCTAATAGGATCGGGTCAAGCAGAATCAGCCATATTTTCCTATATACGTTTGTATCTATTTCTAATTCATTTGTATCTGCTTCTTTTGTACGTGTTAGAATGTTGTTATGTCGATCCTTGTCAACATAATTGTTACATTGCTTGTATTTATCCATTGTAATTATTGCCAAGAGTAATTGTCACCGAAATTCTATTGTATTCCTCTGTGTGACGTCCGCATGGCCCTTTATAAGCAGCCTGCGTTCTGAATAAAGTAGCAGTACCTTTCCTCCTGCTCATTCTTTTGCACCTCTTCAAACATCATTGAGTAACGCTGTATGTACTATACACAGGGAAAGTTTTACATAAACACACAATTTACATGATACGGAAAAATGAGAAATCAGCGATTATATAAAACGGATGATTAATGATACCCTCTTAAATAATGTTCCCAAAGACAACATTCTTAAAGAGGCTAGTCTGGGTGTAGTGTGAATGATGCAATACTTTGCATAATTCAAAGTAAGGAAACACAATACAGAAAAAAAAAAAATTTAACATATAAGCAAAAAAAACATTAAATGGGATGCAGAATGGTAACAACTGATTTGAAAGTTGCTGTATAAAAATACATAATGGTGATAAAACGGCAGGCTGTGAGTAAACACAGGTAGGGCTATGAGTATCCCATATATACCTGTACTTTATACCTACTGTATTGTGTGTTGTGTACGAGAGAGAGAGAGGTAGGTTTGTTTTTTCATGTAAAATGTTTTTTCAAATGTTTTACAGTATTTTTTCATGCGTTTAGGCAAAATAGTTAAAACAAAGTGATACTCATGTTATTCGGTAGTGTACTGTAGAGCACAGTTCACCTCCATATTGTTTTGTTTACAAAGAGCGGGAGAGAGAGTGAGTTTTGCTTTTTTCACAAAGTGTACTAATTATATGGTCTATTTTGTCACAAATATGGAAAAATAAGTTAGCTAATTGCCTTTTGCATCAAGTTCTCAAATTTAAAGTGATGGTTGTTGTTCATAAGCATATTGTTGAGTGTTTATGGTTGTATGGTATTGACAAGGTAAAGGGAGTAAGGGTACAGAGTTGCCGTCTTACACCCAATGAGTTTTGCTTGACCTTTCCTGGACTTTGACCTTATCTGACAGGGCCTTGGCTCTATTAATCAAGATAATTGAAATATTATGGCATGCATACCATACCCAAGATTTGCATACATATTTTAAATTAATGTTTGGCGATGTCATTGACATGATTCGAGTTCACTGGGTTTTTATAGAATTCAACAGATGTTTATTTTTAAAGCCTACCCTTAGTTTTTGCATGAGTTAGTCAATCTCCATTGGTAAACAATAGGGCTCAAAAATAGCATCACAGCAATTCCATAACTGGGATTATCTTAATTACTTTAGATATCAGACCATTCTTTGCATGCTATCTGTTTTTCATCCTGGTATTTGGGGTCTCGTCAAGTTATTTTTCTCCACTCCAACTGAGCCGAGTAACATAAGAGGACAATGGTACTAAGGGATAGGCCTAACTTTTCCTTATGCAGTAGTGAAAGAACAGATTTGTTAATAAAATCAACTTTTAAGAATCCAAGCTATATTTGCATAGGAACCTCATATCAAAAATGGACAAAAATTATACAAGACCCTCAGAATGACCAACAGAGAAACATAACTTGACAAGACCCCCAACACAAGAATGGAACACAGACAGCATGCAAAGCATGGGTCCGATTATCTTAGGTAAATCAGATAAACCCAATTATGGAATGGCCAAGGGAGTACTTCTAGGTCCCATTATCTACCCAGGGAGACTGTCAAAATCCAGACACAAACTTTGGTTAGGATTTAAAGATAAACTATGAAATTTTGAGTGGTCTTGTTAAATGTTTTTCATGTGAAATTATGAAAGTTTTAATGTTCAGCTGTATCACAATTTTATACAAGAGGGCTTACCGTAAGATTCCACACATTAACACTGGATAAAATTACAACAGTTGACAATTGCAAGCATGGATATAAACTGGCACAGAATAACACAATGGAATCACTAATGGCACCAATGGGCCCTTATCTCCTCCTAATCCAAACCAAAGTAACCACTTAATAAATCAACTAGTTGGAAAGGAGGAAAATTGTCAAAGGAGAAAATAACAAAGTGTAGCTTGAAGATAAAGTCATGTCAGAAATGTTTGAACATGCTTATGATGATTTCCTGACTTGGAAACTTGAGGATGGTAACACAGAAGATTATGGTATCTTTTCATGGAAGGTTTAAAAACCTTAGAATGGGCAAAAGTATCCTTATTAGGCAAAGGGGGCTGTGTCAATAGAAATGCAAACACATTCCAAAAAGTGGAAAATAAAAAGGATTGGAAACACTCATTGTAAATATATATCTAGCTGTATAGCCCACAAAACGTTGAATAAAAGTAGAGCTGTAATTACCTCAAAAGAAGGGATGCAGTTCTCTGAGGTACAAAAAGAAATTCTGGACCGGAATAATAATGTAAATCAGTTCTTGTCAAAAGCAGTAGAATGTGAGCTTGAAGTTTCTATTAACTGTGAGCAGGAGTCACATAATCAATGTAAAAATATTCTTTAATGTACCAGTTGTGGAGGAGGACATGCTGCCTCAGACAAAAGGTGTGATAGGGATCTTTTTCAGAAAATTATTGGCTATCAAAGCAAAAGGATAGTACTGTATTAATTACTTTGAACAAAAAAAAGAAACTGGCAGGCATTTCCAACCCAAAAATAATCTCTCATGCAAATATTATGGAGTACAATTAAAAAAAAATATTGGTAAATTCAGTTTAGTAAGAGGTCTCCAAGTGATGACTCTATAACTTGACCAGTGAGTAAAAATCTGTCAAAACATCTGTGCTGCTATATCTGTCTCAGTGAAGATAAAAAGGGACATGGCAAAGTAGTCTTCTTATATGTCTAAAATGTCAAATTCAAAGAAATTTGTATTTTTCTTAGGATATGAACCTACACTTTCATAGATGGAGAGTACATTACTGTACTTAGTGCAAAGCGCACTACAGCTGTCTTTTGACTTCAAAGCAAAAAACAACTGCCTAATGAATAGGCTTACCTGTGACCTGAGCTTGGGGTAGCTTGCCCATTTTGTGAATCAGCCCTTTTGCAGTACCACTCATCCCATGACTTGGGATAGATAGGCAGAGGCGTAACTAGGGTTACTAGTGCCCAGGGCAAGCACAGAAAATGGCGCCGTGTGTCATGGAATAAATCTTAAACCATGAATGCACAAACTAAGACTCATCAATTGTGTGCATAAGTAAATGGATCCTAGAAACTGATTTTTTTTGCTAGAAAAGCACACTGCAATTATTTGGCATACTCTCGAAAACTGTACATATGGTATAGTACCGGGTGTTTCGAAATTAGAACAAATGGAAAGTTATTAAGTTTTCCGCTATAGCCTATCTCCATGTACATTATTTTAAGTTTCTATTAAGCTATTTTTCATTTTACATTTCTTGTATTTTCAGACTGAGTGACGGAGTTAGATACAGCCATGGCTAACGACTCGGAAGAAATCAGATGGATTGACCGAATCCGGGATATAACCTTCAGAGAGGCCAGGGATGCTGGCGCATCCTTCATTTCATGTTCCTGGATAGCTAAATACATTAAAAGAGATGAATCCTTTGTTAAAAGACAACTGGAACAAAAATCCATATGACTGTCATCGCAAAAAGAGTGAGAATCTTGGAAGGCCTGAAGTCCTTTCTCAGGAGTCAAAAGACATCATAGCTGAGGCAGTGGGTAGACCAAGAAAGTCTTTATGTAAATTGGCACTTGAACTAGAATCAAAAAGGGGAAAGAAGAGAAGTTACAGTGTTGTATATCATGAGTTGAAAAAATCTGGTCTCAAGCCATTTCATGTTATCAGCAAGCCAAACATCACTCAGCAACAGAGAGAAGACCGTGCATGGTTTTGTGGTTCATTTCTTAAAGATTGGGATGAAGCTGACTTTCTCCATGTTGCCGCATCAGATGAATTCCTCATTTACACAGTCAGGAAGCCAAATCATAAAAATGACATCATTTGGGCTGCAAAGTTGGATGATATCAGCGATGATGTGCGCTATCGCCAAGTTGTGAAATTTCCTGAATGTTTGGGAATTTTTCTCTGTTTCACAGCCAAACAGTTATAGTGGATCATCAAAAAAAAATGACAGTCATGGAATGGCAAATACTTCAGAGAAACTGTACTTACTGGTGGAGTATTTCCTTTCCTCAAAGATCTTGAAAATGTATCTGTTGAAGAAGTCACATTTTTGCATGATAAGGCACCATGTTTCAAGGCTCTTCAGACACAGGAGCTGCTTCGAAGCAGTGGTATCGATTTCTTCTCGTCAAGTGAATTTCCAGGTAGCTCCCCTGACCTTAATGTGTGTGAAAACATTGGCAGTATCTTAATGGATCGTGTTGAAGCATGCACAGTGAACATGATGGTATACCAATCCTCAACGACCTGCGAAGAGAGGTGACCGAAGTGCTCTGGGAAATGGAGTTTGAGTCTCAGCTTTTTTTCAATTTGCTGAAATCATACCCCTCAAGAATGCAGGCTGTGGTACAGGCAGATGGAGGCCACACAAAATATTAAATACTCAGAGAGAAACTTGAATAAATACCTGTTCTGAATTACTTTAGTTTATGTTGTAGAGGGGGGGCTCTAATTTTGAAACACCTTGTATTTGAACAGTAAAAGTTAGAGGAGAAACTAGAGTTACCAAAAGAACGACCTGACTGCAATCACTGTACCAAGAAAATGAGTTTGAGTCGGCCGGTCAACCGACACCCATCCTGCAAAATTCAAATTCCACATTACGTTGTTTTAAGGACCATCATTCTCCCTCTCTCTCTCTCTCATTTCAGTTATTTCAATATGCTAATATTTTCTATTTTTGCACAGTATATCATGCCAATATATATATATATATATATATATATATACACACACAAATGTGTTTGTGTGTGTGTGTGTGTGTGTGTGTGTGTGTGTGAAGAATAGAAATACTTGCAACTCTTTATGATATGTATACATGATAGTGAAATAAAATACTTTGTGTTTCTCTCACAGCTCCCAGTAAGCTGCATAAATTGTTCCCCAAGATCATTTTGGTGCCCCCCCTAAGGTTGGCACCCAGGGCACGTGCCCCCACCCCGTTATGCCTCTGGAGATAGGCAACATGAGGGACGGTAGAGGAGGGTAAAACTTCCCTATGAAAGCATAGGTTTGTATCCAAGGAAAAATACAAATTACTTTGAATTTAGCATTTGTGCCATTGGGAATACAATCCTATGCTTTCATAGATGGAGACTTACCAATAGGTAGGAGGATCAATCTACCCAAGTATCAAGTGGATGTGCCCTGGATTACCAGTGCCACTCTACCAATAATTCCAAATTTACCTCTAGGGCACAGGTCACCACCAAAGAAAAAACTAACTGGGGTCAACACCACTTGTGCTCACCACACTTTGGGGGGTAGGGGTTGATGATGGGCAATCCTGTTGGCAGAACCTACCCCTAGGGGTTCGCTGCCATTATACTACCAGCTGGGCCAGGGGCGAAAGTGTCCAAGGACTTGTGAGCCAAGTCCCATTGATAGAAAGCTATGATTGTTGACTGTCTCTTCCACATTTCTGCTTTCAGGACCTTGGTTCTTCTTGTGTACCACTTAGGGACCTATACCCCTTATGCCATGGGCTTTACTTTTTGATGGGAGAAGCACATAATCTTGTACTGTGGAATATGCTCTGACTATGACTTCCCTCAGCCAGAAGATGATGTTCTTGGAAACCTCCCTCTTCTCATGACCAGTACTTATGAAGAGCCTCTTTCAGGATGGTCTATGCGGAGCCATCCTCTTCAGGTACTGTCTCAGGGGTCTGACTGGGAATAGAACCATCTCGTCCTTATCTCTCCCTATGAAATCCTTTATCAAAGGAATGAAAAAACATTCAGATTTCAAGCCTGGGACTGCGGGGTTCTGGGTCTTGGCCATGAAATCCGGGACATATTCCAACAAGGTGGAGGACCTTCCCACTTCATGAGAGATGTTGTGTGACAGGCATGAAGTTCCCCCACTCTCTTGGCTGATGCCAGGGCGAGGAGGAAGATGGACTTCCACATCAGACCTCTGTCCGATGCCTTCTTGAGAGGTTTGAATGTGGCCTTCCCCAGGAAGGAAAGGACCTTGGTCACATCCCACTCAGGGGACCTTAACTCTCTTGGAGGGCATCTCTTCTCACAGTGCTTGGTGACGGTGGACAATCCCAGGCACCCAAGAGGTCTATTCCCCTAGGCCTGAAGACATAGGCCACGGCAGCTCTATAGCATTTCACTGCTGCGATGGAAAGGTTCTCCCACAGACATATCAGGAAGTGCTTTACCTCCCTCATTGTGGTCATGAGTGGATTGTAGTTCATCTCATGGCACCAACTGCAGAAGACTGTCCATTTTCCCTAGTACTCTCCAGCCGATGTGGGCCATAGTGCGTTGGAGATTGCTCTAGCCAACCATTCTGTAAAGCCTCTCTTTCGCAAGAGTTACTGGATAGTCTCCAACCGTGAAGCCAGAGGGAGCCTACCTATTGATGGCACCTCCCATTGTGCTCCTGAACCAGAATGTAAGGGGCTTCGGGAAGCTGCCTTGGGATGTCTACTAGGAGGTGGAAGTCTGCATACTACTCAGCCTACAGCCACAGGGGCACCACTAATGTCATCCTGAGTCCCTGGGAGACAAAGGACCTGTTGATGACCTTCCTCAACTGACTGAACAGAGGAAAGATGTACATCCCCATGTTGTCCCATGAGTGTTGGAAGGCATCCTGTAGCTCTGCCCTCTGGCTGGGGACTAGGGAGCACTACTGGGGGAGCTTGGCATTCCCAATGCGGCCCAATCATGACCCGTCACTGTTTCGCTGTTTGCTGGATTGAGGAAAGGAACAGCTCTGATATCCTCATCAGGCTGGTAATCCTCCCATCTGGTGGAAACACCCTCCCAACCATGGTGAAGATTCTCATCCCCAGGTACTTGATGGTCTGCTATGGGAAGAGTTTTGACTTGGGTAAATTTACCACTGGTTCAGATCCTTGCAGAGATAGGACCTGTTCCCTGTGGTGTTCCGCTTCGATGACTGAGGATGCTAGGATCAGCCAGTCATCCAGGTATCTTTGCATTCTTATCCCCTTGGTGTACCCCCTACACTAAGGCTAGCTGGAACATTTGGGTGAAGACTTGCAGTGCTGTCGCCAGCCCAATGCACAGGGCCTTTAACTGGTAGATTACTCCCAGGGAGACGAACCTCAGAAACTTCCTGGACATCTCGTGGATGCAGATGTGCAGGTAGGCATCCTGCAGATCTATGGATACCATGTCATCTTTGCCCCTGATGGAGGCCAGGACCAACTGCAGTGTCTCCATGGAGAAGGACATCTATTGGAGGTAGAGGTTTTGAGCAGACAAGTCTATGGCTGGATGCCAACCCCCTGATGCCTTCTCCACCTGGAAAAGGGAGCTGTAAAAACCTGGTAAGTGGTCGTTCACGATCTCCATCACCTCCTTCTTGAGCACTGTCTCTACCTCCTGCTGCAGTGCCTTCCCCTTGGATAAGATGTTCCTGTAAGAGGGGAAGGGAATCAGGGTTTTGGACAAAAGGGAACACGTAGTCCCAAAGGGCAGTTTATATCCCTGTGTGAGGACCCAGACTGCCCTCTCCTCTGCACCACACCACTGCCAGGTGCTCCACTTGGCTGCTAAGCAACCCCCCCTCGTGGCAGCTGGAAGGGGGGGGGGGGAGCTGCAGACATCTCACCTGGAACCACTCCCCCACTCTTCTCAGCCCTGTTTCTATGACAGCCGCGAGGATAGGGGGTCCCCAAAGGGACGGCTGTTGTCCAAGGCTTGTTCTGCGGTGCGACCTGTCTCTGATGCCAGAAGCTGTGATAGGGGAAAGGGGAAAGACTGACTACCAGAGGAGGAGGCCCTGTGCTGAAGGGGAAGTCTTCCCATTGCTCCTCGAGGCTCGGGTGTGGGTTTCAAGGACGAAGCCTGTGAGGAAAGGGAGTTCTGGAAGTCTCCCCTCTTGATGTCAATGACCTGTTGAACTAAATACAGAGGCAAGCAGAGAGGAGTCAATGGAGGGGGCTGCTCTGGAGGCACAGCCAACTCTCCAAGGAAATACTATTTTGCACCAGTGAAAGCAAGTCTCTCTTCTCTTCAGGATGACACTGGCCCAAAGGTGGCCAACTTGTCTTACTGTATACCAGAGGGCTCTCCTTAACAGTCCTAGGAACTTCCTGGCCCCCGACCACTTTTCTGGAGGGACAACTTCCTTCAACTCTTCAATCCATGCCCCTTGACTTCTGTCCAGCCAATAGATGAATTGTAAGGCCCTCGCTAACATCAATTCAAATGTGCCGAACTTGGTGCTGTAAAGACAGATACTCTGCTGCTTGAACCTCTCTAATGGGGTGTTGCCTGCCAACCTGCAGATATTCAGATCCCAGGTACTCAGCAGAGAAAAGGCATCTTCTAGGATGTAGTACTTGGCCTGTCTTGGGAGAGGAGGGAGAAGTTTATCCGATCTTGCTACTTTTAGGGAGCTCTCAGGTCCCACCATCAAGGAGTTTACTTCGTGCATAACCCCGCTAATCAGGGGGATCAAGGTACGTACAGTGACTGGCACATCTCTCGGGGGGGGGGGGGGTCTCCACTTCCTGTTTGTAGTAAGAAAATAGGGTGGATCCCCGGGTTCTGCTGTAGGTGGTTTGGTCAGGCCTAGAAGTTGTCTGATTCGCCACATAAAATACCAGGACTTTCTAGCTGTGAGAGATCATTGACTCCAACTCCATCATGGGTGTCTCTTGTTGCCTGTGCTCTAGCATCCCTTCAGAAAGAGGTAGCCAAACTTTTGGATGAAGAGGGTCAGGGCATTGTACCAGTGGAGCTTCCACTGTTATAAGCCCTATTCTTGGTCCTGTCTGTGGGATGCACCTCTGGAAGGGCCCATTGTGGGGGTGGGCTGTCCTAGTCTGTCACTGCTCTGTCCCAACAAGCAGTGCTTGGAGAACTTCTGAACAAAACTAGGAGAGACCTAGGAGAGACCTTGTACTTCTTGTCACCAGAACCACTTCCACATCCACTTGCACTGCTCCGGGACCAAGGTGGGATAACTCCACTGGCAGAATGTCTAACAGGGTTGCCTCTCCTCTTGACATTGCAAGGTGGGGGTAATTCTACCAGCCAGAAATTCACCCCGTATTCTTGAGGCTCTCCATCCCACTGTCCTGCTGCTGCTGCAGGACGAGAAGTTCCTCCCATCATTCCTCAGCGCTGATCTCTGTCTCTGATGTAACGTGGAGGTAAGACGGGATGATGATGACACTAATGAGAAAGCAACCAAGGCATCCAATGGGGAAAGTAGATAACTGGCCCTACTGGCAGAGGGAAATTGGGACTTTCCTAATCTCTGCTACTTGGAAGGAGGGGAAGCAGAACCAGCGGAATCTACTCTCAATCACTTCTTGGATGAGAGATTGTGTCCACATCACCGACCTCCTTGGAAGAAGGAGATTGACCTGATACTAGGGATGGCCCTTTGTTCTCCACATGGTGGAAGATGATCTGGGCCTTCTACTGGAGGAGTAACTCCTGGGGGAGGCCTAGGCAAGGGTGGAAGCACAAGTGGGCAGGGTGATAGCCTAAGGGTAGGTTCTCTCAAAGAACTACCCTTCTTCCAACACCTTTTTTCATAGAGATACCACTGGGGGAAAAACCAACAGACACTCCTCGCACATGTCCCTCTCAAACACTCTTGTCCCAGACACGAAATGCATATGGAGTGCGGATCTACCGTTATTGGGGACATAAATTTACTGCAGGGCTTGCCTTTGCCTGCACAACAATGAAATTCAGATTGCACAAGCTCCATCGTAGCCGCTGAAAACATGAGGGGGTGACTGACAACACACTTGGGTATCACACACTATGTTAGACATAAAAGGTCGCCTACATGGCTGGGTCACACAAATTAAAATGAGGCTCCCTTCCACACAGAAAAGAATTTAACACTGCACAACACTAGGGCACATGGCTACTGGAGGTGTGAATGGCACAAGAAGGGCAAGATGCTGCAGTGAAAGTAAAGAAAGGGCACCAACATGTGACACATACAAAAGCAAATCTCAACCATGTGAGACAAAGGTCAACAGACAACTGCAAACTGAGACAGCTCAGAAAAAAAAAAACTGGCAAGCTACCCCCAGTTAAGGTCACAAGTAAGCCTGTTTGTTAGGCTGTTGTTTTTTGTTTTTAAGCCAGCAGACAGCCGCAGTGTGCTTTGCACTGAGCACTCTCCATCTATGAAACCGTATGTTCATACTCCTGTTGGAGCAAATAATTAATAACTCAGAATTTACTAATTGTCGTTTTTTGTCGCTAGATAAGCGCCGTAAAACTGGATCGCCGACAACTAGGGACTGCCTGTACTGTATTTTCATATTTTCGTGACTAAATGCATTTTTTGTGATAAAACTACTGAAATACTCAGGTATAAGGGTTTTCAGAGGGGTGTCAAGCATTTGCAGATTTTAGCTATTTGCTGGGGGTTGTGGTACACATTCCCCATGAATACCGAGGGTCGACTGTACCGAAAATTTACTGATTTATTCACATTGAAGAGCTCAGTTCCATAAAGCAGTCAAAGCAGCAAGAAGACAGTCACAGCCAGATTATGTACCATCCATCAACAGAAGAACTCAAGTCAGTAGCATATGGGAAAAGAACAAAATTGCAAGGAAAATGAACCTAGTTTTCTGCTAGTGTTTAAAGTTAATAATATTTACATAAAAACTAAAGCAACATTTGCAGAGCATTTTGCTCTGGTCTCAAAAATATCAGACAGTTCCCAAGATAATTATTTAGAAGAAAACTCAAGACTTTTCCTTCCAATAGATATAAAAGGTTACTGAAAATACTTAAGGTTGCTTGAGCTGGCTGTGGCAACTCTGCCCTTGGTCCAAATGACATCCTTTAATAAAAGGATTAACTATACATCAAGGAATACTAAATGCTTCATATTTGCCATAATCAACATATTTTTTTTTGGTGCCACAGTTGCTACCAAACCATATGGAAATTAAGACTGGAGAAGACCCTGTTTTAGCAGCCAGTTACCAGCCAGCTTAACTGGTAAGTGAATACAAGAACAGCAAGGTATCTAAAGTGTAACAATTTATCACCACCTTCGAAAAGTAGATTTCAAAAAATGCATTACACAACAAACATTTTAATGCAGCTAAAGACCTCCATATATGAGGGATCTGCCTCCAAGTAGCATCATCTAACTGTTCCCTTGGACATAAAGAAAGTACATGATACCGCTTGGCAATATAAACTCCTCAAGACATATTAAAGCACTTCTTTCTGAGATATTTCCAGATCAACGTTGATAACACACTGTACGATAAGAGATGCCAAGTCTCATGGTACTGTACTTTGTCACACTTTTTGCCCCTGCTTAATGGTCCTGTAGCTGTTTTTCCTAACAAAGTAAGGAGTAAAAAATTTGGACAACAAAAAGTTGAAGTTGGACAGTTAGAAGCGAACTTGTAGCATGCATGTGCAAGCCATGCAAGACAGCCTCACAGAAGCAGTATCTAAATGCAGTACACATGCTTCTGTTGGATAACAGCAAAATGGATGAAAAATTTAATTATTTTTATATTGTTATACATATGATAATCATATTGTTGGCATCTCTTACCCCATGCCTTAGAAAAACTTTGAAAGAATCAAGATTGAGTCATATCTTTCTGCAACTAATAGTATAGACAATTACAGTCCCTAGCAGGAAGGTGGAAGACAGGTTGGAGGATGGAATGAGAATTCCTAATGAGATGACATTGTGATACTCTCAAAAGGGTGAAACAGTATAAATTATGGATAGCTGGTGCTGAAGAAAGACGATGCAGCCTCCTGAATGGAAGGAATCTTTTGCCTGTAACGTGTGGTCACCTGTCTTTGCATATCTATTTATATAATGTACTGGATGAAAAAACAAGCTACACGAGGTGGTCCAATCAAGAAGGAACTCCAAAGAACCTGTGGCTGAATTCATCTAATTTTCCAGGTCTTCCAGCAACCAAGTCCTTTATGCTGAATCAAGGTATGCTCAATTCTTGTACAGTAAAACAGCTAAGTTTTGAGAAACCAGACAGTCCTCATGCACACAAACTTTATAAATGCTTAAGTCTGCATTAATAATTATACAATTTTGCTCTCTTTAATAATGGAATACAGTACTCTAGTAAATTTTGTCCAGAGTTTCAGCATCAGTTTTATTACTGACCTTTCAATACCAGAAATACCATCCTCCAAATCATCAAGGTACCAGAAATTTTCAGCAACCCAAGACCTACCCTTCCACAACCATGTGGTCTTCCTCCTTCATCTGTTATCTCTTATCATGCTTTACGGCATAAAAAATTTCCACACCTACAGTTTGCTATCTTGAGCATCTCTCTTGACACTATCAGTTATAGTTTAAAGACAAAAGTGTGTGTAGAGAAAAATACAAATGAAACCTTCCTTGATCTTCACAGACAAACTACGTTAAGTATATTGTAATGAATTAGTAGTGAAGTATACCTCACTTGGGATAATATTCACATTCTTCGGTGAACAAAAATAATCTTGTACAGTGACTGATTTATGAGAGGTAATGGTTTGTATACTCACTTGTGAATACTGTAACTAGTCTGTATCAGTATACACACATTCCACCATTACAACCAACTTCATACTGTGTTGCAGGATTCTTAGTACTATTTTCTGTTAATACTGTTCATTTTATGATAAAAAAACTCAATTTTATAACTACCTAAAACTGAAGTTCAAGTATTTTTATATACAGTATTCTAAACATAATTTTATTGAAAGACTATAATTTTACTTAAATAAAAATGAAGACTACAACAAATGCATACTAACCACACTCCCTGCAGCAATACCACCTCCATTGGCAACAGCTGCTGCAGACATCATACTTGCAGCCCAAGAACCTGCAGCTATACCACCAGAGGTGAAGCCAACCGCTGGAATAAATAAGGAAAATGTTTTAGCTTGTTTTGGTAACCCATACAAACTTTTACATCAGATGCTCTATACCATCCTTAATGAATATAATATGCACACATTTGAGGAACTGAATATTTCACAATCAGTTTTAAGACAGTCTCCTCTTGAAAGTGGAACATACTCCTCTTAAAAGTGGAATATACTCTAACAGTCACACAACTGACATAAAAAGAAACTTATCTGACATAAAATGAACCCAAACCAAAATGTACTTAAGTGCTGCAATGATTCTCATATATAAAATTACATTACTGAAACAGTCAAACAGAAGTTACTGTTAACAATAGTAAAATGTAAAACAATCAATACAGGTACAAAATGCTCAAGAATAAACGACAATAATTGCATCTTGAGGTACAAAGTCAGTGACAGTAATCCTTAGGGCCTTGTTCAACTTAAGATGACCTAACATCAAGTTGAAGTTAGGAAAATTGGCAATGAAGGATGGCTTAACTACCCTTCTTTCAAAAATTACTAGATGTATATACGTTTATCTAATTAGTGCTAATCTCATTAACTGTTTGATAACATTCAATTTTTTATGATTGAAAAAGGCATCTTGACCAATTACAATTTCTTACATCACATTTTTGTTCATTTATTGTTTACCCCTTAAACGCCGAGCCTCTATTTACAAAAACGTCTCCCGTATGCCGGCGGTGTTCGGTGAGTTAGCGCTTGACGAAAAAAGTTTTTTCAAAAATCACAGCATGCTTAGTTTTTAAGATTAAGAGTTCATTTTTGGCTCCTTTTTTTTGTCATTGCCTGAAGTTTAGTATGCAACCATCAGAAATGAAAAAAATATCATTATCATATATAAATATTGGAATATATGACATCGAAAAAAAAACTCTTATATAATTGTATACAAATCGCGCTGTAAGCACAACGGTTAAAGCTAATGAGTTAATTTTTTTTAGTTGTATTGTACACTAAATTGCGATGATTTTGGTATATAACAAATTGTAAAATGATCAAAGCAACACAGAGAAAATATTATCACAAAATGATGCATGAATTTGTAACATGACGTAAAAAAATGTTTTTTTCAAAAATTCACCATAAATCGAAATATTGTGCTAGAGACTTCCGTTTGTTGAAAAATGAAGCTAATTGATTGAATATTACTGGACTGTAAGTGTTTTAGCTTACAATTGTAGTTTCGACCATTTCGGTCGAGTTAAAGTTGACCGAAAGTCGAATTTTTCTATTTATCGTGATTTATATGAAAATATTTCAAAACTGATAAAAGCTACAACCATGAGTTATTTTCTGTTGTATTGTACATGAAATTGCGCACATTTTCATATATAAAACTTTATGTAACGACTAATATAAAACGGTGCAAATATTACGACAACGAGACGAAAGAATTTCTGAGATGTTCGGCCAAGTTACTGCGCAGACGTAAGGAAAATGTTTTTTTCAAAAATTCACCATAAATCGAAATATTGTGCTAGAGACTTCCAATTTATTGCAAAATGAAGGTAAACAATTGAATATTACTAGAATGTAAAAGTTGAGTTTTAGCTTACAATTGCGTTTTTTGACCATTTCGGTTGAGTTAAAGTTGACCGAAGGTTGAAATTTTGGCAGTTATCGTGATTTATGTGAAAATATTTCAAAACTGATAAAAGCTACAACCATGAGCTATTTTCTGTTGTATTCTACATGAAATTGCGCACATTTTCATATATAAAAGTTTATGTAACGACTAATGTAAAATGATGCAAACATTACGACAACATGACGAAAGAATTTCTGAGATGTTCGGCCAAGTTACGCTGGCGCAGACGTAAGGAAAAGTTTTTTTCAGAAAGTCACCATAAATCGAAATATTGTGCTAGAGACTTCCAGTTTGTTGCAAAATGAAGGTACATGATTGAATATTACTAGAATGTAAGAGTTTTAGCTTATAATTGCGTTTTTACTATTTCTGGTCGAGTTAAAGTTGACCGAAGCTTGAAAATTTTGGCAGTTATCGTGATTTATATGAAAATATTTCAAAACTGATAAAAGCTACAACCATGAGTTATTTTCTGTTGTATTCTACATGAAATTGCGCACATTTCCTTATATAAAACTTTTTATGTAACGACTAATATAAAACAGTGCAAACATTACGACGTGACGAAAGAAATTTCTGGCGCCGGACGTAAGGAAAAAGTTTTTTCAAAAATTCACCATAAATCGAAATATTGTGCTAGAGACTTCCAATTGGTTGCAAAATGAAGGTAAATGATTGAATATTACTAGAATGTAAAGTTTTTAGCTTACAATTGCATTTTTTACCATTTCGGTCGAGTCAAAGTTGACCAAAGGTTGAAATTTTGGCAGTTATCGTGATTTATATGAAAATATTTCAAAACTGATAAAACCTACAACCATGAGTTATTTTCTGTTGTATTTTACATGAAATTGCACACATTTTCATATATAAAACTTTATGTAACGGCTAATATAGAACAGTGCAAAAATTACGACAAAATGACGAAAGAATTTCTGAAATTTTCGGCAGTTACCGCGCGGGCGTAAGAAAAAAGTTTTTTTTTTCAAAAATTCACCATAAATCGAAATATTGTGCTAGAGACTTCCAATTTGTTGCAAAATGAAGGTACATGATTGAATATTACTAGAATGTAAGAGTTTTAGCTTACAATTGCGTTTTTCAGCCATTTCGGTCGAGTCAAAGTTGACTGAAGGTTGAAATTTTTGTAGTCGACGTGCGTGATGCGTCCACTTGGCACCCAACAGACAATTTTAGTCGACGTATGATACGTCCAGTAGGCGTTTAAGGGATAATATTCTTAATGAAAATAACCACCAAATTTTGCCCAAATAAAAATTAATGGTACTGTATAAACACGTAAATTTTTACAATGAAATTTATTATTTGGATACTGACCTTCTGTTAAAGACAGCAATATCTTAGAGCCAGCAGGTGAGCTTGGCATTCAAAATAAAAGAAGATTGCTAGGTTGACCCAGATGACTTCAGTTCACCTATTCCCCAACAGGTGTGTTTTGAATGTTCTAGTTCTTATCAGAGTTATTTTTGACAACCAATTAAGTCAAAGGGATGCTAGGTGGGTTGCACTGCAATAGTAGTAAGAGTTCAAATAATAAATTTAATTTTTAAAGTTTTTTTTATTTGCTATGAATCTACCTCCCGTTGAAGATAGCTGATTCTCACACTTAGAGAAGGATGGTGGGTTAGAGCAGTTAGATAGGAATCTCCTCAGCCAAGGAAACTAAAGGTTTTTTACATGAAACCCAAAACATTCTAACCTGATCTGTGATCCTTTCTGGATAATACTGCCACCAAAAGGTAGATCTCTCTCAGGGGGTAATGCCTTCTGGTATAAGACAAGGTAAGAGCACCCTTGAGGAGAAAGCTGCCACAGCAGAAGCAGGGTTAGTGAGACACCTGTGCCTCATCCAACAGGCCAACAAATGAGACCCAAAACTAAAAGAATACCTATTAATACAATTAATGTAGTATCTCCATGCTCCTCAAGAACGGGCTTTAAAATTAAGGAAGAGAATACAAGATTACTCTTGTTTTGTTCAGGAAAACTGTACCTGCTATGATTAGCATACAGTACTAAGGTCTGTAGTTTCAAATGAAATTTCCACATCTTAAGGAAATTCATGGCAAAAGCAGAATTACATCTCCATATCACCACGTTATGTTCTCCTGAAACAAATTTCTCGGAAGTAAATGAAGTAGCAACAGCCCCTATAGTAAGGGTAACAAATCAGGATTAAGCTTTACATGTGCTAATTTGACCAAACAGTGAGGAAAAAAATGCATTTTTCAACACAGGAGTGTTTGATCTCCTAACAGTAAATGATTAACATTGCCTCTAATAGGTTTTAATCTATCCAAGCACACACTAATTACTTTTACACAGCATATGAGTGTCTCCATCTCATTACCTCTAAATGGGGTCAAGCCATCATCTAACAATCCTTGAAAGTGAAATGCCTTTAAAATCATTCTGGTTCTGAACCCAGGGGAAGAACAATAGAATAGTGCCCACCTTGCAAAAGTCAACATTCTGCATAAATGCTTGGAATTAGCTCACCTTTTGTAGGTCCTAGGGCTACCAAGAGAAATTTTACATACTTACGTGCTTTAAAGATGCTGTTTCCTAAAGGCTCAAAGAGCTCTGCAGACTAAATTTGCACACAATATCAACATTCCAAAACAAAAGATTGATACCAAGTTCCAGGTGACTGATTCAAAAAGACCTAAAGACCTCTTGGGGTCAAGGTCATAAGCAATGTCTAGTTGCGTGCAACATAAAATGCAAGAAAACATTGAACTATATCCTTTAACAGCTGGGACGGACAGCTTGTGGAGTAACTGAAAAAACAAAAAATAATTATCTACAGAGGCAAAATAGCGGGAAATATCTTGTGACCAACTCCAGGAGTGACAGACCAACCACTGCCTTCGAAATAAATTAGTGGTTGACTATCTGCTAAACTTGAGGAAACACTCTCGAGACACTGTAAAACACCTCTTTTTAGTCTTTCACTAAATTCCAACTCAACAGTACCTGTACTGAACGGCAATGTTCCTAAATACTCAAAAGACACAGACTCGTGCTCCTAAATACTTGAAAGATACCTACTCATTTATTCTTAATCTATCCTGTGATGTTTCATCCCTGTCTGCATAATCTGTTCTTATTGTTTTTGTTTTTCTTAAATTCATTTTAGTTCCATCTCTACATATCTGTAAACATGTCTTGCATATCTGTAAATATGTCTTGCAGATTTAAAGCATATGACCTGTATGTTCTTAATCTATCTAGTTTCTATTGTTACACTATTATAAACTCTCTCTCTCTCTCTCTCTCTCTCTCTCTCTCTCTCTCACATAAAATCAATGAGAAGAACAAACAGCATGGGTGACATAACATTTCCATGTAGCACATAACTATTTACTGTTAATTTATGTGAAAAAGACTCCATCACCCTTGCCTCTGCTATGTTCATACAAATTAACTAACTTTGGCTTCACCGCTTACGTACAGTAATGTAATATTCATGAAACTTGTTTTTTCACTTAGGCACTTTGGTTGAGGTATATGTGTAAACTGTTTCTTTTAACTTACCTATGTGTGACCATACCAATATTTTTCACAGTGGAGGATGTGATGTCTCAAAATAAAATTTCTGGATCGGGGTCCCGTGTCACCCGGTGAAATAGTCCATTCAGCACTTATTTCTAGGTAATTCCGTTGCTAGATACCAGAGAAAGCTAAATGAAATGCTGGAGTTACTACCCCCAGAGCGAGCTCCACTAGATGGAGTCGTGTATGGAAAAGGTGAACTACAAAAACACGGAACCTTATCCTATAGAGATTCCCAATGTCAAAAGTCCCAACGAGAGGTGCCGATACAAGCCCATGCACTACTGGACTGGACTGTATACAAGGCAACACTAGCCGTATTCCATTTTAGCACGTTTTTTCGTTCACACGTAATTTCGTTGTGATCCTTATTTTGTGCTCTATTTTGGATTTTTTATGGCATCCTCGCAAGGTTCTTCTTCTATTACTTGAGTACCAGTGTTTTGTTGTTTTTTAGGCGATTGAGGCTTCTTATTTTCCTTTAGTTTAATAATTAAAGGGATTTATACGCCCGTCTCGATCTCCTCTCACGTCGTCTCTTGACCTCTCTTGGTCTTGGGTCGGCATGTTTGTTTTGTGTTTTTTATTTGTATCCCTTTTTATTTGGGATATTTTACCTTTAATGATCCCTAACTTTAGTGGGTTTGATTAATTTTTGTTTGTTCTGTACCCATTTACTACGAGAAGTGCTGTTTAGCGTTTAGGCTACGAGCTACCCCCTCGGGCCCATTCGCTTTTTATCATGGCTTCATTACGAGAGTGATTTTTATTACGGAAGTGATGTTTAGCGTTTAGGCTACGAGCTACCCACTCGAGCCCATTCGCCTTTTATCATGGCTTCATTACGGGAGTGATGTTTAGCGTTTAGGCTACGAGCTACCCCCTCGGGCCCATTCGCTTTTTATCGTGGCTTCATTACGAAGTGTTGTTGACGTTTAGGCTACGAGCTTCCCCCTCGAGCCCATTAAAACATTATCATGGCCTCATTATGCTTTATTTTGTCACTCACTTCTCTTAGCCTTTGGGGATCTTATTTTCATTGGTACTGTTACGGTTTTACTTTGTTTTTATAATTTTGTTTATTTTGTGAATTTTGTGTTCCCTTCCTGGTCAAGTGCTGTCTTACTGTTTAGGCTACGTGGTTCCCCCTCGGGCCTATTCGCTTCTTATTTTGGCTTTATTTTGCCTTGTTTTAGACTCACTTCTCTAAGTGTTTGGGAACATGATTTTCATTGTTACATTTAATTTTTGACCTTGTGCTTGGATGCTTTTGAATTTTGTTAATTTTGGGATACTTTCATTTAACTGGAGGTCGGTCATGTCCCTTCACGTCCATGTTGTGTTGGGCCTGCCTATCCTCCTACATGTACCTTATAGACAATTTTTGTTTTATTATGATTTTTTTTTTTGAGTTATTGGTTAGCCTTTACCCCTCTCCTAGGCTTCCTTCCTTTACATCGCCTCAGTTAGGTTAGCCTAGGGGTTGGCTGTAACACTTTTTCCCTTCGGGGAAAAATTCGTTAAGGAGGGGACGATCTCGATCTGTACGTATGAGTTTCATGTCGGTGATCTCGTTCTGTACATGTGTGTTTTGTGTCTGGTGCTTCCCTTTGTTTGGTTTTGGCTTGGATATATTGCCTACATCCACCCTCTCCCTGTTTCGGCTTTTCACTTAGGCTAATGTTCCTAATAAGTTAAGCTGGAATAGCGAGGGTTTACCTGCGTAGCCTATCCTAGTTCAATCCTTCTTTGGGTTGTTTACCAATGGTGACCGGGAGTGCTCTCCCCACTCCTGTTCACACTTCTTTTACCGACTATATATATGTTATTTGTGGTTTCGAGAGTCCCCTTCTCTCCCTTTTATCCTTTGCTCTCTCCCCCTTGGTTTGTTTCAAAGTTTGTTAACTTTCCAAGGTTTGAGAGCAATATCCTTTTTTATGTTATAGCCTACATCCCCTCCCTCTGCATTGATTGATTGTCCCTCGGTGTGTCTGAGTTGGCACTCCACCTGGACCTGGAGGTGACCAGGGTGCTCTCCCCACTCCCGTTCACACTCCTTTTATCTTTCATTGCTCTCCTGGCCGTGAGGTTTTGCCCCTTCCTCTCTTTTTCTCTCGCTCTTGTCGTGCAACACAGCTTACATAGCGAGGGGATCTATGAGAATCTCTGGGCGCCCGGGAGTGCTGTCCCACCCCTGGTCGCTGCTTTGGGTTACCAACCTCCTGGCCTATCCTTCCCCCTTCCTTTTATGTCGACTATTTCCTTAAGTGGTGCTTCCTACATGTTCGCACCTCACTGTTGAGTTCTCATACGAGGCCAGTTAGCGTTCTCCACCTAACTGTCTTCTGCTTTATTTACTTTTCGGCGTTCCCCCTCCTCTTTGCTACTACCTGTTGGTGTTTCGTTATCTTGTTGGGCGCTCTCGCTTGCTTACTGCTATGGCGGTTTTAGTGTTTAGCGGTCGGCGTTATTCCCCCCACCGCTATCACTTCGTTCAGGATATCCTCCTCGGGGTTTTCCTCTTGGCTCGGAGTGCGCCCACTTCGAACAGTTCATAACCTTCCCACATTTTATTCAAACATGATCGCCGGAATGTTCCGTTGACTCTGTTTTTATGTCTATGAGTTTTGTCCTGTTAGCCCGGTTTTCTCTCCGGTTTTCTCGGGGTTTTCCTGGTCTGACTAGGCTATGGCTGCTCTGGTACTCTGCTCCGGCATCCGTTCCAGCATGCCCTTTTCTCATTCGTTCTCGGCTGGTTTTGTCAAGTGCAGGAATGCTCCGCTATCCTGCAACAAACCAGCGGTCCACGGAGTCTATAGCTCCCATTCCGGTCGCAGTCTGTTTTGGATTTATAGTTTGTACGGAAGGTTATGAAGTGCGCTATGCTCTCCTCGAGCAGACTTCTTGATGAACCCGTAGGTTTTATATATACCTGTCGGTTTTCGTCTCCGCCAAACTCCGCCTCATGTGACTTATTCTTGACTCGGAAGGTTGTAAAACGCTATGCTCTCTCCGAGCAGGCTACTTGATGAATCCGTAGGTTTTATTTACACCAGTCGGTTTTATCGCCCACAAACGCCGCCTCCTTTGGCTTATTATTAGTCGTTTGGCACCCGGCAGATTGCGTTATGCGCTATGCTCTCCCGAGCAGGCTACCTGATGAATCCGTAGGTTTCATATATACCTGTCGGTTTTACCTCCGTCAAGCTCCGCCTCATGTGGCTTATTAATAGTCGCTCTTTTCGGCGATAAATCGGTGGTTTCACATATCGCCTATCGATTTCACTCCGCCAAACTCCGTCTCCGGGCGGGATTCTCGTTAATTCGGTAGGTTTCATATAAACCTATCGGTTCTCCGCCTCTTGTGGCTTATTATTAGTTAATCTTTGGCTTATTAATAGTTAATCTTTCGGTGTTTGGGCTCTCTCCGGGCGAGATTCTCGGTGGATCGGTAGGCTTCATATACGCCTATCGATTTCCTCCGCCAAACTCCGTTTCCGGGCGAGATTCTCGGTAAATTGGTAGGTTTCATATACACCTATCGGTTTTTCCTTCGCCAAACTCCGTCTTATATAACTTATTAATAGTTGTTCCTCCGGTGTCTGGGGTCCTATTTTTTCCCCCTCCTGGAGGCCGGCCGCAAGTCTCGTAACTCTTCGCTTCAAGTTAATTGTTTACGGAGAGTTTTCTGAAGACGTTATGGCCTTCTGTCTCGTTCTCGGACCTGTGAACATCGTCCCGGAGCGATAAGTAGGTGCGGGAGTAATTGAGGCAAACCTTTTCCGCTTAGCTCGGAATTAGGTGAGGCAAACTTTTCCTTTAGGGATTCGTTACCTTCTCATCCCACTTTTCGACGGTTTCTGGTCTACCGTCCCTAAGGTGAAAAAAAAAAATTTTAAACCAAGAAGACCCGCTCTGGGGCCCCCTCAAGGACGTCTCGGATCTCTAATCCGGTGCCATCTACGAGTTTGGCCTCGTCTTCTGGAAAGGGACACGGCCCAAGCAAAGCAAGGCGGTTACCCCCTTCTTCCTTTGTTGAAAACTTTTTGCGGGTTTCCTTATAAGGAGCTCGATTTGAGGTCATTGTCAACCTATTAAACTAACTATCTACCTCATGGTCCATGCCTTCCCTTTCCCAGGAGCTTAAATCCCAAGTGATTAATCTCAAGACTCATTGTCAATGGATCACCTGTTAAGTCCTGCTCCGTTCCGAATTCTATCGTTCGGACATCTCCACCTCTTTTTCCCCTCCAGTCTGGGGAATCTTGGTGCCTTCCTTTATGCTTCCCAGCATGAAGGCACCCTCCTGTCGAGTGTGGGCACACGGAGGTTGGTGGAAGGGCATTTCTTCCCTTCGGTCTGGTATCCTCTTATCCGGGTTTTACCAGACTGTCAGAACGAGCATGGCATCTGTCTGGCAGGATCCATAAGTGAGCCCTCAGCTAGGGGCTGGACACATCGTCTCCCTGAGAACTCTAACGGAGTGGCAGGCGGAGAATCCCAAGTTCACGCCAGCTGTGGGGTCTTACCGTGCTCTCTTTGAGAGCCCTGTTTCTTACCCCTTGTGCTCCGAATGTAGCCCCTCTTATCAACAGGCTTGTTTTGAAAATGTATCGCTGAGGCATTTCCGGGAGACAGATATCACAGATGCATTCACAGTGAATCTTCTAACCCTGGACTACGCTTCTAATTTATTCAGCGTACAGCTCCCTAAGCTTCCGGAGTCAATTTTGGAAGCTGAAACAGGGGTGTAAGTCAGGCTTGCCCGTTCCGCCTTGAGCTGAAAAATCTTATGAACAGTTTCACCTGGAGAATTAATCTTTTCCCCAGGTGGGCGTTGTGCCCGGCCCGTCTGGGGCTACTATTGTTACCCAGAGCCTCCGTTCTCATGGGTGTCTACCCTCGAGCAGAAAGCGGTCTGATCTTGCCGGGACCTGTCCCAAGTCCGGCAAGAAGTTCATGTAGTTCAAGAGCCCCCCTGCTCAGGCGGTGGTGCAGGCTCTTCAGGTCTCTGCCCCTAGGCAGCCGTCAGCTCTCACTCCCAGCCTCCACCTCGATGTGTGCGGGTTCAGCCAACACATCAGCCCCTTGTAACACCCCCGTGTGTCTCTGCCTCCCCCACGTGCCCGCAGGAGTTTTCTTTGCTTCATACGAAAACCTAAGGAAAGAATTTTCACTAGACATTTGGCCAGAGGCTCTGACCCTCGGGGTTATCATAGGAGCAGGGATGCATCCTACTCCTCTCCGAGAAATTGGGAAGGCATTCGCTTCACGGGAAGCAATCAAGCCGCCTCCCTGTAGTATTTCTCATATGGGTGGGAGGCTGTACCATTTTCGGGGCCACTGGAACTTCAGTTCCTGGGCCCAGAGTATAGTTATCAGGGCCGGGGTGGGGCTGGACTGTTGTTCCCCCCCCAATCAGGTTCAATCAGCCTCCGGCCAGAGTTCTAGGGGTCTTTGTGAATGGCCTGTCAGGCTTTTTCAGTCTGCCAAGGAAGTTCCCTTCCACTGGAAAATTTTTCCCGGGCGTGTCCCGTTTGTTTTCCTTATTCATGCGGCAAGTCTCGGTTGCTTACAGTCTTGTGGGTTCGGATCCTACTGCGCCGTGGAGCAGTAACCACCTCTATAGACCTTTCCGGCGCTTCCTTTCACATCTTGGTCGCAGAAAGGTCCTATCCCTTCTTGGGATTCAGACTCGGGAGCAGGCGTGCCCATTCAGGTTCATGCCCTCCTCAATGCGGCTCCAGAGTCTTTGCCAGTTTTGAACAATACCGTAGTTCAACAGCTCCCGGTATTAGGAGGCTATGCTAGCTGCATATCTAGTTGCCTGGCTCATTTGGGCACCCAGCGTCGGGAATTGCCTGAGGGCGCGGTCATTATAATCGGTTTCTAGAGTCTTTGGGCTTCTAAGTAACCAGGAAGGAATCCCACCTGATTCAGGAGGGTAGCCTTCCGTGAGTTATGAATCCAGTGGAAGTGGAAAGAGATAGCAAGGACATCCTATCATTTCATCATCTCAAGCATACCTCTCCCCGTGCCCAAGAAAAGGTCCTGGGTTTTCTTCAGTTTGCTTCAGTGACGGTTCTCCTTCTGAAGTCAAAGCTGGAGTTTATGACGGGGTATGGTGGAGTCAGGCGTGTCTCCTTGATTCCTCCTGCTTGAATAGTGGCCTCGGCCTTGCACAACTGTCAAGTGCTTACCGAGTCAGTTCCTCTCCAGCTTTCCCCTCTGGCCTCAGTATTCCACACCGTCACCTCTCTGGCCGGGTGAGGTGGATATTTTTTTTTGGCCCAATGAAGTACATGGTACTTAGTCGGTCACGTTCCGGCAGTTCCATATCAACGCTTTGGAGGGCGGTGACAGTCTTCCTGTCCTGGGAAACTTCTTCCCCCAGAGGTTTCCTTTTTAGGCTGGTTCTGAACAAAACAGCAATAGTGCGCTGCGTAAACAAGTGGTTTTGGACTCCACCAGCTTGTTCAGGTCATGGTTCATTCTTCTCCATAACCAACAGACACAGGTGCTTCTGTCTACCACCCTTCTCGTAGGGGTCCAAAAGGTCACTGCTTTTTTCCCTATCCAGGGCCTCCCCTGGTGTCGGAATAGTCCTTGACGGGCGTCATTCAGGTAGCCTTGTGACCTTTTCCTGGGCCTGGAAGTAGGTCTGTTTGCAACCCAATTCAGCCACAACTATCAAGCTGTCCCGTCTGGTATAAACTCAGCCTGCGTCAGCTCCCTCAAACTCTGATTTCCTGGCTTTGTAGTCTTTGTGAATCTTACAGTTTAGGAGGAAACTGATATTGGTCCTGTTATTACTGTTTTCCTGAAATCAGTTAAGGGATCCTACTCTACTGCAGTATGGTTCTGCAGTTAAGTAACTAGCACTCTTCACATAGTTTTCGAAGCTACAGTACTGATGCGGCCGCATTGGCCTCGAGGAAAGTGTTTTGTTGGAACCAGACTCACAGGCCCTTAACTTTCATCCCTAAGGTCTGTGTTCGTCTAAGAACAGTACTCCGTCCACATTCGGTTTCCTGGTCTTAGCTTCGGTAACCAACAATCATCTTGTTCTTACCTTTCCTTGTTAAGGAAGTCCCAAAAATTTTTAATCAGCTTAGCTTCTAGTGTTAGTTTTCCTGTACTGTCTGCCCTGTCTGGCGCAACCAATCAGTTTGGTTTCCCCTCATCAGGGGTAGTGTTGTGAATTCCTCACCCTAACTTTCTATCCTCAATTGAAGGTCCTCATTTTCGGTGGTCACCTTGGAAAGTACTCCCTTTTACAAGGTCTGTTTCTGTGTCCAGTTTTCTCCTTTCAGGCTTTTTTTAGACAGGCCCTCACTTTTTGTCAGGTCCTCTCCTTTAAAAAGGGGGGGCACTGTCATTGGGTCTGCTATTAGGCAGGAAGTATTTTCTTAATACAAGCCTATTCAGGTGCTATTCTAAGCTCATGATCTTAGACGGTGACCACTTACATTATTTTCATTACATGAACTTAGAGGACCTTTTACTAATGTTCAGGGTAGAATTCTTCTAGTTTTCAACGTTTCTATTTAAGTCTTTAATAGCATAAGAATGATGTTTATTTCTCTGTTACTATTTCACCAGGTGACACAGGACCCCGATCCAGAAAAAGGATTTTGACAAAGGAAAAATCTATTTCTGGAGAGGGGCCCGTGTCACCCGGTGACCCACCTGTTTTTCATTCTCTCCTCCTTGATAAACTTCATTCTAGTGAGGTGGGTGCTAACATGGAATGCGGCTAGTGTTGCCTTGTATACAGTCCGCGAGTAGTGCATGGGCTTGTATCGGCACCTCTCTCGTTGGGACTTTTGACATTGAGAATCTCTATAGGATAAGGTTCCGTGTTTTTGTAGTTCACCCTTTTCCATACACGACTCCATCTAGTGGAGCTCGCTCTGGGGGTAGTAACTCCAGCATTTCATTTAGCTTTCTCTGGTATCTAGCAACGGAATTACCTAGAAATAAGTGCTGAATGGACTATTTCACCGGGTGACACGGGCCCCTCTCCAGAAATAGATTTTTCCTTTGTCAAAATCCTTTTTTTTTTCAATTATATTCTGCTTTTTGAACTTGCAATATTTTGTAACCTTTCATCACTGTCCTTCCACACTTAAGAAATGAAGAGAATTACAAAAATTTAGTACATATTTACAATGTTAATCTTATCAAAAACAAGATTAAAATCTTTCAAAAATTCCTTTACCTGTCAGAGCAAGTGGAGCTGCAGCAACCAATCCCACACCACCAATTACTGAACCAGCAGCTATGCCAGCTCTCTTCCAGAATTTTGATGATGTACCACTGTTGGAGTTGGAATTATTCTGATTTTCACAGCTTGATGATTCAGTGTCTTTGTTAGACTTGCAACTTTCAGTGAAGTCTACAGAGATGTGGTTAGTAGAGAGTGGTGCTTCCCTTGTATTCCTGACTGGCACCTCTGTTGAATCTTGGTTACTTGTACTTTCTCCCTCCTGATAGGGGATAAAATTATATCACCTCAAGAAACACAGTTTGAAAGCACAGTACTGCACTCATAGCAACCATTTTACTGAAGGCTTACCTCATGATCATAGTATTCTGATCATCATGAACTTTTGTAACATACAAGATCATAAAACCAAGATTTCAACAACACCAGAAAAATTAATATAAATTCACAAGTCAAGAGGGATTATCAAATTTAAAGAAAAGCTAAGGCAAGTTACCATCACTGAAAGGTGCTATAACATAAATCCACTGTAATATACAGCTATCACCAACAAAAATAATATACAGCATCCTGTATTCAAGTCACATCAAACTGATTCATTACCTTTAGCAATGGTACTAAGGTTTTTACACGTCCACATTTTTTGTTTAACAGTATAAAACACTCGAGAAACACGCAGCTTTATATTATAAACTTAAAAATATAGTGCAGTTACCTTACCAGGAAAACTTTTCATGCGACCCTTCATGCTTCATACGCTCATTTTTATACAAGAATATAGAAAATTTCAAATGCAACTCCCATACTACTGTAACTTCTCTACAAGAATGAAATTATTATAGTACAAGGACTTTTTCAGACCCCTAGAGTATGACTTATAAACCATTGATGTGGGAAACACAAGGTTAAAATTTCAGTTTTGGTGTCACTTATTTCATGCAAAGAAAATATATGCCAAAATTCAATCTTTGGATACATAAACAATTTCTCAAATGAGATACGTTGTGTTACTTTTTTGCCCTTTTTTCCTCCCTTCCCATCTTCTTTATCTTTCTCCATCTCCTTCTTTCATTTTATCCCATCCTCCTTTTTCTTTTTCTTCTTTCATTTGCTCCTTATCCTCCTTCCTCTTTCCGTTCTTCCTTTTAACTCATTTCTTTAACCTTCTTCCCCTACTCCTTTTCTCTCTGTCTTTCTTCTTTCCTTATATATCCTCCATATCTTATTTCTCATTTAATTCATCTTCCCCCTTTCATACACACTCTCCTTGTTTTTCACTTTGTTTTCCTGGCACTACTTTGCCTCATTTCTCCATTCTTCCTTTTTTATTTTTTGAATTTCTTTATTTCTTCCAAACTTCCTCTTCTTGTTCTCTTTTCAACTTTTATTCCTTTTCGTCTTCTCATTCTTGGACAACAGAAGTACTGGAATGTGCTACTTTCTTACTCAAAGGAAGATACACTGGTCCATTAATTTAGGTCAGGACTCTGAAAAGGCATATGACACTGACTGAAAGTACAGAATCCTTTAAACAACTTATGATTTGGGTTTAAGGAGAGTAGTTAAATTATTCATCAAGCTTTACCTACCCATTTTCTCCAAGTCAAATTAGGTAACACTGTCTAAATAAATAATGCCAAAGAGGAGGAGTTCCCCCAGGAAGTGTGCTAAGAGGATGTGTGTATCGCTATACATGTCCTAAATGTAATTTAGGAACTTATATTGGATCCACCAGGAGGCTTCTGAAGGTATGCATAGACTCATAGTGGAGTAAGCTATAGGACAGGCAGTAAAATTACAAACCCAGAGTTTTCGAATATTAGAAGTCATTCTAGAATGTGTAAAACTTCCATTGAAAATAAGGACTTTTCAGTTTTAGGGCGAACTTCCAGCAGCCATGAATTGACGATTCACGAATCGTTAATGATTAAACGACTCGTCCCCTTGTTAAACAGCCAAACCTCTGCCAGCACTGTACCTCTCTGCCTACCTTTTACTGTATATTGGAATTTTTTTTTTTAGCAAGAGATTTTTTGTTTTTAAGTTGTCACTTTCAACTGTTCCATCTAATTTTTAAAAATTTGTAATCCATTGTGCAATCTTAGTTTTTAAATTTAAATTTATAGCCTTTTTGTAATTTATGTTATTTACTTTGTACAGCCTCGAAAATGTAATGAAGACATTACTAAACGTTGGGAATAAATGGACCCTTTTAACAAGTCTTTATGTCTGCCTCCCCATTGATATATAAATACATATATATACATATATATATATATATATATATATATATATATATATATATATATATATATATATATATATATATATATACACATATTCTATTTATGGGGTATATATATACATATATCTATTTATATATATATATATATATATATATATATATATATATATATATATATATATATATATATATTTATTAGGAATATATATATATATATATATATTTATATATATATATATATATATATATATATATATATATATATATATATATATATATATATATATATATATATATATATATATATAATTGCTTTTAGTGGCATTAATAAGTTTCTTGTGGGCATCTTCATACTGACGGAGTTTTTCCCAATTCTCGTTCACAATTTCTGGTGAAAAATACGCAGACTTCCTTCTTCCATTTATCGATTTTTGTCACAACAGCTGTTTTGCCTTTAATGGCATTATCAAGTGACTACTGACTTACAATCTGGCCTTTTGGCCTACTAAAATCATCGTGTGGGAAGAATAACCTTAAGGTCTGGGTACTGGTTGGTCAAGGGATTAAAAGCTTAACCATTTCAGGGCATTGTTTTGGGTACAAAGAACATGTATGACAACAAAATTGAAAAGTTTAAACAAGTGGTTGAACAAATACTGTATTCAAATACAGTACCATGTTCTAGTGTTTCCTTAATTATGTGTTTAAAATTTAGTAAAACTTTACATGTTAGTTTGCAAATACAGAAAGTAAGGTACAAAAATAAATAATATTTCATAGCATATGTAAGGGTACAAATAAACAAATGTCTGTTTATATATATATGTGTATACCGTAATATTGAATTTTAGTGTATTTGTGCGTCAAAATGCTCTACACTGATTAATGGCTGGAGGTTCATGTTGAGCGGGGGCTCAGTGACTTGAGCAAGCATGTTACTTCGCTGGGCACTCTCACACCCGCTAAGGGGCATGATGTACCCACTGGTTTGGGGCATGCTGTCTGGTCCCTGTTGGCTCGCACATTCCTTCTCCTGCTGGAGGGGAGTATATGATCCGACTCTTGTTGAATATTCAGGGTCGGTTTATTGGTAGATTGATAGATTGATAGATGGATAGATAGATACAGCTATATATATATATATATTGTCAAGTCCTGACATCTTTGTAATTGTCACCTTTATATTAAGCCTCCACCACCGCCATCTGTTGTTGGGTTTGTCTCCAGACTTCAATTTTAGTCCTTGTTTTCCTAGCACCGCTAGTGAGTTATTGTAAAATTACTTATGTTTATTTTTGATCCTTGGGAAAAGTGACTTAACAGCTTTCCATGCTTCGGTAAGAGGAGAGCTCCATAACCTTAGGTGGTGAATACTTGTTTCCTAATATAAAGTATTGTGATATTGTGCCACTCTTTATAGTGAGAAGTGAGTAAAATACTTTTGATTGTACTTATGGTTGTATCTATCCTACGGTAACCATTGGAGGCATATAATAATTATTCGATCACGAGTGACAACTAAAGCTAAAGAAAGAGGTTAACATCAGGAAAAACGGAAATTCACTACAGTGGGGGCCTGACCGAAGGATATGAAGTGATATGAAGTGATATGAAGTGATATGAAGTGATATGAAGTGATTTAAAAGCTCGTTAGTGTAGTGATCGAATTTTGTGAATTTCCGTTAATGTACAATCAATTGTAATACCTCCACCGTTGTTGAGCTCTCCCTTCTGCGATCAAGGTGCCGTGTTGTATACGCCATCGCAAGTATTACTGATAGTTCGGAGGAAGTGCAGCGCAGGAATCGGTATTTAGTCGCCCGTTCTGTTGCCTTGACGTTGCCGACTATCGCATTTTTGCGGTCCTTAGTCACTCAGACGTATTAGAATGCTTCTGGATTAATTTCCTTCATAGGGTACTCATCCCCCTCTTGCCGATTGTTTGGAGGAAGTGCAGTGCAAGGAATCGGTACTTAGTCGCCGTTCTGTTGCCTTGACATTGCCGACTATCGCTATTATGTTCTTTAGTCACCCCAGGCGTATTGGACCACTTAGGGTAACCATACCCTCTCATCATTCAGGGATTAATTTCCTCAGGGATTACTGTCCTCTTTACAGAATACGAGAACCAAGGAACGTTTTTCCTAGTGCTTTGTTAAGTGAGTTTTGTGAAGGTGACTTTGTACAACCTCAGTGTACGTTCCTTAGTGTATTTTGCATAGTAAAGTGATAGTTTAGTGAAAGTAACGTTGTGCTACCTCCAGTGTATGTTAATTAGTGGTTCTTGTATACTTAAGTGAGTTTTTGTGAAAAGTTACGTTAACTAGTGCATCGTGCATAGTTAGTGATAGTTTCGTAAAACTTAGTGACGTGTCTTGTTTCTGTGCTTTCGTTAGGGTAACGTTCAGAGGCAGTTCGGTGAAATCTTTGTCTATTAGTATATATTTCTTTAAAGTGGGAATATATTCATACCCGTGACAGTAAGTGTTAGTGATTCGGTGATTTATTGACCTAGTGATTAGTGATTCGGTGATTTGACCTAGTGATTAGTGATTCGGTGATTTATTGACCTAGTGCTTAGTGATTCGGTGATTTATTGACCTAGTGCTTAGTGATTCGGTGATTTATTGACCTAGTGCTTAGTGATTCGGTGATTTATTGACCTAGTGCTTAGTGATTCGGTGATTTATTGACCTAGTGCTTAGTGATTCGGTGATTTATTGACCTAGTGCTTAGTGATTTGGTGATTTATTGACCTAGTGCTTAGTGATTTGGTGATTTATTGACCTAGTGCTTAGTGATTCGGTGATTTATTGACCTAGTGCTTAGTGATTCGGTGATTTATTGACCTAGTGCTTAGTGATTCGGTGATTTATTGACCTAGTGCTTAGTGATTCGGTGATTTATTGACCTGGTGCTTAGTGATTCGGTGATTTATTGACCTAGTGCTTAGTGATTCGGTGATTTATTGACCTAGTGCTTAGTGATTCGGTGATTTATTGACCTAGTGCTTAGTAATACGGTGATTTATTGACCTAGTGCTTAGTGATTCGGTGATTTATTGACCTAGTGCTTAGTGATTCGGTGATTTATTCACCTAGTGCTTAGTGATTCGGTGAATCACCCATAAAGGGATAGAGATGTAATACTTCTTATGGTTTAGCCATTGGTGATTCAGTGGTTTAGCAATAGTGATGCAGTGATTCGGTGACAGTGACTGGAAAGTGCTCGTAGTGGACCAAAAGTGTTTTCGGATCCACCATGTCTTTCAACATGGAGAAGTTTTTGAGGACCCTGGGGGCACCTCTTATCGTTGAAAGATGCCAAGAAAAACGACCTGAAAAAAGATTGCCGAGCAAGCAGGTATTCCTGTATTGCCCTCCATGGTGAAAGCAGAACTGCTGGGTAGAGTTTTGGATTTCCTGGTAGCCAAAGCTTCCGTTTCATCAGAAGAAACTGCTTCCTTCGGCCCTTACATTAGGGGAGGCGTAGCTGAGGCTATAGAGGATCCAGAATTGGTGAAGCTCAAGTTGCAGCTTGAATTGGAGAGAGAGAAAAAGGCAGCTCGTCAAGCTGAATATGAGCAGAAAGAAAGGATGATAGCCTTGGAACGACAGGAAAGAGAAGAAAAGATAGAGATGGAGAGACAGCTAGCCAATATCAGGTTGGACGAGAAAGGCAAAGAGAGAGAGCTTGGCGAATGTTTTTCCCTCACTAAGGCTCTTAAACTACTACCCTCGTTTGATGAAAAAGAACCAGACGTGTTCTTTTTGGTATTTTTGAGGACACAGCCACAACCTTGCATTGGCCAGAAGAACAATATGTTCTACTCATTCGGAGTGCACTGAAAGGCAAGGCTGCTCATATAGCCTCTCAAATGTTAGAGGAACGAGATTACTATGTCCTGAAGAAAGCTGTCCTTGATGCCTATACCATTACAGCTGAAGGGTATAGACAAATGTTCAGGAACTCCATAAAAGGAACCACTCAAACTTATTTGGAATTGTTTCAGGTCAAATTAAAACAGTTTAAGAAATGGCTAGAATCTGAAAACAACTACCTTTGAACAATTACAGAACTTAATGGTACTAGAGGAGTTTTTGAGGAGAATTCCTTCCAACATTTCTGTGTACATCAGAGAACGGCAGGAGAAGGATGGGAAGAAAGCGGCTCTTCTTGCTGATGAATATCACCTCATCCATAAGGTTAAGAAACATAACTCTACAGATCAGGCAAGTATAAATATTTATTGTTCCTTCTGTAAACAGAAGGGACATGCCATAAAAAGACTGTCCTAACCCCATGTCAATTTTCTAAGGTTATGCAGCCTTCTCAAGCAAACTGCAGGAACAGACCAGAGACTACTCAGAGCAAAAGCCAAAGAAGGCTTGCTCTCCATTGTTCTCAAGTCACAAATGACTTCTCAGATTTCCTTTGCTCTGGTACTGTCAATAATTACCCTGTAAAGTTGTTAAGGGACACAGAATCGTCACAAACTATAGTAAGTGGTAAATTGAAACCTCTGACCCAGCCTACTAATAAATATGTCACCATCACTGATTTATCCAGTAAATTAGTGTTACCTGTGGTTAATATGTATATAGATTGCCCTTACTTTACTGGAAGAACCAAGTAGCCTTACTGGTTAGAGATTTGCCTTGTGAGAAAGCTGATATTCTGCTAGGAAATGATTTAGCTGAAGGAACTGTCTTACCTAATCTCATTATTTCTCAACCAGTGTGTGTTATAGAAAATGAGGCAGAACCAACAGGAAGTTCTACCTTGTCAAGCCACCACTCGTTCTGCTGCTACTAAAGCTGCAAATTGGAGCTCCCACTGATGACGACACCTCAAACTCCTTGCCAAGCTTAGCAGACTTGGTTGGTCTCCAGCATGATGATTTCGTCAATCTTCAGAGATCAGATGATAGCCTTAAGGGTTGCTTCAACAAGATTAAAAATCCCTCAGATAAGAGCCAGAAGTTACCCTTATTTTATCTAGAGAATAATATCCTCATGCGTCATTACAGGTCTCCTACACTGACTGACAAAGACTGCGTGGGCGACTGTCATCAACTGGTTGTACCTGGCAGCCTCCGATCTTCAATCATGAAATTAGCTCACTCTGCTGAGAGTCATCTAGGCATCACAAAAGACATACAGGCGCCTCCTAGAAGATTTCTACTGGCCCAGAATGAAGATGGACGTAAAGAGTTTCGTAGAGAGGTGTCATGTGTGCCAAGTTACTGGAAGGCCTAATGAAAAGATACCACCAGCCCCTCTAGTGCCCATTGTGGTCCCTAATACACCTTTTGATAAAATAATTATAGACTGTGTTGGGCCTTTGCCAAAAAAACTAGCCACAGTAATGAATATATACTAAGTGTTCTTTGCCCCACTACTAGGTTCCCTCTAGCATTTCCACTTAAAAATATCTCTGCTAGAACCATTATCCAACAGCTGATTAAAGTTTTTACATTGTTTGGTTTTCCTAGGGAACTTCAATGCGATAGGGGTACCAACTTTACCAGTACATTGTTCCAGAGTGCTCTCCATCAGTTTAACATCTTTAATGTTCTCTCTTCAGCCTATCATCCTCAGTCAATGGGGCCTTAGAGAGAGTACATCAGACTCTTAAGAATTTGCTCGACGCTACGGAATGGAAACGGAGAAGGAATGGGATGAAGACCTAGACTTACTTCTGTACACACTTCGAGGCACCAAATGAGTCTACAGGAGTTTCTCCATTTGAGATGATGTTTGGACGAAGACCTAGGTCCAACCTAAGCATGATAAAAGAACAGATACTAAAAGGTTCTAGGAAAGAAAATCAGGTAAGCCTTCCCAATACTTGAAGACCTTTGGAGGAGAAGTTGTTGTATATCCATGCCTTCGCTCGAAAGAACTTTCAGCATGCTCAAGAGCTTATGAAGGATAGATATGACAAGAAGGCAAAGGTAAGAGAGTTTAAGTGTGGAGATAAGGTGCTGGTATATCACTGCATACCTGGCTCCCCTTGAGAGAGAAATTCATGGGACCTTTGAGATTATCAGGCGGACCACAAAAACAAATTATATTATTGCAACTCCTGACAGACGTAAGTCTACTCAGCTTGTACATGAACTTGATAAAACCCTATCATGAATCTTCCACAGGTATAGTTAATCATGTAATTCATGACGTTAAGTCTGCCAAGCAGAGTTTTTCACTAACGCCTCTTAATCATAGGTCACAGAATGAGATGCAGAATGAGGTGCAGACTCCTACCGAAGTTGGTACAGAGGTGAGCCATGAAGATGACGAGACTGATTTCAGTGTGAAGTCTACTTTGTCTTGGAAGGACATGAACAATTCGGAAATTCTAAAGTCCTTCCACAGTTCCTAGACTCTTCACCCAATCAAAAGAAAGACTTGAGTGTACTCATTAGCAAGTATGCATCAATTTGCTCAGATAGGCCTGGAAGTTGCACCAAAGTAAAGCATGATGTGGTACTAGAACCTAATACAAAACCCATCAGACAATCTTTTTTACAGGGTATCTCATCGCCATCTGCCTATCTTGAAACAGGAAGTGGAATACTTACTGGAACATAACCTCGCCAAGCCCAGTACATCCCCCATGGCTTCTCCATGCATTCTGGTAAGGGAAAGCCAACAATACCTACCGCATGTACCTCGATTATAGAAAACTTAATTTAAAGACTGTCAAAGACTCTTACCCATTGCCCAGAATAACTGATATAATAGATTCTGTCAGTAATGCCAAATATTTAACTCAAATAGACCTGCTGAAAGGCTACTACAGATTAAGCTAACAGAAAGGGCCAAAGAAGCTTCAGCGTTCATCACCCTTTTGGTTTATTTGAATATAATGTATTGCCATTTGGCCTAACCAATGCCCCAGCTACATTTCAGAGGACTATGCAAGACATCATCAGGGGACTCCCCATGTATATGTACCACCTGGACGACATTGTCATAGCAACCACTACCTGGGAAGAACACCTGAGAATACTAACTTCCCTCTTCGAAAGATTAAGAGAGGCAAACTTGACCATCAACCTTGCAAAGAGCTCCTTTGGTAAAGGTCAGGTAACTTATCTTGGTCACATCATAGGCAGTGGCACTATTGTTCCTAAGGATGTGAACATTTGTGCCATCCAGGAATATCCAGAACCAAGGAATAGGAAAGAGCTTAAGACATTTTTAGGCATGGTGTCATACTATTCCCGATTTTGCCCAAACTTTTCAATAATCACTGCTCCACTTTTTGCTCTAACTTCAACCAAAGTACCTTTTAAGTGGACATGTAATCATAACAGGGCCTTTGATCAGCTGAAACTATTTATGATTTCAAAGCCACTTCTACAAGCTCCTGACTTCACCAAACCTTTCTATCTTCAGGTAGATGCCAGCAACATCGGTTTTTGGTGGTGTTCTTTTACAGGAAATCGTGAGTGATGGTGCTGCTTCCTTGCCTCTGTTGGAGAGACTCTTGCCCATAGCCTATCATTCTGGATTCTTCAAAAGGCCACAACTCAGATGGGCTACAGTAGAAAAAGAATTATTCAGTATAATCAACACGTTGCTACATTTCCGTCCGTATCTGGAAGGCCCAGACAATGTTATTGTCTACTCTGACCACATGCCTCTGAGTTTCTCCACGTCACGAAGTTCACCAACCAGAAACTCCTCAGATGGTCCTACATCCTCTCCTCATTTAACATCGAAGTGAGGAAAATCTCAGGATCACAGAACACCATCGCGATGCTCTATCGCGTCAACCTCGGCTCCTAGAGTTGAGAGACATTGCTTGGAATTGTATAAATCTCAATCTTTTTAGTTATATTCTTAAAATAGTCTTGGATAGTAATTTTACTCTCAAAAAGGAGAATGTCAAGTCCTGACATCTTTGTAATTGTCACCTTTATATTAAGCTTCCACCACCGCCATCTGTTGTTGGTTTGTCTCCAGACTTCAATTTTAGTCCTTGTTTTCCTAGCACCGCTAGTGAGTTATTGTAAAATTACTTATGTTTATTTTTGATCCTTGGGAAAAGTGACTTAACAGCTTTCCATGCTTGGTAAGAGAGAGCTCCATAACCTTAGGTGGTGAATACTTGTTTCCTAATATAAAGTATTGTGATATTGTGCCACTCTTTATAGTGAGAAGTGAGTAAAATACTTTTGATTGTACTTATGGTTGTATCTATCCTACGGTAACCATTGGAGGCATATAATAATTATTCGATCACGCAGTGACAACTAAAAAGCTAAAGAAAGAGGTTAACATCAGGAAAAAATGGAAATTCACTACAATATATATATATATATATATATATATATATATATATATATATATATATATATATATATATATATATATATATATATATATATATACATATATACAAGCAGTCCCCGGTTTAATGACATGGTTGGATTCCTATACCGCGGAGGAAGCTGAAAAATCGTCATAAACCAAAAAATTGTCAAAAATCATCAAAAAAACTAAGAAAACCTTACTTTTAATGCTTTGGGTGTACAGTGACCCCTCGCTACTTCGCGATTCGATTATCGCGAATTCACGACTTCGCAGAGTTTTTAATATATATTAGCCCTTAAACGCCTACTGGACATACCATACGTCGACTAAAATTGTCTGTTGGGTGCCAAATGGACGTATGGTACGTCGACTAAAAATGGTTTTTTAAAATATTTGCGGAAAAATAATTATAGGCCTAGTTTTGCGAAAGGTTTTAAATCACGCCGCCTTGAGGATGCTGGGTTCACGGATCACGCTGTTGTTTTATTTATAAGCGTCACCCAGACGCGCATGCGAAATCTTCTTCCTTCGCACCAGAAAGCATCAGCGCGCATCGTCGGAGAGCGATATCTTGACGCATCCGTGTTTTGCAGAACTTTGGCTCCTGTTTGCGTATTTGTGAGGCAACAGGACGTTTGCAGAGATGTCCCAATGTCGTCAGGACCGTGAAAGGCGCATATTGCCTGTCGGTAGTGAGCGTGTGAGGCGAGTTTTAGACTGGGATGCTGGAGAGGGACCAAGCACCCAAGATGACCCAGCTTCTCAACGCCGTGTTGTGCGGCCCACGTGTGACGAAGGGGACCAAGGACCACATCCCGTGCCTTTTACGACCCTAGGAAGCATTGGGGTGTCCTGAGGGCATCTGTAAGCATTTGGGAGGCCTCAACAAAGGACATTGACGAGTACTTGTTGGAGCTTCGATCGAGAGCAGGTGGAAAGTCCTCATTTCGATGGCAGTTGGTCATCCAGTGATGAGGACATCACGCCTGATGTTGGTGATGACGGTATTTGCCCCCAATGCCACGTCAGACGAGCCATAGGAGGAAACTGAGCTGAATTTAGTGGTTTCAGTGCGTTATGAGGGAGAGTCTGAGGAGGAGGAGCGCCCCGATTGTAGCTGGTGGGGGCGAAACAGAAAGTGATGGTGAAAGTGAGGGAGATGGGCCAGTTGGGAGGGGTGGGGAGTGCGAAGTCGTGCCCTTGCGGGCGTGACCCTGCCCGTAGAAGGTCGCAACGGCATGCAGCTTGGGTGAAGGCCGTTCGTCCGAAAGTGATGAGGGGTTGGTTGGAGGACCCCACCCCACCTAACATGCACCCATTCACGGCAGCACCTGGACTGACCGTCCCTGTGCCTCTCACTACACTGGGGTTCATTCAGCTCTTCCTGGCGCGGGAATTGCTGGAATACCTCGTTGCAGAGATGGCAGGTTACGCTCGGTACTGCCGTGAGGAACTGCAGACGACGTTGTCGTATGCTGGCGGGCTGCAACCTCACGGACATGGCGCATTTTTTGGGGCTCCACATTTTTTTGGAATGATGCCTGCTGCGGCGTCCAGGCAATATTGGAGGCAGAATTTTTTTTTAGTACGCCCAAAGTGCCCGGCATTATGCCTGCCCGTGATAGTTTCCTGGCGTTGGGCAGGTATTTCAACGCTTCAACCGGAGCCATACCCGAATAACCCCGGCCGCCTCATCTTAATCCATGAGTGTTGGAGTACATTCGTGAACGGTGCCAGTTTCTCGTGGTTCCTTCCAAGAACCTTTCTTTGGATGAGGATGATGCCATACAAAGGGCGTCTAAGTATAAAGTGTACAACCCCAAAAAAGCCAAAGAAATATGGTGTAAAGTTATTTTTATTACAGAATCCAACACTGGATACGTTGTAGACTTCTCGGTGTATTCTGGGGCTCTTCTCCACGCTGCGTGACGCTGTCTTCGGTCTTGTGGATCGTTTCCGTAACCAGGATACCACCTGTTTATGGATAATTATTATAACTCCAGTATCCCTGGCCCAGGAACTGTATGAAGCAGGTGTGCCGTCAGTGGTACCCTTCCGGTTGGTGCGTGGGGCCCGAATGTCCTCAAGAGGTTTGCTAGCCAGCTGCAACATCTGGCAAGAGGAGAGACAGTGGCGGCGGAAGGGAGATGTCTTCGTCATCTGTTGGAGAGGTCCGACTCGTGCCCATGATTACGATTTCGGTCATGAGCCCATCAAGAAGAGATCATTCAGCGGAAGAAGACACATCGGCAGGGCCGAGTTACGTGTGAGGAGTTTCGTGTCCAACGCCCTACTGTCATCAGGCACTACAAACAGGCACATGGGAGGAGTTGATCTCTTTTGATCAACTCATCCAGTAATATCCCTTCGCCAGGAAAACCAGGAGGTGGACACAGAAGCTCGTCAAATACCTCCTTCAGTTGGCCCTCAGAATGCCTACATCCTTTACTGTGGGTACAATTCTGGCGTTCGGAGGTTGTCCCACATCCAGTTTCTTGAGGTGGCTGGGAATGCCCTCATAAACTTTAATCCAGAGGAGTGGCCTTCCAACACCGCCCCTGCCCCGAGCTCCAGCTCTGCCCCGAGAGGAAAGGGCAGATGTCGCTAGGAGGGCCAACCTCGGTCTTCCTGCTCCTGCCGACGCCGCCCTTGATGATGCTGCCGCCCTTCCTCACATTCCAATGTCCCGTCGGGTAGTCGACCCTGTGTGTCGGCTGCAGGCAGGAGATCAAACACTGGAGCTCCTAGAAGGGCGTAAACAGAAACGGTGCCGGGTGTGCCATATGAATGGCAGAAGAAGAGACACCCGGTCGTCTGTCGCACCTGCAAAGGTAGCACTGCAGGTTCAGGAGTGTGACCGCAAAGTACCACACTGCGGTCATATATTGAGTGCACCTACCGGCGACACCGGAGGCGCGGTGGGCCGCCCCATCCCGCAGTAGGGCGCGCGTCTCCTCCCTCCGCCTGTGCCTCGTCATGTCGAGAGGAAAAAATGCAAGACTCTTCAATGGAGGAGGGGAAAACAAGAACAGAAAGAAGAGTCAGGATTACGGTAAGTATTCTGCATTGAATTTATTTTTAGTTTTATATTTATTACAAGTTTTTATATATCTGTATTTATTAGTGTTTTGTATATTATTTCGTTTTATGCAAAAAAAGTTTTTCACATGCATTCCTTTTAGTTATGTATTCGTACCAAAGTAAAAACAATATAATATTATATATATGTGTATGTATGTATGAATATATATATATATATATGTATGTATGTATGTATGTATGTATGTATGTATGTATGTATGTGTATATATATATATATATATATATATATATATATATATATATATATATATATATATATATATATATATATATATATATATATATTATATATATATATATTTATTATATATTATATATTATATTTTCTTTTTGGTAAGCAAAAAATCTAATATTCTGATGATATTCAATCATTTACCTTCATTTTGCAACAAACGGAAAGTCTCTAGCACAATATTTTGACTTATGGTGAATTTTTGAAAAAAACTTTTTCCTTCCATCCGCGCACGGGAAATCCACTGAAAATGTCAGCATTTCTTGAGTCACCTTGTCGTAATTTTCGCGCCATTTTATATTATTCGTTACATAAAGTATTATACATCAAAATGTGCGCAATTTCATTTAAAATACAACAAAAAATAAATAATTCTTTTAGCTTTTAACAGTTTTGAAATATTTTCATTTAAATCACGATAACTGACCGAAATGCTCAAAAAACGCAATCGTAAGCCAAAATTCTTACATTCTAGTAACAATCAATCATTTACCTTTATTCTGCAATAAACGGAAAGTCTCTAGCACAATATTTCGATTTATGGTGAATTTTTGAAAAAAACTTTTTCCTTCCCTCCGTGCGCGGGAAATCCGCTGAAAATGTCAGCATTTCTTGTGTCACCTTGTCGTAATTTTTTCGCCGTTTTATATTATTTGTTACATAAAGTGTTATACATCAAAATGTGCGCAATTTCACGTAAAATACAACAAAAAATAAATCATTCTTTTAGCTTTTAACAGTTTTTAAATATTTTTATATAAATCATGATAACTGACAAAATTTTAACCTTCGGTCAACTTTGACTCGACCGAAATGGTAAAAAAACGCAATTTTAAGCCAAAAGTCTTACATTCTAGTAACAATCAATCAATCATTTACCTTCATTTTGCAACAAACGGAAAGTCTCTAGCACAATATTTGGATTTATGGTGAATTTTTGAAAAAAACTTTTTCCTTACGTCCGCGCGCGGGAAATCCACTGAAAATGTCAGCATTTCTTGAGTCACCTTGTTGTAATTTTCGCGCCGTTTTATATTATTCGTTACATAAAGTGTTATACATCAAAATGTGCGCAATTTCATGTAGAATACAACAAAAAATAAATAATTCTTTTAGCTTTTCACAGTTTTGAAATATTTTCATTTAAATCACGATAACTGACAAAATTTTAACCTTTGGTCAACTTTGACTCGACCGAAATGGTCAAAAAACGCAATTGTAAGCCAAAATTTTTACATTCTAGTAACAATCAATCATTTTCCTTCATTTTGCAACAAACGGAAAGTCTCTAGCACAATATTTCGATTTATAGTGAATTTTTGAAAAAAAACTTTTTCCTTCCCTCCGCGCGCGCGAACTCCGCTGAAAATCTTAGCATTTCTTGGTCACCTTGTCGTAATTTTTTCGCCGTTTTATATTATTCTTTACATAAAGTGTTATACATCAAAATGTGTGCAATTTCATGTAGAATACAACAAAAAATAAATCATTCTTATAGCTTTACCATTTTTGAAATATTTTCCTTATAAATAACGATAAATAGAAAAAATCAACCTTCCAGTCAACTTTAACTCGATCGAAATGGTAAAATGCAATTGTAAGCTAAAAAAACTTACAGTCTAGTAATATTCAATCAATTTCCTTAATTTTGAAACAATTGGAAAGTCTCTAAATCACAATATTTCGATTTATGGTGAGTTTTGAAAAAACTTTTTTTACCTTCAGCATTTCAATTCATGCATCATTTTGTGATAATATTTTTCTCTGTGTTGCTTTAATCGTTTTACAATCTGTTATATACCAAAATCATTGCAATTTAGTGTAAAATGCAACTAAAAAAAAAAGTAACTCATTAGCTTTAACCGTTTTGCTTACAGCAAGCGCGTTTGTATACAATTATATATGAATTTTTTTTTGGCTGTCATATATTCCAATATTTATATATGATACTGATATTTTTTCATTTCTGATGGTTGCATACTAAACTTCAGACAATGAGAAAAAAAAAGCAAAAATGAACTCTTAATCTTAAAAACTAAGCATGCTGTGATTTTTTGAAAAAACTTTTTCCACTGATTAGCTCCCGAATACGCCTGTTGCATCGGAAGACGTTTTTGTAAATAGAGGCTCAGCGTTTAAGGGTTAATGGAAAATATATCACGGGATTTTCTGGGAAATTCTAGAAAAATCGTATGATATATGAACACCCAAAATTTCTCATTAAATCCATTAAAACACTAATAATAAATAGTATTTCCTAGTCTAAGAACAACAAAACAAGCGTAAAATAGCAAAACAACACATATTTGCACTTGTAACTCCTATGACAAAAAAAAAGAACCATCTATAAGTGATGCCTATACAGTTACCTCTTCCCTTGTTCCATTGTTGGGAAAACACAAAGTATACCATCTCACGTGACTAAGTGCGTTGTAACATTCTGTGATTGGTGCATGGGAGGGAGATGACAAATCACAGCTTCCCGATTTCTGATCGGGCCTGTGATTGGTGCTTGACTGATGCTCAAAGCCGCATCTCCCCTTGTCTCTCTCTCTTAAGAGCCCTTCAATAAAGAAAACTCGACAAAGTTTACTTTACGCTGTGCTGTGTGATTTTTTTGTGTTTTGTTGAACTTTGCTGGCAATTTTCACCCCAAATGGCTCCCAAGCATGCTGCTTCATCCAAGGCTGGTACTGAGCCTAAACGCCATCAAAGAATGATGACGATCGCTGAAAAGGTGAAACTTCTTGATATGTTGAAGGAAGGGAGAAAGTTCGTGGCTGTAGCCCGCCATTTTGGCGTGAATGAATCCACCACCATAAAATCTACAAGGACAGCATAAAATTAGGAAGACAGCTGCCATCACCTTTAACAAGTCGGCGATAAGAGTAGTTATGGCTCGTAATAAAATGATCGTCCGTATGGAAGCTGCTTTGGCCATATGGATAGCCGACTGCCAAAAGAAGAACATAGCCTTGGATACGAACATTATCCAAACAAAGGCTAGGAGCCTGTATGAGACCTTCGCCGCTAAGGAACCAGAGGACGACAGTGGCGACCGCAAAGAAGTAGAAGATGATGAAAAAGACATAGAAGATCCGCAACCAGGGACGTCCAGTCATTTACCATGTAAGAAACTGCAATTTTCTGCTTGCAAAGGGTGGTTTGCAAAGTTTCAGAAACGCTATGGCCTAAAAAGCTACGGAAGCTTGCATGGCAGATTGTTTTTCGCCTGACACGTTCACTGCTGAAACATATGTCAATGAAACCTTCATGAAGATTATCTCTGAGGTGGATACCAGCCCAAACAAGTTTTTTATGGACGAGACAGGCTTGTTTTTGGAAAAGAATGCCCTCACAACTTTCCTGTTCAAAGAGGAAGCAAAAGCCTCTGGCTTTAAAGCATGAAGGATCGTGTGACCCTCGTGATGTGTGGCAATGTGTCTGCGGGATTTTATTAAAGCCAGGACTTATTTACAAGTCTAAAAACCCAGGGCTTTAAAAACAAAAACAAGAATCTCCCTACCTGTACATTGGATGCACAATCCAAAGGCCTGGATAGTGAAGATGCTGACCTCCAGCTGGTTCCACCAGTGTTTTATCCTGCAAGTGAAGGTGTATCTAGCAGAAAAGGGCATGCCATTCAAAAGTCTTTCTCACTATGGATAATGCTGGTGGCCATGCTACTGATCTGTTGTATTCGACTGGTTCAGGTTGAGTTCAACTTCCCAACACGACATCACTTGTTCAGCCAATGGACTAGGGGTTATCAGGGCGTTCAAGGCCC